>NC_091186.1:15159991-15189991 GCF_040958095.1 Procambarus clarkii
TTGACAGGTGGGAGGGTTGCCTCCCAGGGGGTTGACAGGTGGGAGGGTTGCCTCCCAGGGGGTTGACAGGTGGGAGGGTTGCCTCCCAGGGGGTTGACAGGTGGGAGGGTTGCCTCCCAGGGGGTTGACAGGTGGGAGGGTTGCCTCCCAGGGGGTTGACAGGTGGGAGGGTTGCCTCCCAGGGGGTTGACAGGTGGGAGGGTTGCCTCCCAGGGGGTTGACAGGTGGGAGGGTTGCCTCCCAGGGGGTTGACAGGTGGGAGGGTTGCCTCCCAGGGGGTTGACAGGTGGGAGGGTTGCCTCCCAGGGGGTTGACAGGTGGGAGGGTTGCCTCCCAGGGGGTTGACAGGTGGGAGGGTTGCCTCCCAGGGGGTTGACAGGTGGGAGGGTTGCCTCCCAGGGGGTTGACAGGTGGGAGGGTTGCCTCCCAGGGGGTTGACAGGTGGGAGGGTTGCCTCCCAGGGGGTTGACAGGTGGGAGGGTTGCCTCCCAGGGGGTTGACAGGTGGGAGGGTTGCCTCCCAGGGGGTTGACAGGTGGGAGGGTTGCCTCCCAGGGGGTTGACAGGTGGGAGGGTTGCCTCCCAGGGGGTTGACAGGTGGGAGGGTTGCCTCCCAGGGGGTTGACAGGTGGGAGGGTTGCCTCCCAGGGGGTTGACAGGTGGGAGGGTTGCCTCCCAGGGGGTTGACAGGTGGGAGGGTTGCCTCCCAGGGGTTGACAGGTGGGAGGGTTGCCTCCCAGGGGGTTGACAGGTGGGAGGGTTGCCTCCCAGGGGGTTGACAGGTGGGAGGGTTGCCTCCCAGGGGGTTGACAGGTGGGAGGGTTGCCTCCCAGGGGGTTGACAGGTGGGAGGGTTGCCTCCCAGGGGGTTGACAGGTGGGAGGGTTGCCTCCCAGGGGTTGACAGGTGGGAGGGTTGCCTCCCAGGGGTTGACAGGTGGGAAGATACCCCCATTAACAAAGCAGTTTACTAAGTAATGAATGACTCGGATTAGGCAAAATTGCATATTAATTTTGTCAATAAAGATAATCATGTTTATTGATTAGATAATCAATAAAGATAATCATGTTTTAATCTTTAATCATGTTAATCATGTTTATTGGGAGGGGAATTATCAAGGGAAAGCGCCAAGCCATTACGAACCCCCCCCCCTTCCTTCCCTTGGACCGTTGGACCGTTGTACCCCTTCCAAGCATTTTGAAGGGGTCAGGATAAGGATTTGGGGTGGGGCGGGGGAGGGTAAGGAATGGTGCCCAACCACTTGTAGACGGTCGGGGACTGAACGCCGACTTGCATTGAAGCGAGACCGTCGCTCTACCGTCTTGCCCAAGTGGTTGGGCGAGGTGGTATTGTCCATGGTTTCCTCGCTCGATCTTCCTAAGTTCTGTTTTTATTTTTCCCCGGCCATTCCTCTTACAGTTAAACTTGAATTTATTGAATAACCCTTCTCGCTTGTTAATCCTTTTTTGAACTTCAATGAGCTTGTAATCTGAGGATGCAGTATCTGAGATTTGTAATGTTCCTGTGCAGGCGATGAGTCACAATAACGTGGCTAAAGAACAGGAACAACCGTGGACATCTTCAAGAGGAAACTAGATTGTTACCTCTAAGGAGTGCTGGACCAACCGGGCTGTGGTGGGTATGTGGACCTGCGGGCCGCTCCAAGCAACAGCCTGGTGGACCAAACTCTCACAAGTCAAGCCTGGCCTCGGGCCGGGCTTGGGGGAGTAGAAGAACTCCCAGAACCCCATCAACCAGGTATCAACCAGGTATCAACCAGGTAAAGTAAGTTGAATCAACTTAAGAATGGTCCAGGACGGACCGAAACGTCGTCGTCCCTTCACCTTCTAGTGTGTGGTCTGGCCAACTGTAATGTTCCTGATTATTTCCTCATTGTTCATGAAGAAATATCTAAATATCATCATCTAGAGATATCATCATCAATGGCCCTAAGAATATTTTTCGTCCCATTCGCCTGCTGGTTGAGCGAAAGATCTTCACACTATCTAAATGGTTCTCTGACCTGCGTGTGGCTGGTTACTTCCAGCTTGATTAGTTAGTTTAGTTTACTTATTATGCACCCCATACCCATCCTGTGGGCGGTAGTGGAAAGGGTTACAGAGGCACATAATGGGCTCAGGGACTGAACCCCACAATTCATTTAGCTAAGCAAGTTACAATCTTGATGAGCTAGTTATAAAATTCAATATAAGTTGGTTGATTTCCAGCTTGATTTCCTGTTAATTTTAAGTACAGTATTATATTTATTAGAAATTTCAAGTGAACCCACAGCATTTTCTGATGATAAAGGTATCTTGTTCCTATTTTTTATGTAGATTTAAATATTAAAGTTAATTTCTGTTTATTTGGAGAAGTATTTCTATATAAAAGCACCGAATCACCTTCTGTGGTTGATTGTTCAATAAACCCTTGAACTGTATGTTTAACACATCTCTAACCCTGCCCATGGAGGACAGAAGAAAATGTATATATGCTGGTTAGCATTGTAAATGTGTGGCCACGTCTGTGGTAGAAAATAATTAAAAAAAAATGCCCATTCCAAATACCAATTCCTTTTGGTATATTCATATTGACAGCAACATATTCTTGACTAAATAAATGTGTGCACGTTCATATATGAGTTGTTTGCAGGTTCAGTTGTGCTTTTAAATGCTTTATGGAGATGATTAATGACTTTAAAACGTTACTGTTTGTTAGTCTAGGCCTTAGTCTAGTCTAGTTTGTTTAGGCCTGGTCGACGACCGGGCCGCGGGGACGCTGAGCCGCGGAAGCACCTCAAGGTGAGGTAGTCACCATCTTAAACTGGGTAGATTTAAGTATATATATATAAGTCTCAGAGTAACGTATTATCTAACGCTGTTTTTTTTTGTAAACTATGTATGACATGTATGCCATTCTCCATTTTATTTATCTGCTCAGTGAATTCCTTTATCTGTTGCATCTGTATATTAGAATAATAAGGTTTATTTGATCAAATATGATTCCAAGTAAATCTTCTCCCTCATTAGTAGAGCTTATGTTGTCGTGACGCTGAACCCCGGTTCATTCCGAACACAGCGATTACACAACACATAACACCTTGCCTCAGCAACCGTTACTACCACCTATACTCCTACACACACCAGACCCTTGAGGCGTACCACTAGGTTTGTACTGGAACACAATGAATGAACATATGGAAGGTATTTAAAGGCCGTCGTGTTTTGTCATTTTGTCTACTTACATGTACTTTCAATCATCATTCGTTAAGTGTTGTAGTAATGATCCTCTAGCTAATAATTCCTACTAACTTGTGGATTACAACAATGTGCTCCATGCATACAAGGTCCTCTTTTAATCAACATGTAAACCTGGGGCCAGATTCACGAAGCAGTCACGCAAGTACTTACGAATGTGTATATCTTTTCTCAATCTTTGACGGCTTTGGTTACATTTATTAAACAGTTTTCAAGCATGAAAACTTGCCAGTCAACTGTTGTTATTGTTATAAACAGCCTCCTGGTGCTTCGGGGCTCATTAACTGTTTAATAATTGTAAACAAACCCGCCAAAGATTGAGAAAAGATGTACAGGTTCGTAAGTGCTTGCGTAACTGCTTCGTGAATCTAGCCCCCCTGGCTCTTCCATGTGACCCATTTACTCTGAGCTATATAAATCACATCTATACCAATGGCGAGTGTATCGTGACCTGTCATGGCTGCAGTGATGCCCCCGTCTAGCTCAGCTTTAGTAGAAAGTAGAAAATAAATAGGAACAATACTTAGGAATCCCAGTCTCGCCCCAGTGGCAAAACTTGGATGCGGAATGTAGTGAACAAGACGAGTCAACAACCTTCAAGGTTTGGTTTGAGTAAAGCCATAGTGAGTTAGCTAACACGAAGATCAGTCACCATAGCTTGGTAGCATCAGATATCCCCCAGTGTGTAATTACCTAAGTGTAGTTACAGGATGAGAGCTACGCTCGTGGAGTCCCGTCTTCCCAGCACTCTTTGTCATATAACGCTTTGAAACTACTGACGGTCTTGGCCTCCACCACCACCTCACCTAACTTGTTCCAACCGTCTACCATTCTGGTTGCGAAAGTGAATTTTCTTATATTTCTTCGGTGTGTGTGTGTGTGTGTGTGTGTGTGTGTGTGTGTGTGTGTGTGTGTGTGTGTGTGTGTGTGTGTGTGTGTGTCCTCCAGGGGCCCCGGTACATATTAGGACGTAACCCGAGTGTCCCCCAAGCCCAGTGTCCCAATACGCTTGAACCCCCCCCCCCCCCCCCCCCCCCCCACTCGTGTCCACTGCTGCAGCCGTCAAGCAAACACTCGTCGTACCAGTCAAACGATGTGATTTTTCTCTGAATGCTAGTTATTTCCTTCTCTGAGGCTAAGGGTCACCACAACTGCACCAGAGGTGGTACCACTTCTGGTGCGCGCACACACATATTATATATATATATATATATATATATATATATATATATATATATATATATATATATATATATATATATATATATATATATATATATATATTTGTAGCAGTCTTTCTTGTGGGCATGTGTACTATTGAATGTGAGAGAAAGGGTGAGACCAATGGTTCTAGCGCGGATCTTATCAATTCCGCTTATGTTTCTCTTTAGTTGAGAAGGAAGTTGAAAAATTAACTCTCCAAAGTTAATTTTTACTATTTGATTTGGACTCATGCTAAGAGATACATTTCGTTAACTCTTGTTCACATAATCAAAGGTAGAGTTCGAATGGTTACAAAGATTGATTGATGAAGATTAAGCCACCCATGAGGTGGCACGGGCATGAATAGCCCGTAAGGTTACAAAGTTTCTAGCTGCGGTTATATAGCTAAGGTTGAGGTGAAGGTGAAGCACCTCGCTTAAGGGGCACTGCATCTTCCCACTCTCCTATGTCTTTATGATGGCTGGAGCGGTGTGTTGTGTGTTCCGTCGTATTCTCCAAGATGGCAGAGTGTAAATTGGTGCTAGTTGGGTGGTGATAGATGGCTTGGTCTGCTTCATGTACAATGCCTCAATGATACCTGGTTGATACCTGGTTGATGGGGTTCTGGGAGTTCTCCTACTCCCCCAAGCCCGGCCCGAGGCCAGGCTTGACTTGTGGGAGTTTGGTCCACTAGGCTGTTGCTTGGAGCGGCCCGCAGGCCCACATACCCACCACAGCCCGGTTGGTCCGGCACTCCTTGGAGGAATAAATCTAGTTTCCTCTTGATGTCCACGGTTGTTCCGGCAATATTTCTTATGCTCTGATGTCGCAGCCCGATCCCAGTTTGAAGAAACTAACGTATCAAAGTGCCCTATCCTAACCTACCAGAGAACAGTTTTCTTGTAGGGCAGTTTTTGGCCTTAGGTAAAATGTACGTCAAAATGCGGCGTGCTATCAGGAGGACAGGTTGGATGTCCAGTGTTTTGTTGTCGGTGTATCTGTCGCTTATTTTAGTGTTGTTCATCAGGATATCTCTGGTTATGTGTAGAGACAATATGTCCCTTAATAGGGGCCCCCTGCTGCTTGCGCTTTATTAGGAGCCTGACAAGGGATGTTGTCTTGTCTATATATTCAGCTCGTTGGGGCTGACAGTCCCCAAATGGAGACTGTCAGCGCGGCATTATACATCAAACACACCAACAAATGAGGAGTGGAGATGGAGGTTGAGTGCTGACAATGTAGGGTTCTAAGCTTCGGTAGTAATAGATATCAGTAATAAATATCCCAGATAACAGCTGGATCATGAATCTACGAAACCTGAATACGAGAAAGATGTAGGAGTCATGAGCAGTAGGGATCTTTAGCCAAAACGTCATTGCATAAATCTACGGAATATGACAAATAAAATGGGATTAATTTCTAGAAGCGTCAGTAACAAGACATCTGATATTATTACTCTACAGCTTTATCTTGCTCTTGTTAGAATCTGTTTAGATTATGGAGTTTAGGTTTGGAATCGTTAGATTGTTTCAAGCGTAGGTTAGATATATAGATGTATGGGTTTAGGTGGATATAAGTAGGAGCTGCCTGTTTCAGTCCACTATATACCTTTGTAACTTCTTCCTCTACCGTCTAGAGCAAGGGTATGGGATGCCTTGCGATGATTTCAGGGCTCAACGTCCCCGCGGCCCGGTCCTCGACCTGGCCTCCTGGTACCCTAATAACCTACACCAGATAGCTACAACAAAGGAACTAAGCAACTGTTTACAGAAATAAGGATAATACAGGTTAATACACTCTTCATTGTACTCTTAAATAAAGTGAGTATATAAATGCAGTATTATAAAGATCCCCTCCCATGGTCGACCAGTCCAGCAACCAGGAGGCCTGGTCGACCAGTCCAGCAACCTGGAGGCCTGGTCGACCAGTCCAGCAACCTGGAGGCCTGGTCGACCAGTCTAACAACCAGGAGGCCTGGTCGACCAGTCCAACAACCAGAAGGCCTGGTCGACCAATCCAGCAACCAGGAGGCCTGGTCGACCAGTCCAGTAACCAGGAGGCCTGGTCGACCAATCCAGCAACCAGGAGGCCTGGTCGACCAGTCCAGCAACCAGGAGGTCTGGTCGACCAGTCCAGCAACCAGGAGGCCTGGTCGACCAGTCTAGCAACCAGGAAGAGGCCTGGTCGACCAGTCTAGCAACCAGGAGGCCTGGTCGACCAATCCAGCAACCAGGAGGTCTGGTCGACCAGTCCAGCAACCAGGAGGCCTGGTCGACCAGTCTAGCAACCAGGAAGAGGCCTGGTCGACCAGTCTAACAACCAGGAGGCCTGGTCGACCAGTCCAGCAACCAGGATTCCTGGTCGACCAGTCCAGTAACCAGAAGGCCTGGTCGACGACCGGGCCGCGGGGATGCTAAAGCCCCGAAAACACCTCAAGGTAACCAACCACTCCCCGCAAAAAACCCTCACTAATACTTAGTAAACATCTGTTGTATTGTTTCACGACGACTGGAACACGTTGAGGACAAATAACATTGGTTGTTGCTGTGTGAGGCCGCCACCGCCGCCTGTCCCCCTCCCTCCTGCAATATCTCTGACTGTGAGAGCCCTCGGGGATAAGATAGATCACTCAGAGCATTCATAGCAGAGCCCACATGTCCAATAGTGTTGTGAATACTGTCGGCCGCGGCCCCCCTCTCGCTGGGCCGTGGTGGGACACCCCCTGGGCGGGCCGGGTAGGACCCCGTGACTGGCCAGACGGGACCCCTCGACTGGCCGGATGGTGTGGGACCCCCTGGTCAACGCGACAATATCAGCTGTCTCCTGAGCCCCTCCAATTTTTCTTGATATCATAGTCAATGACGTCATCGCAGGACGGACATCCCAAAACAGAAGCGATGTTTTATCATATTATTTACGAAATATTCCAACGTGGACAGTCTAGTGGTGATGGGTGTACTGTGGGGGGTGATGGATGTAGTGCTCATCTAGTTGTGCTTGCGGAGGTTGAGCTTTGGCTCTTTGGTCCCGCCTCTCAACTGTCAATCAACTGGTGTACAGGTTCCTGAGCCTACTGGGCTCTATCATATCTACATTTGAAACTGTGTATGGAGTCAGCCTCCTTCACATCACTGTCTAATGTATTCCATCCGTTAACTACTCTGACACTGAAAAAAGATCTTTCTAACGTCTCTGTGGCTCATTTGGGTACTCAGTTTCCACCTGTGTCCCCTTGTTCGTGTTCCACCCGTGCTAAGTAATTTGTCTGTAATAGATTATAATCTATAATCATAGATTATACATTATAGATTATTGTGTATCACTCTTGCCTACACTCCAAAGAGTACAGTGAGATGTTTAAGGGGGGGGGTCCAATAATTTAGATATTTTATTTAATAGATTCAGCCAGTAAACGTTCTCTGAACGTTTTACAAGTCAGTAAGTTTCCCACATTCAATAGGCCTATTATTAGTGTATACCAGCATTCCACCTTAAATACACAGCGAGATCACAACGTCATATATCCACGAAAAAATCTTTTGGAGCAGGAGGAGGTGGAACCGACCCAGGGTCCTGGGACTCCTGAGACACGTCTCACCCATTGACTATGGGGCTGAGACACGTCTCACCCATAGACTATGGGGCTGAGACACGCCTCACCCATAGACTATGTGGCTGAGACACGCCTCACCCGTGAACTATGAGGTGCCACCCAAACTCACAAGAAATTAGGAGGCACCGAGCTGATAACCATTTCAATTTTTGACATGTTACCCGCACACGTTCAGGTGCAGGCAATGGAGTTGGATTCCACCTAAAGAATTCTCCTCCTTAGATAGCACTGGTCTGGACTCTCTTATTTAGTCCTGCTCTAAGCCCACGTTGCCTATGGTTACAGTATACATACCTGGAACTTACCTGGTGAGGCTTTCGGGAGTTTTTCTGCTCCCCCGAGTCCGGCCAGCCTTGTGACGCCAAGTGTTTATGGTCTTACATCTTATCACTAAATCTATTTATGTATGTAAGTGAGATTAGAATTTTAAAAAGCACTACAATCCCCCTTCTCTTAATATATCATTACGCTATAAGTTTAACAGATCTCTAGCTCTATCCATGGGGGACAGAAGGAAATGTATATATACCTGGTTGATGGGGTTCTGGGAGTTCTTCTACTCCCCAAGCCCGACCCGAGGTCAGGCTTGTGAGAGTTTGGTCCACCAGGCTGTTGCTTGGCGCGGCCCGCAGGCCCACATATCCACCACAGCCCGGTTGGTCCGGCACTCCTTGGAGGTAACACTCTAATTTCCTCTTGAAGATGTCCATTAGCAGAATTCAGCCCAGACAAATACAGTGTGATGAACACAAGGGAGGAAGCAGGCAGTCCACACCACTAATGTGAAATTGGGGAAAAGGCATTAGGGAAAAATTACCCTGGTGGCGTAGTGGTTGAACACTTCCTCACCGACTAGCCATCGATTTCGTCTAGGTTCGAGCCTGCACACAGAAATAACATCACATGAGACCAGAAGGCATGGCAGGATGTGCACAATACCCCCCCTTGAAAAGCAGAGGTGCAACAGGTACTCTGAGAGAGAACTATGAACATCAGAGGCCCGAGACTATTTAACACGCTTCCACTACACATAAGGGGCATAACTGGCCGACCCCTCACAGTGTTCAAGAGAGAACTGGATAAACACCTCCAAAGGATACCTGATCAACCAGACTGTGATTCATACATCAGGCTGCGAGCAGCCCCGGAAGCACCTTAAGGTAACCTCAAGGTAGGTAAGGTAAGTCTGCCTCTCAGAGGGTTGAATATACTCAACTTACCTCAGAGATGCACATAGTCTATCTCCCAGCCTCTGGCCAGAAGACGACTACACCGTTCGCCCGCAGCTGCCGTACAGGATGGTGTTACAGGAGGAGGTGACAGGGGGACGGGAGAGACAGACAGGTGAAGGTGACAGGGCCGCGAGACAGACGGGTCACAGTACAGGGGGCATCAGGGTCATATAAGACATTAGGCCCAGGGGTACACACCATCTATTTCTTTTCACCCAGACCAACTCTGTTTACAGCTGCTGGTGACGTCAACACGCCACCCAATCTGAAATAATCTCTCTCGTTAAAATGTAAATGACTAAGTCGGCCGGTAAACTGTCCTCCAGTTTCAAAATAACCTCACGAAGCTGAGGTTGTGGTAGTTGTGGTGAAGGTGGTGGTAGTGGTGGTGGAGGTGATGGTGGTACTAACCTAACAGTCACTATGGGGAAGTGAGGTCTTGATGCTCCGCCTACTAGCCTTCTTGAACCTATTGCGTTCAAATTGAACTCTTCTGACGTTCAAATTCTCTATCAAATCTGCACTTAAAGTTGTGCATTGGAGGTGGCTTCCACAACCTCTTTTTAAGAGTGGATTTTATATTGAATTATTGACTTCAATTTCTTCAATTCGTCTCCGTTTTTACCATCAATTTATCCCCTATTGCCCTACTTTCTCTCACTTTAAAGAGGCTGCCCTTGTCCACCTTGTCTTTTCCCTTTAGTATTTTGAATGCTGTAATCATGTCCCCCTCTATTCCTTTTCTCCTCAAAGGTGATGAAATTGAGTTTCTTTAACCTGTCCTCATGGCTCAATCCTCTTAGCTCTGACACGGGTATTTTTGCAAAACTTCTGCATTGTTTTTCATATTTAGTTTTGTGTTTGATGCTGGTACTAAAATATTGTAGAATAGGTTTTAACATAGTCTTTCGTAGTTAGGGCGCCTGACAGCTGGATGGACAGCGCTTCGGATTCGTAGTCCTGAGGTTCCGAGTTCGATCCCCGGTGGAGGCGGAGACAAATGGGCAAAGTTTCTTTCACCCTGATGCCCCTGTTACCTAGCAGTAAATAGGTATCTGGGAGTTAGACCGCTGCTACGGGCTGCTTCCGTGGAGGCCTGGTTGAGGACCGGGCCGCGGGGACGCTAAGCCCCGAAATCATCTCAAGATAGTCTCTACAGACTATCTTGAGGTTGTCTTGAAATATTCCTAATTTAGGCTTTTAAATGACGTTCAAATTTTGAGGCCCGCGTCTCATATACTGCTGATGTTACCAAGTTTATGTGTGCCTCTCGTGGTGGTGATGGCGGTATATTTTGACTCTTTCTGATTCCTGAAGTTGCCTTTCCCTTATGGTGTCTAAGTCTATTGAAACTACTGGTCCAGTAGTCTCAGTCTACTGAACTTTGACTACGAGTCCAGTAGTCTCAGTCTACTGAACTTTGACTACGAGTCCAGTAGTCTCAGTCTACTGAACTTTGACTACGAGTCCAGTAGTCTCAGTCTACTGAACTTTGACTACGAGTCCAGTAGTCTCAGTCTACTGAACTTTGACTACGAGTCCAGTAGTCTCAGTCTACTGAACTTTGACTACGAGTCCAGTAGTCTCAGTCTACTGAACTTTGACTACTAGTTCAGTAGTCTCAGTCTACTGAACTTTGACTACTAGTTCAGTAGTCTCAGTCTACTGAACTTTGACTACGAGTCCAGTAGTCTCAGTCTACTGAACTTTGACTACGAGTCCAGTAGTCTCAGTCTACTGGACTTTGACTACTAGTTCAGTAGTCTCAGTCTACTGGACTTTGACTACTAGTCCAGTAGTCTCAGTCTACTGAACTTTGACTACTAGTTCAGTAGTCTCAGTCTACTGGACTTTGACTACTAGTTCAGTAGTCTCAGTCTACTGGACTTTGACTACTAGTTCAGTAGTCTCAGTCTACTGGACTTTGACTACTAGTTCAGTAGTCTCAGTCTACTGGACTTTGACTACTAGTTCAGTAGTCTCAGTCTACTGGACTTTGACTACTAGTTCAGTAGTCTCAGTCTACTGGACTTTGACTACTGGTTCAGTAGTCAAAGCTTCAAGACCTGTATCACAACACCAACTTTCATGCAATTCATTTTCTTGCAGACCGTTTTAAAAAAATAATTTTAATTAAAAACTTATAAACCATGTAATTTTGTAACCCTAACCATGAAAATATTCACACTGAAAGTTCCAAACTTGCCAAAACTTTTCCTTTCGTGATATATTTAAAGTTATTAATCTACTAAAAAAAAAAAAAGCCGTGAACATGGATGCAATTTAGTAAAGCATATGACTAACTACTCAGGGTAATTACTCCCCATCTCTGATGACCTGAGACTGAACCACTCTACCAATTATCTTCCATGCCATTATAGGACGCCTCCCACCAGGCCTACCTAATATCATATATCAAAACTGCATTTTTTGGGGGGCAAGAAATAGAGTAATCCATCCATAATTAAGTGCTATAAGCTTTAAGCAAAGCTTAACACTGTGGGTTAAGCTTTGTTTAAAACTTTTTAGCTTTTTTAGGTTTTGCTCATTTTCAAAGATATAAATCAAATGGAAAAAAAAACGTTAATTAAACCATTTCTAGACCACTATGGCCTTAGATGGAGACGTCAATGAGACGTCACTGAGACGTCACTTAGTATGAAGTCTTCCCTCGTGTTCCTATTTGGCAATATGAACTGAACACAGTTCACATTACACCAGTAAAATGCTGGTCTAATATGCACACAATTCGCAAACGCTCTACACTAATGTGGTAATGGTGCGGCAGCACACACAACGCTCGCACGCAGGGATTAACTGGCAAAGCAAAGTCAACACAGTCAAATCCGGATCATCGACCGTGAAGAGCTCAGTCCCCCAGGGTACTGTGCTTGCTCCAGTACTTGTTCTCATCCTCATATCGGACACAGACAAGGTACCACAGTCTGGTACCACAATCAAGGTAGCACAATCTGGTACCACAATCAAGGTACCACAATCTGTTACCACAATCAAAGCCACAAACCAAACCATATCCTTTGCAGATGACACCAAGATTTTGATGAGAGTAGTCAACATAGATACCTGGTTGATGGGGTTCTGGGAGTTCTTCTACTCCCCAAGCCCGGCCCGAGGCCAGGCTTGACTTGTGAGAGTTTGGTCCACCAGGTTGTTGCTTGGAGCGGCCCGCAGGTCCATAGAAGACACAGCAAACCTCCAATCACTGTAAATCACGTATTACAATAGACACAGAACAACGCGACGCTCAATGAAAAACCAGTTTCAACTCCTCTACTCTGCTAAACACAGAACTAGAAACCTGAACTATAAATAAACAGATGTGACACCACAGAACATACCCGAGCCGGTGCCGGTGGCTGAGTGGACAGAACACTGGCGCGTGATCCTGTTGTCCGGGTTCGATCCCGGGCGCCGGCGAGAAACAATGGGTAGAGTTTCTTTCACCCCTGATGCCCCTGTTACCGAGCAGTAAATTGGTACCTGGGAGTTAGTCAGCTGTCACGGGCTGCTTCCTGGGGGTGGAGGCCTGGTCGATGACCGGGCCGCGGGGACACTAAAAGCCCCGAAATCATCTCAAGATACCCTCAAGATAACCCGTGCCTGAGAGGAAGGGGTTATGTACCTTACCTTGAGGTTACCTTGAGGTGCTTCCGGGGCTTAGCGTCCCCGCGGCCCGGTCGTCGACCAGGCCTCCTGGTTGCTTCGTGGTAATCACCACAAAGTCTAGTTTTGCATTAGCTTAATACTCCCCAAATGCATTAAGTTTAATTAGTGTTTGAATGTACTTACGGACTTGAGTCCGCGAATTAAGATTAAGATAGGTTAAGTTGTGTGTTTTCTTTGGTTTAATTAAGTTTGGTTTGGTGTGTTTGGATATGTTAAATTACACTAATAATACTAAAAATGCATTACGGGCTATTCATGCCCGTGCCACCTCTTGGGTGGCTTAATCTTCATCAGTCACTTAAATGCATAAAGTGTGTACTTAAGTTGTTTAGTCGAGCAATACACACACAGAGATTACACTAACGTGATGCATCAAATGAACAAATCCACAAGGGCCGTGACGAGGATTCGAACCTGCGTCCGGGAGCATCCCAGACACTGCCTTAATCGACTGAGCTACGACAGGGTTAGTTGCTACTAGTGGAGCAACTAACCAGAGTAAGTCTACTGAAACCTGGGACTTACAGTACCTGGGACTTACAGTACCTGGGACTTACAGTACCTGGGACTTACAGTACCTGGGACTTACAGTACCTGGGACTTACAGTACCTGGGACTTACAGTACGGGACTTACAGTACCTGGGACTTACAGTACGGGACTTACAGTACGGGACTTACAGTACCTGGGACTTACAGTACGGGACTTACAGTACGGGACTTAACAGTACCTGGGACTTACAGTACGGGACTTACAGTACCTGGGACTTACAGTACGGGACTTACAGTACGGGACTTAACAGTACCTGGGACTTACAGTACGGGACTTAACAGTACCTGGGACTTACAGTACGGGACTTAACAGTACCTGGGACATACAGTACGGGACTTAACAGTACCTGGGACTTACAGTATGGGACTTAACAGTACCTGGGACTTACAGTACGGGACTTAACAGTACCTGGGACTTACAGTACGGGACTTAACAGTACCTGGGACTTACAGTACGGGACTTAACAGTACCTGGGACTTACAGTACGGGACTTAACAGTACCTGGGACTTACAGTACGGGACTTAACAGTACCTGGGACTTACAGTACGGGACTTAACAGTACCTGGGACTTACAGTACGGGACTTAACAGTACCTGGGACTTACAGTACGGGACTTAACAGTACCTGGGACTTAACAGTACGGGCTCCTACTGTACCGCCCGGGTATAAAATAATACACAGTACTAGCTATAGTGAATAACCTCTGTACAGGACAAAGGTTCACTCGTCATTAACCAATAGACTATTGATGACACGTGAATAAGTCATCAGAGCATCTGGCTAATTATCCAGGTGGTTAAAAATGGGGGGAATTACACGCAGTGTAAACACCAGTTCATAAATATATTACATATTAGTTGTAAAATGTATTAAAGTGTATTTGGTTCTTTTATGAACTGACACGAGGACGAGGTGATTATCAGGGGCAAGCGCCAGGTCTTTACGACTATATAGCACTGGGAATGGGTCAGGATAAGGATTTGGGACGGGGGAGGGGGGGGAAGGAATTGTGCCCAACCACTTGGACGGTCGGGGGATTGAACGCCCACCTGCATGAAGCGAGACCGTCGCTCTACCAATACAACATCCAATTCGAGTTGCGAGCAGCCGCGTCGTACAGCCTGGTTGACCAGACCACGAACCAGGAGGCCTATAGTCAGAGACCGGGCCGCGGGGACGTTAATCCTGGATAATCCTCAAAATCATCGCAAAGAAGATAGCAACTAGGTTGCTACTAGGCTTGATAGCTGCCTGGTACCTGCTTGATGGGGTTCTGAGAGTTCTTCTACTCCCCAAGCCCGGCCTTAGCTTGGTCCACCAGGCTGTTGCTTGGAGCGGCCCGCAGGCCGCTCTGTACTAAGTTGTACTACTGTACAACAATTACAAGGTACAATTACAATTCTATATTATATATATATATATATATATATATATATATATATATATATATATATATATATATATATATATATATATATATATATATATATATATAAATCGGGCCTTGCATAGTAGGCTGAGAAGTGCGTTCTGGCTACTAGGTACGACTACGACATTATATATATATATATATATATATATATATATATATATATATATATATATATATATATATATATATATATATATATATATTGGAAGTTGTGGAGGCCACCTCCATCCACAACTTTAGGGACGGATTTTGATAGGGAATTTGAACATCAGAATAGCTAGAATATAATACAAAATGCATAATATGGCTAATATGTGAGACATGAAGGACTATAGACCTCAGATCCCTATAGTAATTGATAGGGAAGAAAATCATCACTAACCAAACCACACCATCATCATCACCATCACCACCACCACCACGACCATCAAACCACCACACCACCACACCAGATCAGCACCACCACAGCACCACAACCATCACCATACCACCACCAGACCAGCACCAAACCAACCATCACAGCCTAGCTCCCCCGGGCTGAGCGATCGTCTCCCAGCTCTCCCATGCCAATCAGTGTCCCACAGCAATGTAAACACGGCGTCAAGCCCTTTATTGATATATTTCCGAGGGTGTCAGCAGACGAGGATGGCAGAGTGCGCCCCTCTCACCCTAAGGTAATAAAGGTCACATATTTTACCTGAGCAGCTCGAGTAAACGCTTTGCTTTGACCTTTGTGAAACAACCTACGTCAATTTTTGTACTGACTCAAAACCTTGAGTCAGGGCCATGGTGGCCACAGTCAGGGCCACAGTCAGGGCCATGGGGGCCACAACCCAGGTCAACTCAGGTTTGGAGGAGGAAGATTATGTCTTATGCAAGAATTCAACAACTATGATGACCAAACCTGTCATCTTAGTGCTGTTGTGGGTGGCAGGTACAACACGCAGACTGACGAGTCCCTCAAGTCCAATTCCCCCGACCGTCCGCAAGTGGTTGGGCACCATTCCTTCCCCCGTCCCATCCCAAATTCTTATCCTGACCCCTTCCCAGTGCTATATAGTCACAATGGCCTGGCGCTTTGCCCTGATACACACACACACACACAACCTCCCACCAGGGGACTCGAACCCTAGTCAGCACAGATGCTTCACAACACCTGGCATAACTTGGTACGCCTTTAACCCACTACAGTATACCTAGAGAATACCTGGAGTATATATATATACCTAGAACGGGTTCTGGGCGTTCTTCTACTCCCCCCAAGCCCGGCGTGGGGCCAGGCTTGGGGGTGTGTATGGGGGGTGTATGGGGGGGTGTATGGAGGCGGCGAGGCATCTTCAACATACCTGTGCCATGCTCTTTAAAGCTGGACTGGAGATCAATAACAGTTGTGATTTTAACCACCATACACTCTGCGTGTCCCATAGACGATATGGTGCACGCACGCACGCACACACACACACACACACACACACACACACACACACACACACACACACACACACACACACATGACTTTCTCCACTATGCTATGCCACTCAATGCTATAACATGAGCTATAATCAGCTATAACAATGTGGCTGAAAATTTGTAACCTCTCCCCCCCCCCTTACACACACAAAGAAAAGTCGTTGAGGTCATGTCGACGTTTCGGTCCGTTATTGGCCAACTGTGGTGGATATGTGGGCCTGCGGGCCGCTCCAAGCAACAGCCTGGTGGACCAAACTCTCACAAGTCAAGCCTGGCCTCGGGCCGGGCTTGGGGAGTAGAAGAACTCCCAGAACCCCATCAAGCAGGTATCAAGCAAAAATTACTTACGAAACCTCTATATCTTTTCTCAACCATGGCGGCTTTACGCTTATTAAGCCATTTATGAGCTCCCAAATATTACGAGGTTATTTATAAACAATAACAACCTTGGGTTCGCGGCTCGCAAACAATTTAATACATGTAAACAAAGTCGCCATGATTGCTGAGAGATGCACAGGTTTCGTAATTGGATTTACCTTGCGTTTAATTGGTTGGTAGGCTGGTCAACCGGGCTGTTTGACGCAGCGGTTCGCAGCCTGACGTGGGAGTTACAGTTCAATTGATCAGAGCTAATTTGGCGGTGTGTGTGTGTGTGTGTGTGTGTGTGTGTGTGTGTGTGTGTGTGTGTGTGTGTGTGTGTGTGTGTGTGTGTGTGTGTGTGTCGAGTTCTCTCTCTCTCTCTTGAACCCAATGAGAGGTCGGCCAGTTATGCCTCTTGTGTGTGGCGGGAGAGTGTTGAAGACTCTTGGGGGCCCCCAAAATGAGGGCCCCCAAAATTAGGGCCCCCCAAGGCACCTTGGGCCCCTTTATGTTGACAGTTTCTCTCGAGGGACCCACGTTTATGGAGGATCTAAACGTGATCAACTTGGCTACTTTTCATACGAGTGTATCGTCGTATTGCAACGTGATATAAACTAATCTGCAGCACGTCAGACAAAAACAGCAGAGAACACTGCAGACAAGGCAGACAAAAGCACCAGAGAACAGCGCAGACAACAGGCAGACACGGTATTTCCCCCCCCCTCTCCCCAACCCCCCCACAACCACTTCTTACCACAAGAGAAAAGAAATATTGCCGGAACAAAAGTGGAGGTTGTCAAGAAGCAATTGGCTAAGTTCCAACAGGAAGTGCTGGATCAGCCGGGCTGTGATGGATATGTGGGGCCCCAAGAACCTCTCTGCCAGTAACAAACAGCCTGACCGATCAAGTTATCACTAGCTGGGCTCGCATGGGGAGTATTGGGCCCTCGAAATCGCCTACAGGTAGACAAAGATAAATAGACATAGGCGAGGTGTACCTTACAATAAGTGGGTGAGTTGCTAGGGAAGGAAGGTGGGGCTAGGATTCCAGATGTTCCGGGTGGGCTGGCCAGGGTGGGCTGGCCAGGGTGGGCTGGCCAGGGTGGGTGGAGGGGCGACGTGACAGCTGTCATGCCAGTGTGACACCTTAATAACTGCGGCCACATCAATATGGGACGGAGGGGAGCCACACCATATCTCATCTCTTGTCTTCATTTAATTAACAGCCACAAATATCGCCAGTTGTCAAGCATTTAATTAAATTACTAAGTCTTTTCTGCGTCAAATATGTTTTCCTCGAGGTTTGTATTATCGCAATATAAATCTATAATAGAGAATGTCTGTCTGTTCAAGGTTGGAGGCCACCAGCTTGTGGCTAGTGTCACCCAACTTTTCAAGATGACACGTGGGTGGTGTGTGACCGTCATAGGTGATCGGGATTGGCCATATTGTAACTCTTAAGAAATATCGGCTCCTACAGCGATTTCCCTGTGATTTTTATGAAATCTTAAATCGGAGATTCGGTTTCCATAGAGTTTTTTTTTTACCAGTTTTCTCCATCTCTGCTTCTGCATCTCTGCTCTCACACATAAATATAACCCATCATAATGAGACAGACAGTGCAGCCAAATCAGCGTGCAACAAAGATGAAGTTAAATTAGATCTAGGTATCCCCATCTCTGCTGTCAAAACTATACTCTTCCAAACACTCAGGTCTGATAGGAAATAAATTACTGACTCCCAACGACCTGAAAGCACCAGTATAAAAAGCTATGATTTGTTCAGATCCAAAACGTATGTTTATGGGCAGCACAAAACGTCCACTAGACTATGCGACACAGTGGTTGCCAGGATCAGGTTGGGTTACCTGTAGCCACCTGTGTCAGGTGGCTACAGGTGACAGATCTCCCAATCCTGAGCACTCCAGGTGTGCAAACTCTGTGAGCAGGAACTACGGCACGATCTCCCGCACTACATCACTGAATGCCCAGTTATTAGACCTTTCAGACCAGTTGGCATGAGGTACCTGAGGCTTTGCAATTACTTTATTAACTCTCGTGTTCTTGAAGATATCCTCACAGTGTACCCAAAATTTGCCCGTGCAGGCTACTGAACACATGACCCTGTGTGACTAACCGTAAGATTATCGTAACTGTAAGACAGTAAGTTGAAATATATATATATATATATATATATATATATATATATATATATATATATATATATATATATATATATATATATATATATATATATAATACCTTAACACGATCAGGTGACCGGCCACATCCCGCTTTACGTTCTCGTCTGATAAAACAACATCGAGGTGGCCTGGCCAGGACGCTGCTGGCGCCGCTGTTCACACTTACCTGAAAAAGATAGAAAATTACACGTTAATTGACACTTATTTTTAATTAAGCTCAAGATCCTTACTAATGATAGCCTCCTGATCTATTTTTTTTTTTTTTTGGCATTCTTATTTTCCAATTTCAACATTGTCCGGGTGATGTGTGGTAACTATTATCAATACCTTGGTTCAGAATACTGTATTTCTTAGCGTTGGACTGTATCTACATATCGTTCAACCATTTTATGGTCATCCATGCATGCCCGCCAAACACACACCGAAACTACGACGTTGGTACAACGTTCGAATAAGTTTTAACAACCTCCTAACCAGTTATAACAACCAATATAGCACGTTGTAACAACGTTCTAATACGTCATAAATACGTTAAGTCAAGATGTAACAACTTTATTACAAGTTGTAACAAGCGGAAAATAGAGACAGTTACGGTTTGTGTTTCCAGGGGGCGCCAAGGTCTTCTGAATTAATATTCTGCTCTAGTTATGCCTTGTCTTCAAATTTCCAAATGTTGCTCTTTAATCCTGTGTCTAAATTGTTGCTAAATTGTTACAATAGAGGTGCCAGGATTGAGCCCTGGCGTGGGGTGGCACATGAGACTTTCAACGATTTTGAAATATATTATATATTTATATACAAGATCTTCTCTGAATGCTCTTTGTTTTCTTCTTCGAGGATGTGGGTCCCTGCAATTGCACCAGAGGTGGTACCCCTAATAAAAAATTTATATATTATAAATTATAATATATCATTTATATTTGAGAACATTCCCGTTTTGAATGAACAGCATGTCAAAATTTATGAATGCGTCTGTGGGGGTCGACCGCTGGATGTAATAGACTTGAGTCGATGACGGGTTGGTTTATACCAATAACGACAATTGACTGGGAAGTTTTCATGCTTGTAAACTGTTTCAAAAATGTAACCAAAGATTGAGGAAAGATGTACACGTTCGTAAGTACTTGCGTAACAGCTTCGTGACTCTGGCCTCTGGTATAGAATGCCTCAGTCCTGTCCAGTACAAACTGCTGGAAAGGACCGTGGCAATATCCAAATTTGCAACTACTGGTTTCCCCTCTACAAGTACTGTATGCCGGAAAAGCCTGAGATAACATTCCTTAAACACAAGTGGCCTTTAGTAAGATTACGTTGTGAATCCTTTATGGTAACGTTCTTCGGGACTTAAGCCAATAGCTGTTGTGAGTATCGATTCAAGCAATTTCCCTTTAGTTGACCATAAGGTAATTGCCCAATAGTTTGATGCAAGTGGGCTATATCCAGTCTTGTAAATCGACACGCCAATCGCAACCCTGCAAGACTCCAGTACCCTGCTCGATTTTAATGATTTTGTAAATATGTAAAGAAAGTGTACAATAAGCAGGCGATGAGTCACAATAACGTGGCTAAAGTAAGTTGACCAGACCACACACTAGAAGGTGAAGGGATGAGAAATCTGTATCGTCCCTTCACCTTCTAGTGTGTGGTCTGGTCAATGCACAATAAGGTCATCTCCATATTCTTTAAGAACCCTCACAAATACTTGGTCTAGTCTTGGGGGTTCTTGAACTTAAATTCTTTATATGTTAAATAATTTCTTCCTTCAAAACGCTTCCACTACACATAAGGATTAGTGGCCGCCCCCTCGTAGTGTTCGAGAGAGAGAGAGAGAGAGAACTCGATAACCACCTTCAAGGGATACCTGACCAACCAGGCTTTGACTCATTCTCTAGGCTGTGAGCAGCTGTGTCCAACAGCCTGGTTGACCAGACTATCAACCAGGAGGCCTGGTCAGAGACAGAGCCGCGGGGGGCGTTGATCCTCGAAATCAAGGCAAGGTAACCGCAAGGTAAAGGTTCCTAGTGACTAGTAGTCAACTTGACCTCTTCCCCTTTCGATACAGATTTGTTCAGTTGCTGGTACACCAGCCCATCCTCCTGAAATGATATTGCTTAGAGTAACTGATCCAGAGTACCAATATATAGTGATGGGCCGCCATCACTATTATGTTCTGTGTACTTTTGATTTTAGAGAGTCCGGAAAAAAATAAAGCAAAACCCCCAAATTAAGCATTCTTAGGCCCTAGTATAGAATGTATGCTATACTGTGTATACATGTATACAAGGCCAACGACAGCATATATCAGGCCTAGTATCAGTATACCATACTACTTGTGAAGGAGGAAATGTATATGTTTATCTCTCAGAATGTTCGGTAATACGTTTATTGCTTGTGATGTGTGTCTATGTATGTATTAACACGATGTACTGAACGGGGTGAGAATAGCTTGAGCTACCTCATCCCTTTGTGTGTATTTTACCTCAATAAACTTATTTCAATTTCAATAGTATTTGTAGGGGAGTGGTCAGATTGGGTTTTATATTTGTGTTGGGGGCTAAAAAAAAGTTTTCTGGTTTGTCCAAATTTAACAATACAAAAAGTTGCTTGGAGCGGCCAGCAGCTCCCATATCCACTACAGCCTTGTTGATCCGGCACTTCTTGCAGGAAAGTGTCCTTTTTTCTTCAAGACTTCCACCTTTGTTCCTTCTGGTTGTGCCTATCGCACTTCTGTTCTTCACTGGTTCTATTCTGCATTTTTGTCCGTGTCGTTCACTTTAGTATGTTGGTATTTTGCTGTGTAGATTTGGGACCTGGTCCATTTTAGTAGCAAGGGCTGAACACACAACTTACTTAAAATACCACCCATTCCTTTATTATTTCAGTTACCTGATCTCTCGTAGTGTTTTCAATAGTTTTCTTCACGAAGTGCCTGACCAACTGGGCTGTGGTGGATATGTGGGCCTGCGGGCCGCTCCAGGCTGGTGGACCAAACTCTCACAAGTCAAGCCTGGCCTCGGGCCGGGCTTGGGGAGTAGAAGAACTCCTAGAACCCCCCATAAAGCAAGTATTGTTCAATGGCCCAGTGTTTCCCTATTCTTTGTTTCATATACCTGAGAGAACCATTCAGTATTTGTTGTCAGCGAGCTCAAGAATCCCCAGGACTAGACCAAGTATTTGAGAGGGTTCTTAAAGAATATAGAGATAAGTTTATTGTGCACTTTCCTATAGCGCTGCCATAAACATTTCATATTTTGTTGACTTTCCGTATTTCGTTTTGAACTACACTAAACGGGCCGTACCCTCGCCTATCAGAGATGAGAACAGTCGAGGGAGAGAATGTCTTCGCCAACCACAACCGGGATCTTGGCATCACATGACCAGTTCTTCAGACCAGCGCAATACTAGCTCCTTTATCGAGATGAAACAGACAAGACAATAGGCGTCAGAAGGAATGGACCCCCCCATACATTAAATACTGATGGCTATTTAACTCTGAACACAATTCCTCCCCTAAATGATGGATCTCGCAAATTAGCGAACCATTCCGCTGCTAAAATGCAAATCCTGGTGCACACAGCCTTCTATTTTAACCATAACAATGGCTATAATAGGATGATTCTAAGTGACCCATCATCTCCTTGGGTCACTTAGCAAAGACAATGGGAGGGGCCCATTTAAAGGATTTAGACTCCTTTACTTCGCTTGTTCTACTATGCTTCCCCATTCTCATACCCGCCATTGATACTGTAAAAACTACACCATTGATATTGTAAAAACTACACCATTGATATTGTAAAAACTACACCATTGATACTGTAAAAACTACACCATTGATATTGTAAAAACTACACCATTGATATTGTAAAAACTACACCATTGATACTGTAAAAACTACACCATTGATACTGTAAAAACTACACCATTGACATTGTAAAAACTACACCATTGATATTGTAAAAACTACACCATTGATACTGTAAAAACTACACCATTGATACTGTAAAAACTACACCATTGACATTGTAAAAACTACACCATTGATATTGTAAAAACTACACCATTGATATTGTAAAAACTACACCATTGATATTGTAAAAACTACACCATTGATATTGTAAAAACTACACCATTGATATTGTAAAAACTACACCATTGATATTGTAAAAACTACACCATTGATATTGTAAAAACTACACCATTGATATTGTAAAAACTACACCATTGATATTGTAAAAACTACACCATTGACATTGTAAAAACTACACCATTGACATTGTAAAAACTACACCATTGATATTGTAAAAACTTCACCATTCATATTGTAAAAACTACATTACCCGTCCTATCATTTTTTTTTTTTACAATTGACAAGAAGTGTAAATTGACAGGAAGTGTTTGCAGAACAGAATCTATAGTGGGCACAGCAGCAAACTTCTGACCTTGTAAACAAAGCCTTTTAATGGTCCAGGGTTAAAAAGAAGATACCAAAACCTGAACCACAGCTGTGCCACAGACAAGTGCCGCTGTGCCACAGACAAGTGCCGCTGTGCCACAGACAAGTGCCGCTGTGCCACAGACAAGTGCCGCTGTGCCACAGACACGTGCCGCTATGCCACAGACAAGTGCCGCTGTGCCACAGACACGTGCCGCTGTGCCACAGACAAGTGCCGCTGTGCCACAGACAAGTGCCGCTGTGCCACAGACAAGTGCCGCTGTGCCACAGACAAGTGCCGCTGTGCCACAGACACGTGCCGCTGTGCCTCAGACAAGTGCCGCTGTGCCACAGACAAGTGCCGCTGTGCCGCAGACAAGTGCCGCTGTGCCACAGACAAGTGCCGCTGTGCCGCAGACAAGTGCCGCTGTGCCACAGACAAGTGCCGCTGTGCCTCAGACAAGTGCCGCTGTGCCTCAGACAAGTGCCGCTGTGCCACAGACAAGTGCCGCTGTGCCGCAGACAAGTGCCGCTGTGCCGCAGACAAGTGCCGCTGTGCCACAGACAAGTGCCGCTGTGCCACAGACAAGTGCCGCTGTGCCACACACATGTAACTAATCTCGTGTTGTGAAATGTCTACTTCAATGGGGAACTGAGGAGTGGTAATCCGTGGGACCCGTGATTATAGTGGTCACACACACAGGCCGGGACACAATCTGTACACCAGTTGAGAGGCGGGACCAAAGAGCCAGAGCTCAACCCCCCCGCACAAGCACAATTAGGTGAGTACACCCGCTGTCGGGTCATATCACCCGTGAAGTCATATTGGCCAGGCGCAGGTGATGCAAGGTTGTATTTCCTGAACAAACACTCGTGATTTTGATCACTAGTGTACCTACCTG
Source organism: Procambarus clarkii (assembly GCF_040958095.1). Lineage (NCBI taxonomy): Eukaryota > Metazoa > Arthropoda > Malacostraca > Decapoda > Cambaridae > Procambarus > Procambarus clarkii. The sequence continues at coordinate 15,184,333 of NC_091186.1, forward strand.
GGGACTTGCGTGATGGTGAATGGATGACAGTGCTAAAATAAACGTAAATAAATGCACCGAGAGTGAAATTTTAAATTGTGAAATGCCCTGGAAGCCATTTGCAGTGAACTGTCCGGTCAACCAACACACATAACACCATTAAGGTTATGTTCCATACCTGTTCCATACCTGGAGCATACCTGGAGCATACCTGAAGCATACCTGGAGAGGGTTCTGGGGGGTTCTTCTCCCCCCAGAACCTGTGATCCTGGTTCATAGGATCAGGCTCGACTTGTGATAACTTGGTCCAACAGGCTGTTGCTTGGAGCGGCTCGCAGGCCCCCACATACTTATGTGATGCCTTGCAGGAAGTCCCGGATCAGCCAGGTTGTGGTGGATATGTAGGCCTGCAGGCAACAGCCTAACCGATCAAGGTATTAGCAGACTGGGCTGCGGTGGAAGAGCTCTTGAAATCGTACGCAGTCTGGCTCACGAATTGGTTTGACATCTGGCCCGGTTGATGATGTATGTGGCCCGGTTGATGAAGTATCTGGCCCGGTTGATGATGTATCTGGCCCGGTTGATGATGTATCTGGCCCGGTTGATGATGTATGTGGCCCGGTTGATGAAGTATCTGGCCCGGTTGATGATGTATCTGGCCCGGTTGATGATGTATGTGGCCCGGTTGATGAAGTATCTGGCCCGGTTGATGATGTATCTGGCCCGGTTGATGAAGTATCTGGCCCGGTTGATGAAGTATCTGGCCCGGTTGATGATGTATCTGGCCCGGTTGATGATGTATCTGGCCCGGTTGATGATGTATGTGGCCCGGTTGATGAAGTATCTGGCCCGGTTGATGAAGTATCTGGCCCGGTTGATGATGTATCTGGCCCGGTTGATGATGTATCTGGCCCGGTTGATGAAGTATCTGGCCCGGTTGATGATGTATCTGGCCCGGTTGATGAAGTATCTGGCCCGGTTGATGATGTATCTGGCCCGGTTGATGATGTATCTGGCCCGGTTGATGAAGTATCTGGCCCGGTTGATGATGTATCTGGCCCGGTTGATGATGTATCTGGCCCGGTTGATGATGTATGTGGCCCGGTTGATGAAGTATCTGGCCCGGTTGATGAAGTATCTGGCCCGGTTGATGATGTATCTGGCCCGGTTGATGATGTATCTGGCCCGGTTGATGATGTATCTGGCCCGGTTGATGAAGTATCTGGCCCGGTTGATGATGTATCTGGCCCGGTTGATGATGTATCTGGCCCGGTTGATGATGTATCTGGCCCGGTTGATGAAGTATCTGGCCCGGTTGATGATGTATCTGGCCCGGTTGATGATGTATCTGGCCCGGTTGATGAAGTATCTGGCCCGGTTGATGATGTATCTGGCCCGGTTGATGATGTATCTGGCCCGGTTGATGATGTATCTGGCCCGGTTGATGATGTATCTGGCCCGGTTGATGATGTATCTGGCCCGGTTGATGAACGCATCTGGCCCGGTTGATGATGTATCTGGCCCGGTTGATGATGTATCTGGCCCGGTTGATGATGTATCTGGCCCGGTTGATGAACGCATCTGGCCCGGTTGATGAACGTATCTTTATCTTTATCTTGAGTTTATCTTGAGATGATTTCGGGGCTTTAGTGTCCCCGCGGCCCGGTCCTCGACCAGGCCTCCACCCCCAGGAACCAGCCCGTGACAGCTGACTAACTCCCAGGTACCTATTTACTGCTAGGTAACAGGGGCATTCAGGGTGAAAGAAACTTTGCCCATTTGTTTCTGCCTCGTGCGGGAATCGAACCCGCGCAACAGAATTACGAGTCCTGCGCGCTATCCACCAGGCTACGAGGCCCCTTTTCTGGCCCGGTTGATGAACGCATCTGGCCCGGTTGATGATGTATCTGGCCCGATTGATGAACGCATCTGGCCCGGTTGATGATGTATCTGGCCCGGTTGATGAACGCATCTGGCCCGGTTGATGAACGCATCTGGCCCGGTTGATGATGTATCTGGCCCGGTTGATGAATGTAATATTGCAGGTCCTGCCATGCCTCCTGGGGCTCACGTGCTGTTGTTTCCGTGCGCAGATTGGCAACTAATCCTTCTAATACTAATCACCTTCCAGGTGTAAATAACTAATCACCTTCCAGGTGTAAATAACTAATCACCTTCCAGGTGTACATAACTAATCACCTTCCAGGTGTACATAACTAATCACCTTCCAGGTGTACATAACTAATCACCTTCCAGGTGTACATAACTAATCACCTTCCAAGTGTAAATAACTACTCATCTTCCAAGTGTAAATTATCACGTCTCTCTACTCGTCTGTGGTCTACTCAACATGGTTTTTTACAAATTGTAAACGTTTAGTGACATTGAATCCATTCAATAAATCATCCAGACAGTGAAACAGCTCCATGTTAGCAACTTCACCCGCCACATACGTCAATCACCCGCCACATACGTCAATCACCCGCCACATACGTTAAACGCCCGCCACAAACGGTAAACCCCCGCCACAAACGTTAAACGCCCGCCACATACGTCAATCACCCGCCACATACGTCAATCGCCCGCCACATACGTTAAACGCCCGCCACAAACGTTAAACGCCCGCCACATACGTCAATGACCCGCCACATACGTCAATCACCCGCCACATACGTCAATCGCCCGCCACATACGTCAATCGCCCGCCACATACGTTAAACGCCCGCCACATACGTCAATCACCCGCCACATACGTCAATCACCCGCCACGTCCCTCATCATGCAGGTAACTCACCCGTGAATCTCCCCAACCATCATCCTTTTTTATTTTATTATCCATTTCCACGGTAAAAAAAACTATCCCAATTTCCTTTCAGAAGCAATTCGGTGTTATTGACACAACTCCTTTTTATCTCTCTCTCTCTCTCTCTCTCTCTCTCTCTCTCTCTCTCTCTCTCTCTCTCTCTCTCTCTCTCTCTCTCTCTCTCTCTCTCTCGTGTGCCGCTTGTTTATCACCCTCTTCCTTGTTCCTGCTTCCTCTCTTTCTTCATTCCCTTTTCTTAGTGGGTGTTGGTCTCAGCGCGATTTGTAAGGAGGCGAGATATTGTGTAATGCCCCTGTAAGACATCTGTATCTTCGCTGTAGTGTCAGGTATTCCGTAACTTATCATGACTATCACCATCCTTATAAAGACTTATAGTAAATATTATATATTATCGTTTCCTTAATATATATGTAGATCGTTGTCACAAGTTGAGTATTTATAAGGTTCAAGCGGGTAGGTGTAATTTCTTCATTGATTATTTAGTGAAGAGAGTGGCTTGTTAATCTCTGTTCCGATACACTGGAACCAACACCTTGTTTGGCATCTAAATATTACTTGTTACTTCCCGGAGAGTGGTTGATACCTGGTTGATACCTGGTTGATGGGTTTCTGAGAGTTCTTCTACTCCCCAAGCCCGGCCCGAGGCCAGGATTGACTTGTGAGAACTTGGTCCAACAGGCTTATGGCATCATGCTGGAATTATAGTGTTGAGTGCTGTATTGCTCTGTACCTGCTCACTCTACTGAACCTTGTGACACCCCCTTGGAGGCCGCTAGTAATATCTTGAGGTTATCTTGAGTTGATTTCGGAGCTTTAGTGTCCCCGCGGCCCAGCCCTCGACCAGGCCTCCACCCCCAGGAAGCAGCCCGAATTGACAGCTGACTAACTCCCAGGTACCTATTTACTGCTAGGTAACAGGGGCATAGGGTGACAAACTCTGCCCATCGTTTCTCTCCGGCGCCCGGGATCGAACCCGGGGCCACAGAATCAGGTGTCCAGCGTGCTGTCTGCTCGGCCAGCCGGCTCCAGGTAATTAGTTAATTAGTAGTTAATTAGTATTAAGTAAACAAAGCTAGAGTGGGGGGCTAAGGTCAGTTTGTGGGTGGATATTACTGCTAGCGATTAACAGGCCATCCCACAACACAATACTTATATATTCAATCACAACTAACAGCTCTTCACAAAATGTTAATTCCTTTTAGATCAAATGCTGTAGCTGACTGCTGTAGCTGACGGCAGTAGTTGATTGCTGTAGCTGACTGCTGTAGCTGACTGCTGTAGCTGACTGCTGTAACTGGCGGCTGTAGCTGACTGCTGTAGCTGACGGCAGTAGTTGATTGCTGTAGCTGACTGCTGTAGCTGACTGCTGTAGCTGACGGCTATGGCTGACGGCTGTAGCTGACTGTTGTAGCTGACGGCAGTAGTTGATTGCTGTAGCTGACTGCTGTAGCTGACTGCTATGGTTGACGGTTGCAACTGGCGGCTGTAGCTGACTGTTGTAGCTGACGGCTGTGGCTGACGGCTATAGCTGACGGCTGTAACTGACGGCTGTAACTGACGGCTGTAACTGACGGCTGTAACTGACGGCTGTAACTGACGGCTGTAACTGACGGTTGTAACTGACGGCTGTAACTGACGGCTGTAACTGACGGTTGTAACTGACGGCTGTAACTGACGGCTGTACCTTCGTTTGTGGGGGAGGGGGAGCTTTAATATTGCACCTTATCTCTCTTGGCGGCTTGCCGCACCTTATACCTTTTTAATTCCTAATACCCCACTCTCCCTCCAGGGTCGTGCCCTCCCTCTTACCCCTCTTTCTGCTTGACCTTCACCCACTAGTATCTAGTGGCTACAAGGTCTTCCCCCCCCCCCCCCTAGTGTGTTCTGTGGGGGACTGGAGATGTCCAGGCACTCATTCCTCTCTTATAATCTGTCAATATCACTCTCAGTACTCTCTGCCTCTCTCTCTCTCTCTCTCTCTCTCTCTCTCTCTCTCTCTCTCTCTCTCTCTCTCTCTCTCTCTCTTTCTCTCTCTTTCTCTCTCTCTCTGCCTCTCTGTCCCCTCCAAGACAGGAGCGGTTGTCTAGTCTGCTGTAGGACTTGAAGATGCGAACGAGACCATCTTGACGAGTCAGACAGTTTCCGCGCCGCTCCGCCAATAGGGAGCGCCATCAACACTTTATTATGGGGTGAATCGCCCCATTCACATGCCGGGTTTGGTGTCGCGCGTCGATCATGTCAAGCGCGGTAGTAAATCACGCGCACCCTCAGTTATGGTGGTTCACAGTCGTACGTCAATGACTGGCATATGCCAGTCGTACGTCGACAATGACTATGTCGGGGGCATATGCCAACTACAGGAGGATCTTGGCTGTACGACATTCTTGGAGATATGGAGGTCGTACCTCAGGTTTTGGTGGCCGGACCAGTCCAGCAACGAGGAGGCCTGATCGATGACCGGGCCGCGGGAACGCTAAGCCCCGGAACAACTCCAAGGTATGGTAAAAGGGGACCTGACGGCTGAGTTGACAGCGCTCGGGATTCGAAGTCCTAAGGTTCCGGGTTAGAGCCCCGGCGGAGGGGAAAACAAATGGACAGAGTTTCTTTCACCCTGATGTTCCTGGTCACCTAACAGTAAATAGGTACCTGGGAGTTAGATGCTACGGGCTACTACCTGGGGATGTGTAACAAAAAGGAGGTCTGGTCGAGGACCGGGCCGCGGGGAAGCTATGCCCCGAAATCATCTCAAGATAACCAATATTCCATGTTGGATTGACAAGCCTGTGGCGTCAGGTCACTCGGCCACCATGCTGTTTCATGTAGCCAATTGTCCTTAATTCAAATTGTATAAAAATA
>NC_091186.1:15194991-15250663 GCF_040958095.1 Procambarus clarkii
TCAGATGTAGATCAGGTCTTTCAATGGGCTACAGAAAATAATATGGTGTTTAACGAGGATAAGTTCCAGCTCATGCGCTACGGAAAAAAATGAAAATATAAAAACAGAAACCACGTACAAAACTCAGTCAAATCATAACATAGAACGAAAAGGCAATGTAAAGGATTTGGGTGTACTCATATCGGAAGACCTTACCTTTAAAGAACACAATAAAGTAGCCGTCACAACTGCAAGAAAAATGACAGGTTGGATAACAAGAACTTTTCACACTAGAGATGCTATACCGATGATGATACTTTTCAAGACGCTAGTGCTCTCTAGAGTGGAATACTGTTGCACAATGACAGACCCTTTCAAAGCTGGAGAAATTGCTGACCTAGAGAGCGTGCAGAGATCCTTTACTGCTAGAATCCACTCAGAAAAACTTCTAAACTATTGGGACTGACTAAAAATGCCTAAATCTGTATTCTCTTGAGCGCAGGCGGGAGATACATAATAATTTATACGTGGAAAATAGTAGAGGAGCTGGTCCCAAACCTGCACACAGAAATAACACCACATGAGACCAGAAGACATGGCAGGATGTGCAGAATACCCCCGTTGAAGAGCAGAGGTGCAATAGGTACTCTGAGAGAGAACTATCAACATCAGAGGCCCGAGACTGTTCAGCACGCGTCCACTACACATAAGGGGCATAACTGGCCGACCCCTCACAGTGTTCAAGAGAGAACTATCAACATCAGAGGCCCGAGACTGTTCAGCACGCTTCCACTACACATAAGGGGCATAACTGGCCGACCCCTCACAGTGTTCAAGAGAGAACTATCAACATCAGAGGCCCGAGACTGTTCAACACGCTTCCACTACACATAAGGGACATAACTGGCCGACCCCTTACAGTGTTCAAGAGAGAACTATCAACATCAGAGGCCCGAGACTGTTCAGCACGCTTCCACTACACATAAGGGACATAACTGGCCGACCCCTCACAGTGTTCAAGAGAGAACTATCAACATCAGAGGCCCGAGACTGTTCAACACGCTTCCACTACACATAAGGGACACTTGCCGACCCCTCACAGTGTTCAAGAGAGAACTTGAAAACTTCCACCTGTGTTCCAGCAATATTTGTTATGCTTGGTGGCGGAGGGGGGGAGGTTGAAGAGCCGTGGGCCTCTGATGTCCTTACTGTGTTCTAGTGTTCTATGACTGCTGTGGCACCTCTACTCTTCACCGGGTCTATTCTAAATTTCCTATCACATCTTTTGCTATAATAAGTTGTTATATTTCACATTTGGAATCTGGCCTACTTCTAATATATGTATATATTATATGATACTTCTCCCGTCTCTTTTTCCAGAGGATTTGAGATATTTTTTACTGTTTCCATAATTGCTGTATTTCTGTCTATCCGCGCCGTATATGTTCTCGGTAATCCCTTTTTTCATAAATTTCCCGTGCTTTGAGAGGGGAAGTGAGCGCCGGCAAGTACTCAGGGCGGGAAATCACAAGCGAGTTGAAAATGAGGTCTAGAAATCCCTGGATTTGAAGGTTCTCATCAGCCGTCTATTTGAGTCCTATCAAATGGTGGGTGATGCCAGACTTGCTTTGTTTGCTCACCAAACATTAGGTCGTCTGACATCATTATTTCCTGACCTTTTACGCGTCATTTTCCTTCTATGAGATGTGATTGCCTCTTCTACCCTGCATTTTGTTGAAGTTCTTTATTTTGTCCGTGCCTACGAATATGGAATTTATCACTGTTGAAGACCGTGTTAATTTCTGTTTCGCAGTGGAAAACTTTATTTATGTTGGTTTGTCGTATATTAATGTCTTCTAGTGAGGTAATTTTTATGTTGATTTTGGAATCGTCAACAAAGGATGACTATACTGAACGTCATCAATATCGTCGGGGACCGCGAACGCCGACCTGCATGAAGCGAGACCGTTACTCTACCGTCCAGCCCAAGTGGTTGGGCAAGATGACAGGAGGCTACAACTTGTATATTTGTTGTAGAGAACACGTGTAACAAGGACCGTATCTTGGGTACAGAGCTTTCCATTGAGCTCAGTCGTGATTTGGTTGGATTGACTGATATTCTTGATTCTTGAGGTTATCTTGATGATTTCGGGGCTTTAGTGTCCCCGCGGTCCGGTCCTTGACCAGGCCTCCACCCCCAGGAAGCAGCCCGTGACAGCTGACTAACACCCAGGTACCTATTTTACTGCTAGGTAAGAGGGGCATAGGGTGAAAGAAACTTTGCCCATTGTTTCTCGCCGGCGCCTGGGGTCGAACCCAGGACCACAGGATCACAAGTCCAGCGCGCTGTCCGCTAGGCCGACCGGCTCCCTCTTACTCTCCGTCTTACTATCGACTCTGTCTTACGTTTGACAGCAAGTTAACTATTCATCGTCCTACTTTACCTCTTTGGACAATATTTGAGGGAGTTATTCTTTTGTACACTATTCGGGAGGTTATTACTGCAAGGTGTACACAACATCTGAAATTTAGTGTTCTAATACTTCAATGATTTCGTCATAGTGGGTGAGTAATTACGAAAATCAAGAGTCTTCCTGGCGTTCTGGTTGATACCTGGTTGATGGGGTTCTGGGAGTTCTTCTACTCCCCAAGCCCGGCCCGAGGCCAGGCTTGACTTGTGAGAGTTTGGTCCACTAGGCTAATTTATATACATTTATCACACTTTCAGCACTACACATCAACTGATTCCGAGGCTGTCCCGGATCAAAATTCACGGAAACACACACACACACACACACACACACACACACACACACACACACACACACACACACACACACACACACACACACACACACAGCTCTTGGAACATAATTCTGACTTCAATGGGACTCAAAAATGGCTGTCAGTAAGCCATCACTTTGTGACAAGTAGCTCCTTCATAATACCAAAGATGACGCTGGAAGTCTCCGTGCTCTCTCTGTTGACTAGTTGCTCTATTCTGTCCTGTAGACCCGGACCACTATTATATACAACACTCATTCTTAACTTGTCTTTCCTAGTAAGTCAGTTAATATTTCTGGTAAAGTTGGAGTGGCCAGTGACAAGTGAGTGCCTGAAAAAAGTTAATTGAGTTTGCTGAATGGGTGATTCGCTTCAGACAAATGGTTGTCATTCGTTTGTGAATGATTTCCTCAAGTGTGGGCCTGGACATCCGGCCAGGTATGAGGCAGCAAATAGTGTGAGGAAGAACTCCCAGGATCCGTCTTGAACATTTCCTCCACTCACAATTTGAGTGCCCAAATGAACCACAGAGACATTAGAAATACCTTTTTCAGTGTCAGAATAGAATGCACTAGGAATCAATGTGGTGGAGGCAGACTCCATACACAGTTTCAAATGTAGAAATGATAGAGCCCAGTAGGCTCAGGAACCTGTACACCAGTTGATTAACAGTTGAGAAGCGGGACCAAAGAGCCAAAGCTCAACCCCCGCAAGCACAACTAGGTCTTATTCCGTCCCATCCCAAATCCTTATCCTGACCCCTTCCAAGTGCTATATAGTCGTAATGGTTTGTTCCCAACTCCTGGTAGTGTTCTTCCCTTCCAGAATGTTATAACTGTATCGTACAGGTTTCGAAAATACCTTTCCAGTATCTATCTCGTCTTTGTTCCAGGAAGTACAACGTGAGCACCTTGATGTGGTCGCTGCAGTGTAAATACTCGGGCCAGTCTATACGGCAGATAAAGGAACTATATCTAGCTTAAACTTTTTGTCTGCCTTGAAATATTATATAAACACAGAGGAGAATTCCAAACCAGATAGCTACAGTGCTTTGAGGAGTACCGACACCGGACTGGCTTCCAGTGTTGTGATAGTTGATATCATAAACTATCTTGTTGCTGACTGCTGCTATGTTTGTTTGACGTTGTTCTCTAAACGTTATGACATTCACCGCTCCCTACTGCTTGTGTCAGGCCAACCCGCTCCTGCTTGCGTCAGCCCTCTCCTATCCTGCTTGCGACAGCCCTCTCCTCTCCTGCTTGCGTCAGCCCTCTCCTCTCCTGCTTGCGTCAGCCCTCTCCTATCCTGCTTGCGTCAGCCCTCTCCTATCCTGCTTGCGTCAGCCCTCTCCTATCCTGCTTGCGTCAGCCCTCTCCTATCCTGCTTGCGTCAGCCCTCTTTTATCCTGCTTGCGTCAGCCCTCTTCTATCCTGCTTGTGTCAGCCCTCTCCTATCCTGCTTGCGTCAGCCCTCTCCTCTCCTGCTTGCGTCAGCCCTCTCCTCTCCTGCTTGCGTCAGCCCTCTCCTATCTTGCTTGCGTCAGCCCTCTCCTATCCTGCTTGCGTCAGCCCTCTCCTATCTTGCTTGCGTCAGCCCTCTCCTATCCTGCTTGCGTCAGCCCTCTCCTATCCTGCTTGCGTCAGCCCTCTCCTATCTTGCTTGCGTCAGCCCTCTCCTATCCTGCTTGCGTCAGCCCTCTCCTATCCTGCTTGCGTCAGCCCTCTCCTATCCTGCTTGCGTCAGCCCTCTTCTATCCTGCTTGCGTCAGCCCTCTCCTATCCTGCTTGCGTCAGCCCTCTCCTCTCCTGCTTGCGTCAGCCCTCTCCTATCTTGCTTGCGTCAGCCCTCTCCTATCCTGCTTGCGTCAGCCCTCTCCTATCCTGCTTGCGTCAGCCCTCTCCTATCTTGCTTGCGTCAGCCCTCTCCTATCCTGCTTGCGTCAGCCCTCTCCTATCCTGCTTGCGTCAGCCCTCTCCTATCCTGCTTGCGTCAGCCCTCTCCTATCCTGCTTGCGTCAGCCCTCTCCTATCCTGCTTGCGTCAGCCCTCTCCTATCCTGCTTGCGTCAGCCCTCTCCTATCCTGCTTGCGTCAGCCCTCTCCTATCCTGCTTGCGTCAGCCCTCTTCTATCCTGCTTGCGTCAGCCCTCTCCTATCCTGCTTGCGTCAGCCCTCTCCTCTCCTGCTTGCGTCAGCCCTCTCCTATCTTGCTTGCGTCAGCCCTCTCCTATCCTGCTTGCGTCAGCCCTCTCCTATCTTGCTTGCGTCAGCCCTCTCCTATCCTGCTTGCGTCAGCCCTCTCCTATCCTGCTTGCGTCAGCCCTCTCCTATCCTGCTTGCGTCAGCCCTCTCCTATCCTGCTTGCGTCAGCCCTCTCCTATCCTGCTTGCGTCAGCCCTCTCCTATCCTGCTTGCGTCAGCCCTCTCCTATCCTGCTTGCGTCAGCCCATCCATGCGAGTGGTAGTGAACCCCATACCCTTTCTCAGGTCATATTTTATGTGGGGCGAGAAGGGAGGAGTGTGTAAAGATGATGGAGAAATACAGGCGAAGGAATATGTTTAAAAATCGGGAATGTAGCATGAGTTATGACAGGAGGCGGGCTGTCAGCCTTACTGACACGCGTGTGTTTGGTAGCTAAGCTAGGCTTGCGCCTTTTTTTGTTGTGAGGGGGTCTGTATTTTATCTTAGAATTATGTACTGTGAGGCATGAATCTTCTATTAATCTTGAATATCAGAATTCTGCCTACATCCGTATGTTGAATAGGACAATAGACATGTATTGTTTTTGTTTGGGAAGAGGGGGGTGGGGGAAGGTGGGGGAGCTGAGGGGGGGGGAGCTGAGGGGGGGGGGAGCTGAGGGGGGGGGGAGCTTCACTTAATGCCCACTGCTCTTATAAGTTGTTTATGAATCTGATTGCTGCCTTGGTTGTGTTGGCCACTAGCCATTCTGATAGTCGTGGTTACCAGAGTGTTTGGATAACAAGGTCCGCGTCTGGTGATGTACTGGAAAAGGTCAAAGAGGCACGTAATGGGCTCAGATAATGGGGCCCCCACACACACGCCCACCCACCGTTATAATGGGCAATGGGTACAAGCTGAGAAAAGACCGGATCATCATCATTTATATCCTCCCGTTCTTCCCATCCTCTCTCCTACTCTTCCTCCTTGGTACTCATGTCCCCCCTTCCTCCCCCAGCACCCTCCTCCCTGGGCCCCGGGAAGCAGACGGAAGAACTAAGGTGTGTTAAAACAGGTTACCGTGACAGGGATCGACCTTGATGAGGGCCACGGACCGACCACGAACACTGAGGAAAGGACACGAACGACCACGAACACGGAGGAAAGGACACGGACCGACCACGAACACTGAGGAAAGGACACGGACCGACCACGAACACGGAGGAAAGGACACGGACCGACCACGAACACGGAGGAAAGGACACGGACCGACCACGAACACGGAGGGAAGGACACGGACCGACCACGAACACGGAGGGAAGGACACGCACCGACCACGAACACTGAGGAAAGGACACGGACCGACCACGAACACGGAGGGAAGGACACGGACCGACCACGAACACGGAGGGAAGGACACGGACCGACCACGAACACGGAGGGAAGGACACGCACCGACCACGAACACTGAGGAAAGGACACGGACCGACCACGAACACTGAGGAAAGGACACGGACCGACCACGAACACTGAGGGAAGGACACGGACCGACCACGAACACTGAGGGAAGGACACGGACCGACCACGAACACTGAGGGAAGGACACGGACCGACCACGAACACGGAGGGAAGGACACGGACCGACCACGAACACTGAGGGAAGGACACGGACCGACCACGAACACTGAGGGAAGGACACGGACCGACCACGAACACGGAGGGAAGGACACGGACCGACCACGAACACTGAGGAAAGGACACGGACCGACCACGAACACTGAGTGAAGGACACGGACCGACCACGAACACGGAGGGAAGGACACGGACCGACCACGAACACGGAGGAAAGGACACGGACCGACCACGAACACGGAGGGAAGGACACGAACCGACCACGAACACGGAGGAAAGGACACGGACCGACCACGGCGAGGCGACCCTCCTGGAGAGGACCTCTCCTCTGCCTTACAACCCTCAACATCCATTGAGGTGAAAAGATCGATAAAGAGGCGCGCTAACCAGGCCACGGAGGAGGTGATCTTTCAACGGCCCCCTCCCCCCCCCCCCCCCCCGGGAAGGTGGGTAGGGGAGGAGTAACACAGTGTGCAAGCCACAACAGCCTGGCTAAACAGAGGGGAGGGTGGGGGGATGAGGAAGCCAGACCCAATTGAAAACTCTGGCTTCCTGTTCCAGCTTCACCAACCCCCAGTGTTCCCTACTCCAGCTTCACCAACGTGAAGCGGCAGTATACGTCCCCCCCCCCCCTAACTGAGCTGGGTCTCCGGGTGCCCCTTGTGGGGGCGGCCCAGTCCCCCAGTGGGACAGCACTTGTCACCAACAGGAAAACATTTCCCACCTACCACGCCATCCTTCGCCCTCACTTCTTGCAGGTCCGGCGTTCGATCCCCAATGGTCCAAGCGGCACAGCATCGTTTCTTTCCCTCCCTCCTAATATCCCAGCTGCCATTGCATCCCTTGCAATGACTATCTTTATTTAGTCATACTGATTTAGCGTTTTCTCGTCATAATTTCGTTTCCCGTCACATTAGGTTTGACAAGCCCCCGGTTTCCTGTCTTCATCGAGGCCATGTAACAACGTAACGTGATTCATCCCGACACCTCAGCATGTTAAAGTGGGCTTCGTGGATTCAAGAGGTTCTCTCTCCTCCATATTATCTATCCGATCATAAGACTCCCGGTGTCGTCGTATGCAGAGGATGATAGGATGCTGTTGCATCGGTCTATGCACTCCTGTTCCAATCATCATATTTTTGCATTTGGCTGGGTTAAATTTTAGCAGCCATTTTCAAATCACTTTTGGAGTGTGCCGAAACCCGTTTGCAATGTATCATAATCTACCTCAATCTTGACTCTTCTCCTTAGTTTTGCATCATCTGCAAACATTAATATGAAGGAGCCAATTTCCTCTGTCAAGTCACTGACATATATTAGAAACAGGATGGGCCCTAGGACCGCCCCATGTGGTACTCCACTAGTAACCTCTCTCTACTCTGATGGCTCTGCTCTCACGGGAACCCTTTGCTACCTTCCAGAGAGATACTCTCTGACCCACCTTAGGACTCTTCCAGATATGCCAGCCTGCGTCTCTAGTTTGAGTAGCAGTCTTTCATGCGGGACCGTATTGAATGCCTTCTGACAGTCGATGAATATGCAGTCTGCCCATCCTTCCCTCTCTCTTGTTGGCTTTCTGTCATCTTGTTGTAGAACTCCAGCAAGTTTGTCAAGCAGGATTTTCTTTTACTAAAACTGTGTTGATGCCTTGAGACAAAACTGATCTTTTCTAAATGTTCTATCAGCCTGTTTGGGATCAATCTCTCTACCAACTTGCAGGGGATACGGCTCTGAGGTTTAACGGTTTCTCTCTTCCGCCCTTTTTTTTTTTTTTAGATTGGTACCACATTAGCCATTTTCCCACAGATATGAAGTTCTCCCCCCGCCTAGAATAATTAAGTATTATGTCAGGTTCCTTTGGCCCCGCCTCTCAACTGTCATTCAACTAATGTCCCCTTGTGCGTGTGCCCTCTGTGTAAATTTTTTTTATTCATCTACCCTATCAATTCCTCCGAGAATCTCTTATGTGCTGATCGTTTCACCTCTAATTCTTCTTTGTTCCAGCGACGTAAGGTTTAGTTTCTATAGTCACTCCTCGTAGCTCATACCCCTCAGCTCGGGTACTAATCTGTTGGCATGCCTCTCAACCTTCTCCAATTTAGTCTTGTGCTTTGCGAGATACGAACTCCAGCAGGTTTTCTTCCTGTTCGGGGTGTTGTACACAACGTCGCTTTTCGCTCGTATGCGTACTAAGGCTAAAAATTGCCGTACTAGAAAATGGAAGCGGCTTGCGAAACTGACGTACTGTATGCAGGCGATGAGTCACAATAACGTGGCTGAAGTATGTTGACCAGACCACACACTAGAAGTTGAAGGGACGACGACGTTTCGGTCCGTCCTGGACCATTCTCAAGTCGATGCAATGTCGTCCCTTCAACTTCTAGTGTGTGGTCTGGTCAACTGACGTACTGTCCCGTTTTCTGTTATGGGTCCTCTGGCTTACAATCTGATTGGAAAGGACATTTTAAATTAACAGTTTTCATGACGTTTTGAAACCTCAGGAGAACTTGATGCCCTCCTAACCTACCAAAGGATCCTTAACTTGCTGTTCTGGGTAAAATTTAATTTGAAAAAAAAAAAAAATCTTATTCTAGAACGGCAATTTTTGGCCGTATCGCATACTAACGAAAAGCGACGTTATTTGTAAGAGGACGAGTTGTTTCATATGCTGCTATGGCGGTATGTTCAGTCGCAGGTTGAGTGGCGCTGCCCAATACTGTCACTATGGCGGTATGTTCAGTCGCAGGTTGAGTGGCGCTGCCCAATACTGTCACTATGGCGGTATGTTCAGTCGCAGGTTGAGTGGCGCTGCCCAATAAACTCGGCCCTTGGAGCAAAAAAAAAAAATCAATGTTGAGCTGCATACGCAAGAAGTGTGTGTGTGTGTGTGTGTGTGTTTGTTTTCTGGCTTGGAAAGCTGTTTCTATGTTGATAACCAAAATAACTAACGTCCGCGTTACGTGATAACTTGACCAAATATCAACGTTCAAGAGAATAACAAACCATATACCTCATTTTCCGGCGTATAAACCACCTAATTTACACCGATATATTGTAGAAAAATGAGTTTAAGTCTATTTCATCACACATTTATTTTAAATAATTTACTTTTTGTAAATAAAAAAATTATTTAAATAATTTAAATAATTGTATTATTTTTCTTAAATAATAAACTACAAAATTTATTTTAAATAAACTTTGTAGAAGAAAATACATGATTTTGTCCATGTAAATACAATAAATATTGAATTTACTAAGACGTCTTGTATTTACGGACGCCATCTAAACCATCCGATACTAAACAATGAACAAACTGACATATCTCCCTTAATACAAAATGCTAAACATCATAATTTACAAAATCAAATACGAAACACGATGATCCGCTGGGCTGATGAGTCGACGATACGGGATACAAGGAGGACACACACATTCAATACCTCTGGTAGAAGCTACCACCATGCAACCCGTTCTCGCAAATTCGTAAAGTCAATATTGACTTATTAAATAAGTGCATAGGTGACATACTAAACATAATAGATACCCTTAAAAAGCTTCATAGAAAACACCGACCTTACCTAACCTTGTTAGTATCTTAAGATAAGCATCTTATAGCTTCGTAATTACAATTGTTACTTTACCTATTATAGGTATAGGTTAAGTAATAATTGTAATTACGAAGCAATAAGATGCTTATCTTAAGATACTAACAAGGTTAGGTAAGGTCGGTGTTTTCTATGAAGCTTTTTAAGGGTATCTATTATATTTAGTATATCACCTATGCCCGTAGTTAATAAGTCAATATTGACTATACGAATTTGCGAGAACGGGTTGCACCATGACGGTACTATGGTAGTGATATACCTGTATATTGGTGTGATAGACTACCATTACTACTACTACTACTACCATTACTACTACTATTAATGGTTGTGGTACTCACCGTAGAGTTTAATCTTCTTATCTTTGGTTTCCACCAGAATGATCACGTACCCTCCGAGGTCCACCATGCTGCTTACGTACTGATCAAGTCTTGCCTCAAGTCAACACCTGTGCAGGTCAATGCCTGCGCTGCGCTCACTCGCGGGCCACGCCTGCGCTGCGCTCACTCGCGGGCCACGCCTGCGCTGCGCTCACTCGCGGGCCACGCCTACGCTGCGCTCACTCGCGGGCCACGCCTACGCTGCGCTCACTCGCGGGCCACGCCTGCGCTGCGCTCACTCGCGGGCCACGCCTGCACTTATCTGCGGCGCTTTCACACTTCGAACTCACATTCGCTGCTCTCATATTCCCTTCCCCCACAATATTTTTTTCCAGTATATTTACTTCTTTTTCAGGTGAAGGCAATCACTGGGGCTTCAGAGGCAAGTTCTCATAGTTTTTCCGGAATTTTGCGGCGTGGTGGAGAGGTTGAGAGGTAGCGAGCCTACACGGATGGCCGACTGGCGCCTCCTCACCCATCATCCTCCCGTCACCTGACAAGGCCTCGGCCTGAGAGGTGTTCCTTCAGGCTGGCGCACTCACCGCCCCTGCCACACGAGCGCTGCTCACCTCAGAGCCAGTGCTGACGGGTGAGGTGCAGCAGCGTGTCAGGAACATTTCCTCCGGCTGGAACGTGGTACAATCACTCGATCACTTGTAATATTGTGTGGGGTAAAGTGTAGGGTCCCCACACCCACACACACTCCCCCCCCCCCACACCCCTCACGAGCACAAACGACCCTTCCCCCCCCACCCCACACGAACGAGAATCATAAGGCATTTTTTCTTATCTCTTTAAAAAAACGAACTATCCTTATCTTTCAACTACTCTCTCTCTCTCTCCCTCCTCTCCCAGAACTCCATCACCGCCCTATCACCCCACACAACTATCTATCTATCCCCTCACACAGCTATCTATCCCCTCACACAGCTATCTATCCCCTCACACAGCTATCACTGCGCCCGGACCGCTGCACCCCCCTCCCCCCCAGCTCCACGGGCCCAGACACCCCCCCCTCCGACTAGGAGACGACGATAGAGGAACAGTGACAATAAATAAAGTAGAGTTCCCGGAAGCTGACCTCTTCTGCCCTTGACCACTCTGTGGCACAAGGTGACAGCTGGCGCACTTACTGCATCTTCCAGGACTGCCAGAAAGCCTTCGACAGGAAGCATGAGAGACACACATCGGAGGGTGGCACTGTGCCAGTATTGTATTCCTCGCCTCTGGCACTTGTTGAGCGCCCCCCCCCCCCCTAAATCCCCTCCCCCCCCCAAGACCACTTTGGGCCCCCACGGCACCTATAATGTCCATCCCCCCCATCAACCTCGACCCCCCCCCCCCCCCCCCCTCTACCCCCTCTCACCGACCTCCACCACCACAATCCCCTCAAATTACGATGCTTTTTTTTTGCTGGTATAATTATCGAGTGGAATAAATTGTCAGGGACCACATAACAGCAGTGGGAGTCATGGATTGTTTCAAGCGTAGGCTAGACATGAGTAGTAGTGAGTTTGGATGGTAATAAATAGGAGCTGTCTCACACGGGCTAGTAAGAGCTGCCTCACACGGGTCAATAACACCTGCCTCCCACGGACCAATAACACCTGCCTCACACGGGCCAATAACACCTGCCTCACACGGACCAATAACACCTGCCTCACACGGGCCAATAACACCTGCCTCACACGGGCCAATAACACCTGCCTCACACGGGTCAATAACACCTGCCTCACACGGGCCAATAACACCTGCCTCACACGGACCAATAACACCTGCCTCCCACGGGCCAATAACAACTGCCTCACACGGGCCAATAACACCTGCCTCACACGGGCCAATAACACCTGCCTCACACGGGCCAATAACACCTGCCTCACACGGGCCAATAACACCTGCCTCACACGGGCCAATAACACCTGCCTCACACGGGCCAATAACACCCGCCTCACACGGGCCAATAACACCTGCCTCCCACGGGCCAATAACACCCGCCTCACACGGGCCAATAACACCCGCCTCACACGGGCCAATAACACCCGCCTCACACGGGCCAATAACACCTGCCCCCCACGGCGCGCCATAATGATCCCTGGGGTTAAATAACATTGATAACACTTCAAATCACTTTGGATATCCCAGGCGCAGAGAGAGACGCGATCAACACAAGGACCCTCAATGGCGCCCCGAAGGGAACTGGCGCCCACAGGGATAGAGGGAACATTGCCAGTACAGGGATAGGGGGTAAGGGAGGGGGTGTGGGCATGGGAGGGAAGGAGGTAGGGAGGGTGAGAAAGAGAGGGAGAGACGGAGGGGGGAAGGATGTATACTGAGAGGTGGGTGAAGCATAGGGAAGAAAAGGAACCGACTACGTACATTTTGGACCCAAATGAATGGAAATTGGAATGTATTTTCCGGAGTACATGTACTGAATGGGGTGAGAATAGCTTGAGCTACCTCATCCCTTTGTGTGTATTTTACCTCAATAAACTTATTTCAATTTCAATTTCAATTGCTATGTAGGAGGGAGGACGGCATCCTAAGTTGACGGGTTGAATAGTAGTCCCCCTACCTCCCCCACTCCTGGTCACCCTCACCCCCCCCCCTCCATCCCTCCACTTCCTTGTCTCTGTCAACCAGAGCTTCCCTCTACTGATCCTCAACTGCTGCTGCTCTTGAACTCTTCCCAAGATTGACTGCGTCTCCAACGCCCACTAAGAGCGCCAACTCCATCTGGGAAAATATATACAATCTCCTGTAGGTGAAGGGCCTGTACCAAAACCCATTTACTTAACTGTTCTCCCCACCTCCTCTCCTCCCTCCAGCCCTCTCTCCTTCTCTCTCTCTCTCTCTCTCTCACTCTCACTCTCTCTCTCTCTCTCTCTCTCTCTCTCTCTCTCTCTCTCTCACTCTCACTCTCACTCTCTCTCTCTCACTCTCACTCTCTCTCTCTCTCTCTCTCTCTCTCTCTCTCTCTCTCTCTACCGTCCCAACCTCACTCTCCTTCTCTACCTAGCCTTTACCAACCTTCCTTCCATACATCTCCAATTCCTACCCTCCACCCGCCTCTCTCTCTCTCTCTTTCCTCCTCTTCTATCCCTCACTTTCCCCCGTCATTCTCTCTCTCTCACACTCTCTCTCTTTCCTCCCCTTCTATCCCTCACTTTTCCCCCTCATTCACTCTCTCTCTCTCTCTCTCTCTCTCTCTCTCTCTCTCTCTCTCTCTCTCTCTCTCTCTCTCTTTCTCTCTCTCTCTCTCTCTCTCTCTCTCTCTCTCTCTCTCTCTCTCTCTCTCTCTCTCTCTCTCACTCTCTCCCTCTCTCCCTCCCTCCGTCAGTTACCCCTGGTTGCCGTGTCTGGCCCTACCTCTCCCACAGTAGTAGTTCCACACCCTACCTACTCTCCCCCACAGCAGGAATGTGGGGGAGAGGACCAGTAGAGGCCATAAGTGCTCACACACACAAGAGAGGCTGGCTGGTGGCCGCTCACAACACACTCCTTCACTCCCCTTAAGACTGGTGACCCAGCCTACTGGCCTCCGTCACATGACAAAAAGTCAGTTCATGTCTTGAGGTTATCTTGAGATGATTTCGGGGCTTAGCGTCCCCGCGGCCCGGTCCTCGACCAGGCCTCGTTTTTGTTACACATCCCCCCTCCCCCCCCAGGAAGCAGCCCGTAGCACCTGTCTAACTCCCAGGTACCTATTTACTGCTAGGTAACAGGGGCATCAGGGTGCAAGAAACGGTTTGCAAATTTGTCTCCGCCTCCACCGGGGATCGAACCCGGAACCTCAGGACAACGAATCCGAAGCGCTGTCCACCCAGCTATATATAATATAATATATTATATTATATATAATATGAAATATACTGGCATTCATATTATATATATATATATATATATATATATATATATATATATATATATATATATATATATATATATATATATATGTCGTACCTAGTAGCCAGAACTCACTTTTTGGCCTACTATTCAAGGCCCGATTTGCCTAATAAGCCAAGTTTTCCTGAATTAATATATTTTTTCTAATTTTTTTCTTATGAAATGATAAAGATACCCATTTCATTATGTATGAGGTCAATTTTTTTTTATTGGAGTTAAAATTAACGTAGATATATGACCGAACCTAACCAACCCTACCTAACCTAACCTAACCTATCTTTATAGGTTAGGTTTGGTTAGGTAGCCGAAAAAGTTAGGTTAGGTTAGGTTAGGTAGGTTAGGTAGTCGAAAAACAATTAATTCATGAAAACTTGGCTTATTAAGCAAATCGGGCCTTGAATAGTAGGCCAAAAAGTGAGTTCTGGCTACTAGGTACGACATATATATATATATATATATATATATATATATATATGTCGTACCTAGAAGCCAGAACGCACTTCTCAGCCTACTATGCATGGCCCGATTTGCCTAATAAGCCAAGTTTTCATGAATTAATGTTTTCTCGACTACCTAACCTACCTAACCTAACCAAACCTAACTTTTTCGGCTACCTAACATAACCTAACCTATAATGATAGGTTAGGTTAGGTAGGGTTGGTTAGGTTCGGTCACATATCTACGTTAATTTTAACTCCAATAAAAAAAATTGACCTCAAACAGAATGAAATGCGTAGCTTTATCATTTCATAAGAAAAAAATAGGAGAAAATATATTAATTCAGGAAAACTTGGCTTATTAGGCAAATCGGGGTAATATATATATATATATATATATATATATATATATATATATATATATTATATATATATATGTCGTACCTAGTAGCCAGAACGCACTTCTCAGCCTACTATGCAAGGCCCGATTTGCCTAATAAGCCAAGTTTTCATGAATTAATGTTTTTTCGTCTACCTAACCTACCTAACCTAACCTAACCTAGCTTTTTTTGGCTACCTAACCTAACCTTACCTATAAATATAGGTTAGGTTAGGTTAGGTAGGGTTGGTTAGGTTCGGTCATATATCTACGTTAATTTTAACTCCAATAAAAAAAATTGACCTCATACATAGAGAAAAGGGTTGCTTTATCATTTCATAAGAAAAAAACTATAGTAAATATATTAATTCAGGAAAACTTGGCTTATTAGGCAAATCGGGCCTTGAATAGTAGACTGAGAAGTGAGTTCTGGCTACTAGGTACGACATATATATATATATATATATATATATATATATATATATATATATATATATATATATATATATATATATATATATATGTCGTACCTAATAGCCAGAACGCACATTTTGGCATACTATGCAAGGCCCGATTTGCCTAATAAGCCAAGTTTTCCTGAATTAATATATTTTCTTTAATTTTTTTCTTTTGAAATGATAAAGCTACCCATTTCATTATGTATGAGGTCAACTTTTTTTTATTGGAGTTAAAATTAACATAGATATATGACCGAACCTAACTAACCCTACCTAACCTAACCTAACCTATCTTTATAGGTTAGGTTAGATTAGGTAGCCGAAAATGTTAGGTTAGGTTAGGTTAGGTAGGTTAGGTAGCCGAAAAACAATTAATTCATGAAAACTTGGCTTATTAGGCAAATCGGGCCTTGCATAGTAGGCTGAGAAGTGCGTTCTGGCTATTAGGTACGACATATATATATATATATATATATATATATATATATATATATATATATATATATATATTAATATAATGACAAATGGAATGCATTAGGAAGTGATGTGGTGGAGGCTGACTCCATACACAGTTTCAAGTGTAGATATGACAGAGCCCGATAGGCTCAGGAATCTGTACACCTGTTGATTGACGGTTGAGAGGCGGGACCAAAGAGCCAGAGCTCAACCCCCGCAAACACAACTAGGTGAGTACAACTAGGTGAGTACACACACACACACACACACGAATATACAGCACAACTAGGTAAGTACAACAAGGTAAGTACAGGTGACGACTGGCGAGACGTCACAAGTGGAGTCCCGCAGGGTTCAGTCCTTGGACCTATACTGTTTCTGATATATGTAAACGATCTCCCAGAGGGTATAGACTCCTTCCTCTCGTTGTTTGCTGATGATGCAAAAATTATGAGGAGGATTAACACAGGAAGATAGTATGAGGCTACAAGATGACCTAGACAAACTGAATAAATGGTCCAACAAATTGGCTACTAAAGTTCAACCAGAGTAATTGTAAGGTAATGAAACTAGGCGGTGGAAACAGGAAGCCAGACACAGGATACCGAATGTGAGGTGAAGTCCTTCATGGAACGGACAGAGAGAAAGAACCTGTCTCCTGAAGCCCACATCAAAATAATAACATCAGCGGCATATGCAAGGCTGGCAATCATCAGGACTGCCTTCAGGAACCTGTGTAAGGAGTCTATAAGAACCTTGTATACCTCATACGTAAGACCAATCCTGGAATATGCAGCCCGTACCTTGTCAAGCGCCAGACGAAGTTGGAAAACGTTCAGAGGTGTGCCATTAGGCTTGTCCCAGAACTAAGAGGCATGAGTTAGAGGAAAGGCTGCGGGAAATGCACCTTACGTCGCTGGAAGCTCCGGAAGACATGATCACTACCTTCAAAATTCTCAGAGGAATTGACAGGGTAGATAAAGATAAACTGTTTAACACGGGTGGGACGCGAACAAGGGGACACAGGTGGAGACTGAGTACCCAAATGAGCCACAGGGCCGTTAGAAAGAACTTTTTCAGTGTCAGAGTAGTTAACGGATGGAATGCATTAGGCAGTAATATGGTGGAGGCAGATTCCATACACATTTTCAAATGTAAATATGACAGAGCCCAATAGGCTCAGAAATCTGTACACCAGTTGATTGACAGTTGAGAGGCGAGACCAAAGAGCCAGAGCTCAACCCCAGCCAGTACAACTAGGTAAGTACACGAGTAAGCATAAAACACGACTAGGAGCCAGCGACCATTGCGTCCTGGTCTTTGAATATACGGTTGAATTAAGAGCAATGACCGGAAGTCAAGGGGAGTCAGAGAAAGGAGAGAAGACTACAGAAAAGGGAACTACACGACAGTAAGAGAGTACCTGAGAAATATTCAATGGGAGGAAGAACTTAAGATGAAGTCAGTCCAGGAAATGATGGATCAAGTCCAAGGGAGAGACTGAGAGAGATATTCATAATAACAATTAGAGCAACAACTTTAGAGGGAATACAACAACCTTTGGTTTATTAAACAATGATTAGAAATTATAACGAAAAGCGGGAGGGAATGGACCGGATACAGCGGGCAAAAGAAAACTGGAATAGATGCCACAGAGCTAGGAACGAATACATGTACACAAGAAGAGTATAAAAAAATCAGTGAAAATGATATTGCATCAAAAGAAAAAAAAAACTTACTACATGCTATCGTTATATACGAAGAAAAAGCACTGAAAGGCCAAGTGATGAGATCACGCAAGAGAGAACAAATAGAAAATGAAAAGGAAATGTGTGAGGAGCGACATGCCCGTCTCCACAGTGTGTTCACGACTGAGCCGGAATAACTCCCAGAGCTAAGAAGGGGAAGTAACCCTAGACGAGAGACATAAATATTGAGATAACAATGGAGGAAGTGATAAGATAACTACCATCATCAGATGAAAAAATGATTAAACATGATAACATATCACCATGGATGTTCAAAGAAGGTGCACAGGCCCTCAGTATACCTCTAGCACCGGTCTTTAATGAATCAAATGAGAAGGTAGTTTTGCCCATCTGTCAGAGGATGACGAATGTCGCACCAATATACAAGAAATAAACAAAACCCCAAAATATTTCTTCACATATTCGAAATCAAAAGCAGAAGCCACTGCCAGTATTGGACCTATTCGTATGAGCGAAGGTTTTTGCGCTACCGCTCACAGGATGAGTATGGGGGGGTCACAGAGCGGGGCGAGAAATCAGACTAGCGTAGAGAAACGAGCAAAGAACCCTCAAGGATCAATGCCAAGACCCCAAACTATTTCTCATTTATGTTAATGACCTAACTACAGGGAGAGTCCTACATATTTACGAAAGATGCAAAATTTTTATAGATTAGTCGAGACAAATGATAATTGTAAGTGCTCAAAGATGAACAAAACCAGCTGCAGGAGTGGTTCGAGAAAGGTGTCAGAAGGAACTGAAAACAGTTGAGAGATCAGCCAAGTTGCTTCACAGTTAAGGGGGACCAGAGACTTTTTTTTTTCTTTGAGATATATACAAGAGTTGTTACATTCTTGTACAGCCACTAGTACACGTAGCGTTTCGGGCAGGTCCTTGGAATACGATCCCCGCCGCGAAGAATCGTTGTTACAACCAAGTACACATTTTACTGTTGCGTTAAACAGAGGCTACAGTTAAGGATTTGCGCCCAGTAAATCCTCCCTGGCCAGGATACGAACCCATGACAAAGCGCTCGCGGAACGCCAGGCGAGTGTCTTACCACTACACCACGGAGACTGGTGAGACTACTACTACTACGTTTTGGAGCAGACTACTGCCCCAAAACGACCTCGACAAAAAGAAATGAGTAGATAAGTCTAATTCCGGTGACACATAAACAGCATTTGGGATTTTATGAAAGGAGACATTCAGAACACTGTACACCACCTGTGTAAAAAGAAAAGTCCTAGTGTATGCAGCCCCCATCGTTTAGTCCCCTCCCCTCCCCCCCCTCCTCAAAATGCACAAAAGAAACTTGAAAAATATATTCATGTTTGCATTGAGAATCGTCCCAGAATTACGATATACGTAAAATAAAGGCTTTTTAGAATTTAATATTGTTAGAAAAAAATGAAGAAAGAGGAGATATGATTGACAAAATACTTATGAGGATTGACAGGGTGGAAAAAGAGGAAATGCTCACAATGAATACCAATAGAATAAGAGGACAAGGAAGCAAGTAATGAGAAAATACAGTGATGTCTCACCATTTTTGATTTAGCATAAGAATGGTGAATAGTAAATTAAATGAAGTGAACCATCAGATTGCAGAAGCGAACGCCATAATGTGATGAGTAGTTATGTTAAAAATAGGTGCTGGAATCATAGCATTAGACAAATTAGCAGAGGATGCATCATGCTAGCAACAACAGTCGAGTGGGGTGGAAACAACAGGGACCTTGCTACTTCTACGTTACATATCAGCCTCTCAGCCCCCTCCCAACCTCCCAGCCCCCCTCCCAGGCTCTCAGCCCCCTCCTAGCCTCTCAGCCCCCCTCCCAGCCTCTCAGCCCCCTCCTAGCCTCTCAGCCCCCTCCCAGTTTCTCAGCCCCCTCCCAGTCTCTCAGCCCCCTCCCAGTCTCTCAGCCCCCTCCCAGCCTCTCAGCCCCCTCCCAGCCTCTCAGCCCCCTCCCAGTCTCTCAGCCCCCTCCCAGCCCCTCCCAGTCTCTCAGCCCCCTCCTAGCCTCTCAGCCCCCTCCCAGCCTCTCAGCCCCCTCCCAGTCTCTCAGCCCCCTCTCAGCCCCCTCCTAGCCTCTCAGCCCCCTCCCAGCCCCCTCCCAGCCTCTCAGCCCCCTCCTAGCCTCTCAGCCCCCTCCTAGCCTCTCAGCCGCCTCCTAGCCTCTCAGCCCCCTCCCAGTCTCTCAGCCCCCTCCCAGCCTCTCAGCCCCCTCCCAGCCTCTCAGCCTCCTCCTAGCCTCTCAGCCCCCTCCTAGCCTCTCAGCCCCCTCCCAGCCTCCCAGCCCCCCCTCCCAGCCTCTCAGCCCCCTCCCAGCCTTTCAGCCCCCTCCCAGCCTCCCAGCCCCCTCCTAGCCTCTCAGCCCCCTCCCAGTCTCTCAGCCCCCTCCTAGCCTCTCAGCCCCCTCCTAGCCTCTCAGCCCCCTCCCAGTCTCTCAGCCCCCTCCCAGCCTCTCAGCCCCCTCCCAGTCTCTCAGCCCCCTCCTAGCCTCTCAGCCCCCTCCCAGCCTCTCAGCCGCCTCCCAGTCTTTCAGCCCCCTCCCAGCCTCTCAGCCCCCTCCTAGCCTCTCAGCCCCCTCCCAGCCTCTCAGCCCCCTCCCAGTCTCTCAACCCCCTCCTAGCCTCTCAGCCCCCTCCTAGCCTCTCAGCCCCCCTCCCAGCCTCTCAGCCCCCCTCCAAGCCTCTCAGCCCCCTCCTAGCCTCTCAGCCCCCTCCCAGTCTCTCAGCCCCCTCCTAGCCTCTCAGCCCCCTCCTAGCCTCTCAGCCCCCTCCCAGCCTCCCAGCCTCTCAGCCCCCTCCCAGCCTCCCAGCCCCCCTCCCAGCCCCCTCCTAGCCTCTCAGCCCGCCTCTCAGCCCCCCTCACAGCCTCTCAGCCCCTCCCAGCCCCCTCCCAGCCTCTCAGCCCCCTCCTAGCCTCTCAGCCCCCTCCTAGCCTCTCAGCCCCCTCCCAGCCTCCCTCCCAGCCTCTCAGCCCCCTCCCAGCTTCTCAGCCCCCTCCCAGCCTCTCAGCCCCCTCCTACCCTCTCAGCCCCCTCCCAGCCTCTCAGCCCCCTCCTAGCCTCTCAGCCCCCTCCCAGCCTCTCAGCCCCTTCCCAGCCTCTCAGCCCCTTCCCAGCCTCTCAGCCCCCTCCTAGCCTCTCAGCCCCCTCCCAGTCTCTCAGCCCCCTCCCAGTCTCTCAGCTCCTTCCTAGCCTCTCAGCCCCCCTCACAATCTCTCAGCCCCTCCCAGCCTCTCAGCCCCTCCCAGCCTCTCAGCCCCCTCCCAGCCTCTCAGCCCCTCCCAGGCTCTCAGCACCCTCCCAGCCTTCCAGCCTCCCAGCCCCCTACTAGCCTCTCAGCCTCCCTCCCAGCCTCCCAGCCCTCCTCCCAGCCTCTCAGCCCCCTCCCAGCCTCCCTCCCAGCCTCCCAGCCCCCCTCCCAGGCTCTCAGCCCCCTCCCACCCCCCCTCCCAGCCTCTCAGCCCCCTCCCAGCCTCCCAGCCTCTCAGCCCCCTCCCAGCCTCCCAGCCTCTCAGTCTCCCCTCCCAGCCCCGTCCCAGCCTCCAAGCCCCCCTCCCAGCCTCTCAGCCTCCCCTCCCATCCCCCTCCCAGCCTCCCAGCCCTCTCCCAGCCTAGGTGTGCCGACCTTGACACAGGTGCCATGGGAGCGTGACTCAGGTAACGTGATAACGGCGACATTGCGCACGAGGCGAGAGAGAGAGAGAGAGAGAGAGAGAGAGAGAGAGAGAGAGAGAGAGAGAGAGAGAGAGAGAGAGAGAGAGAGAGAGAGAGAGAGAGAGAGAGAGAGAGAGAGAGAGAGAGAGAGCGAGAGAGAGCGAGAGAGAGAGAGAGAGAGAGAGAGAGAGAGAGAGAGAGAGAGAGAGAGAGAGAGAGAGAGAGAGAGAGAGAGAGAGAGAGAGAGAGAGAGAGAGAGAGAGAGAGCGAGAGAGAGAGAGAGAGAGAGAGAGAGAGAGAGAGAGAGAGAGAGAGAGAGAGAGAGAGAGAGAGAGAGAGAGAGAGAGAGAGAGAGAGAGAGAGGTGAGAAGTAACACAAAACGTGGGGGGATGAGGAGAGGGTGGGTGGAGAAGGGTAAGGGGTGGGAGGGAAGTGGAGTAAGTGGGAGCTAGGTGAAAGGGAATGATCACATGGGAGAACATGGGTGATTTTGAGGAGGGTTGCGAGGGAGGTATGGGTGTGACATGGAGCCTCCCTCTCCCATGTTGATTGGCAGCGCTCTCCAGAGTGGGTGAGGAGGTCCCCCGGGGATCTGGAAGTATTCCGGTGAACGATGCAAATTGAGACGAGAAGGAGCAAGAAAGAATGACAGGTAGGAATGGCGACAAATACAATCCTTCCTCCCTCAATTCTTAACTCATGTTCCCAGTTGCTTCCGTTCACCGCCCGCCTGCGTCCAGGACGACCGTCACTTCACGTGTTGGGAATGAAATAGGAAAAATATCCACAGCTGCAAACATTAAACATTACACACAGTTATACACTGAATTACCAACGCCACATCTCGTCTGAAAAAATGTTAAAACATCATCATGTGATTGGTTGTAAACATTATACACTTTGTGTTAACACGGACTAGCCAATTAGCGAGTCTCGTTCTGGCGGCCCTGGGACAGGCAGAGCGGAAACGCCTCCCAAACCTCAGCCAGTGAATGAGGAATTAACATTTTCACATCCGGAACTCATTCGCCCAGATTTTGGGGGGTGACTGAAATGTGCCATGGCGGCCTTGATCAGGGCGCTGTTGAAACACAGCTACCCCGAGGCCGCTGTTGAAACACAGCTACCCCGAGGCCGCTGTTGAAACACAGCTACCCCGAGGCCGCTGTTGAAACACAGCTACCCCGAGGCCGTGTTGAAACACAGCTACCCTGAGGCCGCTGTTGAAACACAGCTACCCTGAGGCCGCTGTTGAAACACAGCTACCCCGAGGCCGTGTTGAAACACAGCTACCCTGAGGCCGCTGTTGAAACACAGCTACCCTGAGGCCGCTGTTGAAACACAGCTACCCTGAGGCCGCTGTTGAAACACAGCTACCCTGAGGCCGCTGTTGAAACACAGCTACCCCGAGGCCGTGTTGAAACACAGTTACCCCGAGGCCGCTGTTGAAACACAGCTACCCTGAGGCCGCTGTTGAAACACAGCTACCCCGAGGCCGTGTTGAAACACAGCTACCCCGAGGCCGTGTTGAAACACAGCTACCCTGAGGCCGCTGTTGAAACACAGCTACCCCGAGGCCACTGTTGAAACACAGCTAACCTGAGGCCGCTGTTGAAACACAGCTACCCCGAGGCCGTGTTGAAACACAGCTACCCCGAGGCCACTGTTGAAACACAGCTACCCTGAGGCCACTGTTGAAACACAGCTACCCTGAGGCCACTGTTGAAACACAGCTACCCCGAGGCCACTGTTGAAACACAGCTACCCCGAGGCCGTGTTGAAACACAGTTACCCCGAGGCCACTGTTGAAACACAGCTACCCTGAGGCCACTGTTGAAACACAGCTACCCCGAGGCCGTGTTGAAACACAGCTACCCCGAGGCCGTGTTGAAACACAGCTACCCCGAGGCCACTGTTGAAACACAGCTACCCCGAGGCCACTGTTGAAACACAGCTACCCCGAGGCCACTGTTGAAACACAGCTACCCCGAGGCCACTGTTGAAACACAGCTACCCCGAGGCCACTGTTGAAACACAGCTACCCCGAGGCCACTGTTGAAACACAGCTACCCCGAGGCCACTGTTGAAACACAGCTACCCTGAGGCCACTGTTGAAACACAGCTACCCAGAGGCCACTGTTGAAACACAGTTACCCCGAGGCCACTGTTGAAACACAGCTACCTCGAGGCCACTGTTGAAACACAGCTACCCTGAGGCCGCTGTTGAAACACAGCTACCCTGAGGCCGCTGTTGAAACACAGCTACCCTGAGGCCGCTGTTGAAACACAGCTACCCTGAGGCCGCTGTTGAAACACAGCTACCCTGAGGCTGCTGTTGAAACACAGCTACCCCGAGGCCGCTGTTGAAACACAGCTACCCTGAGGCCACTGTTGAAACACAGCTACCCCGAGGCCACTGTTGAAACACAGCTACCCCGAGGCCGCTGTTGAAACACAGCTACCCCGAGGCCGCTGTTGAAACACAGCTACCCTGAGGCCACTGTTGAAACACAGCTACCCTGAGGCCACTGTTGAAACACAGCTACCCTGAGGCCACTGTTGAAACACAGCTACCCTGAGGCCACTGTTGAAACACAGCTACCCCGAGGCCACTGTTGAAACACAGCTACCCCGAGGCCGCTGTTGAAACACAGCTACCCCGAGGCCACTGTTGAAACACAGCTACCCTGAGGCTACTGTTGAAACACAGCTACCCTGAGGCCACTGTTGAAACACAGCTACCCCGAGGCCACTGTTGAAACACAGCTACCCTGAGGCCGCTGTTGAAACACAGCTACCCTGAGGCCGCTGTTGAAACACAGCTACCCCGAGGCCGCTGTTGAAACACAGCTACCCCGAGGCCGCTGTTGAAACACAGCTACCCCGAGGCCGCTGTTGAAACACAGCTACCCTGAGGCCACTGTTGAAACACAGCTACCCTGAGGCCGCTGTTGAAACACAGCTACCCCGAGGCCGCTGTTGAAACACAGCTACCCCGAGGCCGCTGTTGAAACACAGCTACCCCGAGGCCGCTGTTGAAACACAGCTACCCCGAGGCCACTGTTGAAACACAGCTACCCTGAGGCCGCTGTTGAAACACAGCTACCCTGAGGCCGCTGTTGAAACACAGCTACCCCGAGGCCGCTGTTGAAACACAGCTACCCTGAGGCCGCTGTTGAAACACAGCTACCCCGAGGCCACTGTTGAAACACAGCTACCCTGAGGCCACTGTTGAAACACAGCTACCCTGAGGCCACTGTTGAAACACAGCTACCCTGAGGCCACTGTTGAAACACAGCTACCCTGAGGCCACTGTTGAAACACAGCTACCCTGAGGCCACTGTTGAAACACAGCTACCCTGAGGCCACTGTTGAAACACAGCTACCCCGAGGCCACTGTTGAAACACAGCTACCCTGAGGCCACTGTTGAAACACAGCTACCCTGAGGCCACTGTTGAAACACAGCTACCCTGAGGCCGCTGTTGAAACACAGCTACCCTGAGGCCGCTGTTGAAACACAGCTACCCTGAGGCCACTGTTGAAACACAGCTACCCTGAGGCCACTGTTGAAACACAGCTACCCCGAGGCCACTGTTGAAACACAGCTACCCTGAGGCCGTGTTGAAACACAGCTACCCTGAGGCCGCTGTTGAAACACAGCTACCCCGAGGCCGTGTTGAAACACAGCTACCCCGAGGCCGCTGTTGAAACACAGCTACCCTGAGGCCGCTGTTGAAACACAGCTACCCCGAGGCCGTGTTGAAACACAGCTACCCCGAGGCGGATCCTTCCCAAGGCAGTTACGGCATCACCTTAATTTTCCCCCCATAAAAATAAAAAAATAAAAAAATCCCCGGGGCGTCCCCCCCTGGCCGAGTGACCTCTGACCTGAAATGAATGGCAGTGACCATGCTGGTAACAAAAGGTCACGTCACGCAGCCTACCCGCCCTGGTTAGTACTGCAACTCACATCAAAGTCACTGACTGCTCCAACAATTACAGAATCGTTCCCTCCCGCAGGAAAAATATCACTTTAAAACTGATAGATCCGATAAGAGCAAGTCGGCTTGTATTTCCCCGACAAGAAGGCGTGTATATATATGTATATATACGGTTGATGTCAGGACAGGTGAGATGTCCACTGTGACCTCATTTTCGGCCGAGGTCAGTGGGACCTTCAGTGCATTGTTCCGAACGTCTGGACCGCGGCAGCGGCTTTAACTTCCACTATTATTTGGTCGTCTCGCCTATAATAATTGATTCACTGGTTTGGGACACTGAACCGATACACTGGGGGCGAGCGGCGGCCACGGCCGCGGGGCGAGACGATGGCTGCAGGAGTCGCCGACGACGGTGTGAGAGGTGAAGGAGGAGGAGGTGCGCGTGTTTACTGTGTGTCGGTGGGAGTGTGGCGAGGTGGGAAGCAGCAGTGCAGGTGGGCGGAGTAGCGGCGTCCCCGGCCCCACACGGACTGAACACCGAGCACCCCATCGATCCCAGCACCAGGGCTGAGCCTCGCGCCTGCCCGTCCACCGCCACCCTCACCCGTTGCCATGGTCACCCCCACAGCATCCACATCGCCACCGCCCAGCTGATGCGCCCGCCAACTTTGCGTGCGTGCGCTCACAAACAACCCCCCGCCACGAAGCCCTTCTAACAAGGCCCTCTGCGAATACCTTCCGCTCTATAACAGCCACAAGGCCCAGGCAGCCGCCACCTCCGTGGTAGCGAGCCGACTATCGTACTCCACCACCAGAACAACTTCCTTCATCTCTCACTGTGGTTAAAAGTCAGCTCTTAGTATGCTCACACTTCCACGCCCGCTCCCTCTCTTCTCCTCTCTCTTATCCTGGAATAATTAAGTTACTTGTTCCAAAGATATTAACCTGTATATACATTATTTATACAGTGTTATATATGTATAGATGAAGACCCCGTAGTACCTCTAATATTACTTCTACTGTCTCTAATTCTTCCTTCTCTCTCTCTCTCTCTCTCTCTCTCTCTCTCTCTCTCTCTCTCTCTCTCTCTCTCTCTCTCTCTCTCTCTCTCTCTCTCTCTCTCTCATAGCTACATTCGTTAGCATCAACCGATCAATTTCTTCGGTTCTATACAAAATTTGTCCTCCATCTGGATATGCACAAATGAGCTTTTGATAAATCTTTGTTGCGAATTATGTAAGACTTTGTGAGGCACTCGATCACCTTCCTCATGTTGCCTCTACCCGCCCCGGGGGTTATGGTCATGTTGCCTCTACCCGCCCCGGGGGTTATGGTCATGTTGCCTCTACCCGCCCCGGGGGTTATGGTCATGTTGCCTCTACCCGCCCCGGGGGTTACTGTAATGTTGCCTCTACCCGCCCCGGGGGTTATGGTCATGTTGCCTCTACCCGCCCCGGGGGTTATGGTCATGTTGCCTCTACCCGCCCCGGGGGTTATGGACATGTTGCCTCTACCCGCCCCGGGGGTTACTGTCATGTTGCCTCTACCCGCCCCGGGGTTATGGTCATGTTGCCTCTACCCGCCCCGGTGGTTATGGTCATGTTGCCTCTACCCGCCCCGGGGGTTATGGTCATGTTGCCTCTACCCGCCCCGGGGGTTACTGTAATGTTGCCTCTACCCGCCCCGGGGGTTATGGTCATGTTGCCTCTACCCGCCCCGGGGGTTATGGCCATGTTGCCTCTACCCGCCCCGGGGTTATGGCCATGTTGCCTCTACCCGCCCCGGGGTTATGGCCATGTTGCCTCTACCCGCCCCGGGGTTATGGTCATGTTGCCTCTACCCGCCCCGGGGTTATGGGCATGTTGCCTCTACCCGCCCCGGGGGTTATGGTCATGTTGCCTCTACCCGCCCCGGGGGTTATGGTCATGTTGCCTCTACCCGCCCCGGGGGTTATGGTCATGTTGCCTCTACCCGCCCCGGGGGTTATGGACATGTTGCCTCTACCCGCCCCGGGGTTATGGTCATGTTGCCTCTACCCGCCCCGGGGGTTATGGACATGTTGCCTCTACCCGCCCCGGGGTTATGGTCATGTTGCCTCTACCCGCCCCGGGGGTTACTGTCATGTTGCCTCTACCCGCCCCGGGATTATGGTCATGTTGCCTCTACCCGCCCCGGGGGTTATGGGCATGTTGCCTCTACCCGCCCCGGGGTTATGGGCATGTTGCCTCTACCCGCCCCGGGGGTTACGGTCATGTTGCCTCTACCCGCCCCGGGGGTTACGGTCATGTTGCCTCTACCCGCCCCGGGGGTTATGGGCATGTTGCCTCTACCCGCCCCGGGGTTACGGTCATGTTGCCTCTACCCGCCCCGGGGGTTACGGTCATGTTGCCTCTACCCGCCCCGGGGGTTATGGTCATGTTGCCTCTACCCGCCCCGGGGGTTATGGTCATGTTGCCTCTACCCGCCCCGGGGTTATGGTCATGTTGCCTCTACCCTCCCCGGGGGTTATGGGCATGTTGCCTCTACCCGCCCCAGGGTTATGGTCATGTTGCCTCTACCCGCCCCGGGGGTTATGGTCATGTTGCCTCTACCCGCCCCGGGGTTATGGTCATGTTGCCTCTACCTGCCCCGGGGGTTACTGTCATGTTGCCTCTACCCGCCCCGGGGGTTATGGGCATGTTGCCTCTACCCGCCCCGGGGGTTATGGGCATGTTGCCTCTACCCGCCCCGGGGTTATGGTCATGTTGCCTCTACCCGCCCCGGGGTTACGGTCATGTTGCCTCTACCCGCCCCGGGGGTTACTGTCATGTTGCCTCTACCCGCCCCGGGGGTTATGGGCATGTTGCCTCTACCCGCCCCGGGGGTTACTGTCATGTTGCCTCTACCCGCCCCGGGGGTTATGGGCATGTTGCCTCTACCCGCCCCGGGGTTACGGTCATGTTGCCTCTACCCGCCCCGGGGGTTATGGGCATGTTGCCTCTACCCGCCCCGGGGGTTACTGTCATGTTGCCTCTACCCGCCCCGGGGTTATGGTCATGTTGCCTCTACCCGCCCCGGGGGTTATGGGCATGTTGCCTCTACCCGCCCCGGGGTTACGGTCATGTTGCCTCTACCCGCCCCGGGGGTTATGGGCATGTTGCCTCTACCCGCCCCGGGGGCTATGGGCATGTTGCCTCTACCCGCCCCGGGGGTTATGGTCATGTTGCCTCTACCCGCCCCGGGGGTTATGGGCATGTTGCCTCTACCCGCCCCGGGGTTACGGTCATGTTGCCTCTACCCGCCCCGGGGGTTATGGGCATGTTGCCTCTACCCGCCCCGGGGGTTATGGGCATGTTGCCTCTACCCGCCCCGGGGGTTATGGGCATGTTGCCTCTACCCGCCCCGGGGGTTATGGGCATGTTGCCTCTACCCGCCCCGGGGGTTATGGGCATGTTGCCTCTACCCGCCCCGGGGGTTACTGTCATGTTGCCTCTACCCGCCCCGGGGTTACGGTCATGTTGCCTCTACCGACCATTGAAATCTTTTTCTTAGAGCACATGTGAGCGGGTGTATGAAGCGTGCTCTCTCGCGTGCGCGCCCGCATGTCTGTACTCACCTAATTGTGGTTGAGCTTCGGCTCGTTGGTCCGCCTCTCAACTGTCAATCAACTGGTGCACTGGTCCATGAGCTTAATAGGTTCTTTCATAGCTACATTTGAAACTGTGTATGGAGTCAGCCTCCACCACATCACTGTCTAATGCATTCCATTTGTCAACTACTCTGACACTGAAAAAGTTCTTTCTAATGTTTCTGTGGCTCATTTGGGTACTCAGTTTCTACCTGTGTCCCCTTGTTCGAGTGTCACCCGTGTTGATTGATTGATTGATGAAGATTAAGCCACCCAAGAGGTGACACGGGCACGAGCAGCCCGTAATCTACCCGTGCTAAGTAGTCCGTCTTTATCTACCGCTCTCAATTCACCTGAGAATTTTGCATGTGGTGATCACGTCTCCCCTAACTCTTCTGTCTCCTCATGACGCGAGTTTTAATTCCTGTGTGTGTGTGTACTCACTTATATGTACTAGTTGGAAGACCTTCAGTTCATGGGCTCCGCCTTTCAGTTGCGGCCATGTACGGCTATGGCTCCGTATCTTTACAACTCGTCAGAGCTTCAACTTACCAATACATGTCCCCTCGTAACGTCTCCGCTCATGTCCCCTCGTCCCTCCGCCCTATTCATGTCACCTCATCTCGTCCCTGTTCACGTCCCCTTGTCCAGTCTTTGTTCACGTCCCCTCGTGCCTCCCCTGCTCATGTCCCCTCATGTTAGGTAGAGAGTTGCCATAATCAAATTATCTCCCAGCGTGGTAAGGTCCAAGATTCATTATGACTTTACGTACCTACTGACGAAACCTGTACATCTTTCCTCGATAATGGTGGCTTAGTCTTTATTTACTAAACAGTTTACGAGTTTGAGAAATGTTGCAGTTCCAAGGTTATTATTGCTATGGACAACCTTGTGGCGACGCGGAATGTGTCAACTGTTGATTAAATACAAAGCCTCCATGATTGTGGAAAGATGCACAGGTTTCGTAAGCGGTTGTGTAAATACTTTATGATTCTCGATTCAGCTTCCCTGAGAGGCTTTCCGTGTAGACTTGGCTCGACGTTCAAGGACCTGTCTTAAAGTAGGCCTACAAATTTCTCTAATTGTATTTTTTGTCTTTTTACAATAGTGATTCCATACTGGAACTGCATATTCTGGTAATGGTCTGATATAGGTTGTATACAATGTTGTGAATGGTTTTCTTCTTCAAGTACCTGAAGGCTCCTCCTGTATGTCGATAGCTTTCCACACGCCGCTGATGTTATGCTGTTAATGTTTGACTTCGGTGATGGATGTGTTGTCATGTCTATTCCCACATACTTTTCATTTTCTATTCCACGTTTTTCTTTCTATCCCAGTCTCCTCAACTTCAGGCCAAATCTCCTCATCTTGCATTTGTACTGTATGCTGGGCTGTACTCCATCCGTCAGCGTCCGTCATATGCATCCGTCATCCGTCAACGTAAGCCATTTGTCAGCACAGCGTCCGTCATATGCGGTACTCCATATGGTACTACGGAACCCTGCGGTACTCCATATGGTACTACGGAGCCCTGCGGTACTCCATATGGTACTACGGAACCCTGCGGTACTCCATATGGTACTACGGAACCCTGCAGTACTCCATATGGTACTACGGAGCCCTGCGGTACTCCATATGGTACTACGGAGCCCTGCGGTACTCCATATGGTACTACGGAACCCTGCGGTACTCCATATGGTACTACGGAGCCCTGCGGTACTCCATATGGTACTACGGAACCCTGCGGTACTCCATATGGTACTACGGAACCCTGCGGTACTCCATATGGTACTACGGAACCCTGCGGTACTCCATATGGTACTACAGAACCCTGCGGTACTCCATATGGTACTACGGAACCCTGCGGTACTCCATATGGTACTACGGAACCCTGCGGTACTCCATATGGTACTACGGAACCCTGCGGTACTCCATATGGTACTACGGAACCCTGCGGTACTCCATATGGTACTACGGAACCCTGCGGTACTCCATATGGTACTACGGAGCCCTGCGGTACTCCATATGGTACTTCCCGCCATTTTGGCCTCTTAAAGCCCACTACTAATCTTATGTTCCCTCTTAAAAATCTACTCGATCACTCCGACACACTAAGCTCAGCACCTCTCACGATTTTATTAAAAAAATGAGTGTTTTAGCGTAGTGAGAAGCATTGGAAGCGACATAACCTAGATGGAGACTGATGCTCATTAGTCCACTGAAGTGTCAACAAATCTGTGCATGAAATCACACTAAAGATGTTTGTTTAGACTGAGTCAACTGAGTTTTAACATTTACTCAACTATATATAATAACGTGGAAAACGCATGATCTGATGACAGCTTTCCAAGACCTGTCAATAAATTTGACGAACCGATAATGTGAGTTTCCCTGTCCCCCCCACCACCACCACCAGGTGGAGATCAGACACCACCACCACCAGGTGGAGATCAGACACCACCTGTATCAGACACGATTCCTTCAGGGTCTTGGGCCTGTTGCTCTAGGTATTTTACCCTTGTTGATAACCACTGTGAGGGATTACCACCCCTGCCCTATCATAGTTACACGTTACACAAAGGTACTCCAAAATTAAAGTAATTTTGGACATACTTCTTTGCTAAATCTTAAAATTAAAAACAAAAATTGTCGTGAGTTTAATAGGACAATGGCACCATAGCTGGTTCTACAAAATCTCCATTAGGTTCTATAATTTTCTAAGAGGAAAATTAGGGAGCAAGAAGACACCCTTGGGTCTCTCACTAAACCCTTCCAAGTGTGAACAACTTTACGCATACATCATTAAGACAAAAGTCAGCTTGTTTGGAGTAATATAATCAGGCCTGCAGACAGCACTCTCCTCAGAGCTCGTCTCGGCCTAATGCCAGCGATGGGATCCACGGAAAGAAAATCACGGACTCGAAGAGGATGAAAGACAGGATTGGCGAATCGACGCTCATGATGCGTATCATCATCTCACCATATGAGGTGCACACCGTCTTACAGTAGACCCAAAGCTTGAACAAGTATGACATCCTTCTGAAGACCATCTTGGGAGGAGTTGCCAACCTTGCCTTCAATGACTATAATTGGACGCAAAGACACTTTTCTAGTCAGACTCGGTGGCCTTGGTGTATGCTGTTCCACCCTTCTTATCGTCCTCTTTGGCCTCTTTGTTTATGCAAAATTGTAATTAATTTTGTCAATAAAGATGTTAATAATAAATTTGTTTATGTCTCTGTCTCTTTGTCTCTGCATCTGTTTCTTTCTCTGTCTGTCTGTCTCTCACTCTCTTATAAAAATTATAGTTGTCTTATGTCTGGCTTCCGATAGGAGCTCAGTTGTGTGAAATACCAAATAATTAATAGTTATAAGATATAATAATATAAGAAGTGATATAAGAACTGTGGCTTGAAAAATCTTTGGAAGCTGTGGAAGAATCATTTGTTTTATGCTAGTACGGGCAAACTATTGACAGCAGGAGACTTTTAACTTTCCCCGAGATCTGTGAATAATGGTGCATATTACTATATAATTTTTTTTAAGTTTGTTTTGAGCTGTGTGGCTGGCGGGCAGTGGCAAAATTAGCCCCGGGGGGGGGGTCTGAATGTGACCCCTGGCACGCTGTTTTCTTTTGAATTCTGGTAATCTTGATTATGCTATGTTCATCCCACACCCCAGACCATTCCCTCTGCCAGTTTGGGTGATGCTAGCCCCAAGCGTCTGGCCTCCAACTTCGAACAGACAGGACATTCTCTCTCATAGTACAAATTTTAAGGAATATCATCCTATTAGAATTGTAAGAGAAGGCAGCTCAAAGAATCCTGGAAGCTGCGACTTTGCCTGAAAAAAATAAAACACGTTTCTTTATGTATTCTGGACAAAAGGACTTATCTGTCCAGTCCATTTCTTTTTTTTTATCTTTTCTAATTTTTCTTTATACGTTTAACAAAATATTTTGCTTTTGGTCGCTCTGAATTCGAGAAAAATGAACTAGAGTTTGAGAGCACGTGTTTGTCACGGTGTGTACTCACCTATTTGTGCCTGCAGGATCGAGCACTCTCTCTTGCATCCCGCCTCTTGTGTGTGTGTGTGTGGCCTCATCTAGTTGTGCTTACGGGGGTTGAGCTTTGGCTAGCTGGTAACGCCTCTCAACCGTCAATCGACTGGTGTACAGCATCATGCTGGTGCTGGTGTACAGCATCATGCTGGTGCTGGTGTACAGCATCATGCTGGTGCTGGAGTACAGCATCATGCTGGTGCTGGTGTACAGCATCATGCTGGTGTACAGCATCATGCTGGTGTACAGCATCATGCTGGTACTGGTGTACAGCATCATGCTGGTGTACAGCATCATGCTGGTACTGTAGTACAGCATCATGCTGGTACTGGTGTACAGCATCATGCTGGTACTGGTGTACAGCATCATGCTGGTACTGGTGTACAGCATCATGCTGGTACTGGTGTACAGCATCATGCTGATACTGGTGTACAGCATCATGCTGGTACTGGAGTACAGCATCATGCTGGTACTGGTGTACAGCATCATGCTGGTACTGGTGTACAGCATCATGCTGGTACTGGTGTACAGCATCATGCTGGTACTGGTGTACAGAATCATGCTGGTACTGGTGTACAGCATCATGCTGGTACTGGTGTACAGCATCATGCTGGTACTGGAGTACAGCATCATGCTGGGGCTGGTGTACAGCATCATGCTGGTACTGGTGTACAGCATCATGCTGGTACTGGTGTACAGCATCATGCTGGTACTGGTGTACAGCATCATGCTGGTACTGGTGTACAGCATCATGCTGGTACTGGTGTACATCATCATGCTGGTACTGGAGTACAGCATCATGCTGGTACTGGTGTACAGCATCATGCTGGTACTGGTGTACAGCATCATGCTGGTACTGGTGTACAGCATCATGCTGGTACTGGTGTACAGCATCATGCTGGTACTAGTGTACAGCATCATGCTGGTACTGGAGTACAGCATCATGCTGGGGCTGGTGTACAGCATCATGCTGGTGCTGGTGTACAGCATCATGCTGGTACTGGAGTACAGCATCATGCTGGGGCTGGTGTACAGCATCATGCTGGTGCTGGTGTACAGCATCATGCTGGTACTGGAGTACAGCATAGCACTACCGCTGATGGTAGACAAAATGTTAGAGCGTGTAGGAGGTGACAGGAGTGGACATGAGCGATAACATGACAGACACCACCCGACAACAAACCTTTGATATCTGGCCTCCATGTAGAGCACTGGTGGGAGATGAGCGCTCCTCTTTCACTTTCCCTCCCTCACCCCCTTCCATTCCCTTTCCCCACCCTCCCTTGCCCCT
The DNA here is from genome assembly GCF_040958095.1 of Procambarus clarkii. Lineage (NCBI taxonomy): Eukaryota > Metazoa > Arthropoda > Malacostraca > Decapoda > Cambaridae > Procambarus > Procambarus clarkii. The sequence continues at coordinate 15,229,496 of NC_091186.1, forward strand.
TGCCCCTTTCTATATCACTCCTCTCCCCTCCATTCCATTTCCTCCCTCTCTCCCCTTTCTTCTCTTACCCTTTTCTTCCTTGCCCTCCTTTTAGACACCACTTGAGAACTCCCCCAAGCATTTCCAAGTCTGAAATTCATCGCTCTTAATGCGAGTTATCTTGAGCTGGTTTCGGGGCTTTAGTGTCCCCGCGGCCCGGTCCTCTACCAGGCCTCCACCCCTAGGAAGCAGCCTGTGACAGCTGACTAACACCCAGGTACCTATTTTACTGCTAGGTAACAGGGGCATAGGGTGAAAGAAACTCTGCCCATTGTTTCTCGTCGGCGCCCGGGATCGAACCCGGGACCACAGGTTAACAAGTCCAGTGTGCTGTCCGCTCGGCCGACCGGCTCCCTATGTTGGCTGTTGAATTCAAATGGACAACTGTGATCGTGTACATTTTCTGATGAACTATCCAAAAAGAGCACTGAAGTAGAGAGTATAACCAAGAGGACCTCCACTCGTGTCCTCGACCACTTGGGTCCTCTTGGAGAAAGTGGCGTGGAAACCAACGCGTTCAAAACGGTAGTTAACATCTTCAGAGCTCCACACACAGAGATCACACTAACGTGATGCATCAAATTGAACAAATCCACAAGGGCCGTGGATTTTTTCCACTGCCTTAATCGACTGTCGTAGCTCAGTCGATCAAGGCAGTTTCTGGGATGTTCCCGGACGCAGGTTCGAATCCTCGTCACAGCCCTTGTGGATTTGTTCATCTTGAGAGCTGTTTGCTTCGCTGGTAATTAGTTGATAAATGCTCACCTTTACGAGGGAATGTTTACAAACAAGGTGATGTGGCACGACTACCCCTCGAGGCCACAGATTTAGCCCAAGGGTATTCAAGACATAAACAACTTCATTCTGACTCATCAGCTAAACTGGGGCCAGATTCACCAAGCAGTTACGCAGGTACTTACGAACGTGTACATCTTTTTTTCAAACTTTGACGGCTTTGGTTACATATATTAAACAGTTTACAAGCATGAAAACTTGTCAATCAATTGTTGTTATTGTTATAAACAGCCTCCTGGTGCTTCGGAGCTCATTAACTATAAACAAAGCCACCAAAGATTGAGAAAAGATGTACAGGTTCGTAAGTGCTTGCGTAACTTCTTCGTAAATCTAACCTTTTGGCTCTTACGTCTAAGACGCCGTTAAATAATGGCTAATGACCATTATTTGTAAGATAATGAAAGGGTTTACTGAAGGGGATACAAATAGAGCACCACAACTGACAGTCAGGTACACCAGACAACTGACAGTCAGGTACACCAGACAACTGACATTATCGTGAAATATCAAGAGTGTGTGTCTGAGAACACCCATTACGGGCTCACCATAGCCCGTGCTACATGGACACTTCGTTCTGAGTAGCTAAATCTGAAACAACAGAGAACACCCAGCTCACAGGTTCGAACCCTCATTATGGCTTCTGTCGATTTGTTCAATGACAGTCGAATGGTTGATCAGGTATCCTTTGGAGGTGTTCATCAACAAGGACACGATCGACTTGCATCACCAAGCACAACCCGTTCTCGCACTTTCTTACAGTCAATATTGACTTATTAAATACGTGCGTATGTGACATACTAAACATACTAGTTTACCTTGAAAAGCTTCATAGAAAACACCGACCTTACCTAACCTTCTTAATATGTTAAAATAAGCATCTTATTGCTTCGTAATTACAATTATTACTTAACCTATACCTATAATAGGTTAAGTAATACCTGTAATAGGTTAAGTAATACCTATAATAGGTTAAGTAATAATTGTAATTACGAAGCAATAAGATGCTTATCTTAACATACTAAGAAGGTTAGGTAAGGTCGGTGTTTTCTATGAAGCTCTTCAAGGTAAACTAGTATGTTTAGTATTAAATACGTGCATATGTGACATAAGTCAATATTGACTATACGAAAGTGCGAGAACGGGTCGCCCAGCAACACAAGGCTGGCGGAACCAGTACCACAACATGAAGACTGAGTACCAAAGAAAAGAATAATGTTTACAAACGTCCAAAATGTTTACACTCTTACCAAGGAAGAGTGCCGTACAGCGACCACACGTCGCACCCCGGTGCCACTGGGGCCAGATTCACGAAGCAGTTATGCGAGCACTTACGAACCTGTACATCTTTTCTCAATCTTTGGCGGCTTTGTTTACAATTATTAAACAGTTAATGAGCTCCGAAGCACCAGGAGGCTGTTTATAACAATAACAACAGTTGAGTGGCAAGTTTTCATGCTTGTAAACTGTTTAATAAATGTAACCAAAGCCGTCAAAGATTGAGGAAAGATGTACACGTTCGTAAGTACTTGCGTAACTGCTTCGTGAATCAGACCCCAGACCAAACTAGCCAAGCCTGACGCGAGGCCGCTCAGTGACATAAAAACTACCCAGTTTAAAGTTTAGCGATAACGAGCGGTAGTTTGGACACTGTATACACTTTCTTGCCCCCCCCCCCGGAAGTGTGTTGGCACCGAGGCACAGTGCCAAGCCACGGCTCTGTGCTACACAACAAAAGGTAAACCAGAATCATGGCCAATAAAGCCAACGATGATGATACTTGTCACTGTAAAAGACATTCTGGCTAGTTAAAGGTAACAAAATCACTGTCTAATAAAGCTAAGATGATTAATAGGAAACAAAGATGCTTGATAATGAGCCAACAAGATGCTTACCAACAAAATTAGATATAAATGCTGTCTAATAAAGTTGATTATGTGGAATAATAAGCTTAATTATGCTGACTAATAACATTTAAACAAGCTTATGTTAATACTATACCAACAAACATACCTGTTAAAAACAAGTTAACCAAAACACTGGCTACTATCCCAAAACTGCTGACAAATAAAGTTCAATCTTCTAGGAGCGTAATTCCAAGACATACTGCAGCTATCGTGACCACAGGAGCCTCAAGTCACTAAAACAGATATCCTGCAAGGAGTGCCGAACCAACCGGGCTGTGGTGGGTATGTGGGCCTGCGGGCCGCTCCAAGCAACAGCCTAGTGGACCAAACTCTCACAAGTCAAGCCTGGCCTCGGGCCGGGCTTGGGGGAGTAGAAGAACTCCCAGAACCCCATCAACCAGGTATCACCTATTTCTTCTCCAGTTTATCAGTACACAGCTGGGACAACGGCGAAGATCCATCTGCCGATGGCCCCCGTCATTGCCCCTGCTTCCAAGGGCAATGGGGGGGGCAAACACAACTGCCCCAGACCCCCTTGGACGCTACCAAACAACCGCCTCCGACGGGTCTAACCTTCAGACCACTACAAAACTGCAGATGCCTGACAACGGCAGGCCACTCCCGACTTCTTGAATATCGTTCAGCTAAACTGCCACATCAACAGATCAAGGCCGCGTTGAGGAGGGTCCTCAGGTCCTCTCTTGTCAAACAGAGGCCGGCGCTGTTCCGATACATTATTCGCAGCGCCACACGAGGCTCTAATCAGTCCAAGATTCTGAAGTTGGTGAAGCTCTCAACCCGAGTGATGAGTGTCGACCACCAGTCACCCGGGGGACACGGGCACGACCACCAGTCACCCGGGGGACCCGAGCACGACCACCAGTCACCCGGGGGACACGGGCACGACCACCAGTCACCCGGGGGACCCGAGCACGACCACCAGTCACCCGGGGGACACGGGCACGACCACCAGTCACCCGGGGGACCCGAGCACGACCACCAGTCACCCGGGGGACACGGGCACGACCACCAGTCTCCCTGGGGACACGGGGACGACCACCAGTCTCCCTGGGGACACGGGGACGACCACCAGTCACCCGGGGGACACGGGCACGACCACCAGTCACCCGGGGGACACGGGCACGACCACCAGTCTCCCGGGGGACACGGGCACGACCACCAGTCTCCCGGGGGACACGGGGACGACCACCAGTCACCCGGGGGACACGGGGACGACCACCAGTCACCCGGGGGACACGGGGACGACCACCAGTCACCCGGGGGACACGGGCACGACCACCAGTCACCCGGGGGACACGGGCACGACCACCAGTCACCCGGGGGACACGGGCACAACCACCAGTCACCCGGGGGACACGGGCACGACCACCAGTCACCCGGGGGACACGGGCACGACCACCAGTCACCCGGGGGACACGGGCACGACCACCAGTCACCCGGGGGACACGGGCACGACCACCAGTCACCCGGGGGACACGGGCACGACCACCAGTCACCCGGGGGACACGGGCACGACCACCAGTCACCCGGGGGACACGGGCACGACCACCAGTCACCCGGGGGACACGGGGACGACCACCAGTCACCCGGGGGACACGGGCACGACCACCAGTCACCCGGGGGACACGGGCACGACCACCAGTCACCCGGGGGACACGGGCACGACCACCAGTCACCCGGGGGACACGGGCACGACCACCAGTCACCCGGGGGACACAGGGACGACCACCAGTCACCCGGGGGACACGGGGACGACCACCAGTCACCCGGGGGACACGGGGACGACCACCAGTCACCCGGGGGACACAGGGACGACCACCAGTCACCCGGGGGGGACACGGGCACGACCACCAGTCACCCGGGGGACACGGGGACGACCACCAGTCACCCGGGGGACACGGGGACGACCACCAGTCACCCGGGGGACACAGGGACGACCACCAGTCACCCGGGGGACACGGGCACGACCACCAGTCACCCGGGGGACACAGGGACGACCACCAGTCACCCGGGGGGACACGGGCACGACCACCAGTCACCCGGGGGACACGGGGACGACCCAAGGAGCCTGCCGCTGCTCATCTTGGGTCACGACTTATAGAGTACTGTCGCATCTCATGACGTCAGATTAGCGCCAGGCGCCATTTTATTTTACGAAGACAAGAACTACAGGACGACCTGGACAAACTGGAGTAATGATCGCGGAAATGGCTACTAAAGTTTAACTCTGGAAAGTGTACAGTAATGTAATTAGGCGAAGGGAGCAGGAGACTGAACACAAGGTACCATCTGGGAGGTGAAATCCTGCAAGAGTCAAATAGCGAGAAAGATCTGGGGGTTGATATCACACCGAACCTGTCCCCAGGACCCCACATCAAAAGGATATCATCAGCGGCATATGCTACATTGCGGAGGGGTGGGGGGGGGGGGAAGCTCGATTTAAATATTCTTTGTCAGTCATATATCCTGGATATGAGGGGAATACGGGTCTCAACTGAGTGGTGTTAAGACAGACCAGAGTGTCATCACACGCTTCAACTGGTGTTATGCTGAAAGTGGCCACACGTGTCGGATTGAAGACACACGTACCGTGAACATCATTAACCTTTATGAGACGTAGTGGCCAAATACACGGTTTATGGCATCGTTGGTCAATATTAAGAGGGATGGTTTGTCATTATGTGTCCCCCCACAGCACCAGAGTCTGGTCTGTGTCCCCTCCACAGCACCACAGTCTGGTCTGTGTCCCCTCCACAGCACCACAGTCTGGTCTGTGTCCCCCCACAGCACCAGAGTCTGGTCTGTGTCCCCCCACAGCACCAGAGTCTGGTCTGTGTCCCCTCCACAGCACCACAGTCTGGGCTGTGTCCCCCACAGCACCAGAGTCTGGTCTGTGTTCCCCCACAGCACCAGAGTCTGGTCTGTGTCCCCCCACAGCACCAGAGTCTGGTCTGTGTCCCCCACAGCACCAGAGTCTGGTCTGTGTCCCCCCACAGCACCAGAGTCTGGTCTGTGTCCCCCCACAGCACCAGAGTCCGGTATGTGTCCCCCCACAGCACCAGAGTCTGGTCTGTGTACCCCCCACAGCACCACAGTCTGGTCTGTGTCCCCTCCACAGCACCAGAGTCTGGTCTGTGTCCCCCCCCACAGCACCACAGTCTGGTCTGTCCCCTCCACAGCACCAGAGTCTGGTCTGTGTTCCCCCACAGCACCAGCGTCTGGTCTGTGTCCCCCCCACAGCACCACAGTCTGGTCTGTGTCCCCCCCAGAGCACCAGAGTCTGGTCTGTGTCCCCCCACAGCACCAGAGTCTGGTCTGTGTCCCCCCACAGCACCAGAGTCTGGTCTGTGTCCCCCCACAGCACCAGAGTCTGGTCTGTGTTCCCCCACAGCACCAGAGTCTGGTCTGTGTCACCCCACAGCACCAGAGTCTGGTCTGTGTCCCCCCCACAGCACCACAGTCTGGTCTGTGTCCCCCCACAGCACCAGAGTCTGGTCTGTGTCCCCCCACAGCACCAGAGTCTGGTCTGTGTCCCCCACAGCACCAGAGTCTGGTCTGTGTCCCCCCACAGCACCAGAGTCTGGTATGTGTCCCCCCACAGCACCACAGTCTGGTCTGTGTCCCCCCACAGCACCAGAGTCTGGTCTGTGTCCCCCCCACAGCACCAGAGTCCGGTCTGTGTCCCCCCACAGCACCAGAGTCTGGTCTGTGTACCCCCCACAGCACCACAGTCTGGTCTGTGTCCCCTCCACAGCACCAGAGTCTGGTCTGTGTCCCCCCCACAGCACCACAGTCTGGTCTGTCCCCTCCACAGCACCAGAATCTGGTCTGTGTTCCCCCACAGCACCAGAGTCTGGTCTGTGTCCCCCCACAGCACCAGAGTCTGGTCTGTGTCCCCCCACAGCACCACAGTCTGGTCTGTGTCCCCCCCACAGCACCACAGTCTGGTCTGTGTCCCCCCCACAGCACCAGAGTCTGGTCTGTGTCCCCCCCACAGCACCAGAGTCTGGTCTGTGTCCCCCCACAGCACCAGAGTCTGGTCTGTGTCCCCCCACAGCACCAGAGTCTTGTCTGTGTCCCCCCACAGCACCAGAGTCTGGTCTGTGTCCCCCCCACAGCACCACAGTCTGGTCTGTGTCCCCCACAGCACCAGAGTCTGGTCTGTGTCCCCCCCACAGCACCAGAGTCTGGTCTGTGTCCCCCCACAGCACCAGAGTGTGGTCTGTGTCCCCCACAGCACCAGAGTCCGGTCTGTGTCCCCCCACAGCACCAGAGTCTGGTCTGTGTACCCCCCACAGCACCACAGTCTGGTCTGTGTCCCCTCCACAGCACCAGAGTCTGGTCTGTGTCCCCCCACAGCACCAGAGTCTGGTCTGTGTCCCCTCCACAGCACCACAGTCTGGTCTGTGTCCCCCCACAGCACCACAGTCTGGTCTGTGTCCCCTCCACAGCACCACAGTCTGGTCTGTGTCCCCTCCACAGCACCAGAGTCTGGTCTGTGTTCCCTCACAGCACCAGAGTCTGGTCTGTGTTCCCCCACAGCACCAGAGTCTGGTCTGTGTCCCCCCACAGCACCAGAGTCTGGTCTGTGTCCCCCCCACAGCACCACAGTCTGGTCTGTCCCCTCCACAGCACCAGAGTCTGGTCTGTGTTCCCCCACAGCACCAGAGACTGGTCTGTGTCCCCCCACAGCACCAGAGTCTGGTCTGTGTCCCCCCCACAGCACCAGAGTCTGGTCTGTGCCCTCCACAGCACCAGAGTCTGGTCTGTGTCCCCCCACAGCACCAGAGTCTGGTCTGTGTCCCCGCACAGCACCAGAGTCTGGTCTGTGTCCCCCCACAGCACCAGAGTGTGGTCTGTGTCCCCCCACAGCACCAGAGTGTGGTCTGTGTCCCCCCACAGCACCAGAGTGTGGTCTGTGTCCCCCCCACAGCGCCAGAGTCCGTAATTTATCACTGTTGCCCAGAGGAAAACTTTATTGACATCTGTGTGTTGTTTTAGTGTCTTCTGTCGAGGTAATTTTCACGTTGACTTTTGTACCAGAGGCAAAATATTATACACAACTCTGATATGTGTTTTGGTCTCCTTCATCTCTCTCTCTCACTTCCTCCTTCTTCACTCTCACTCGCCTACTTCCTCACCTCTCTCCCCCAAGAGCCAGGGCGGCATCAGCACGTTCATCTAGAGTGCTATATATACCGTGACTCTCCTGACTCTCCCTGACTCTTCCTACACATACGCTCTCCATCTCCTGCACCACTCGCCCTTCCACCACTCCTGTGCTGCACCCCTGCACCCTCACACACCTCGTAAAGTCACCCCCGACTGTCTCATCAGCCACCTTGTGTCCCTATGCAAACAAATGGTTGCTGGAATTCAATCTACACAAGTGTAAGGTAATGAAAATGGGAAAAGGGAGAAAGTAGAAATATTGTCGGAACAACCGTGGACATCTTCAAGAGAAAACTAGACTGTTTTCATAAAAACTTGCCGGACCAACCGGGCTGTGGTGGGTATGTGGGCCTGCGGGCCGCTTCAAGCAACAGCCAGGTGGACCAAACTCTCACAAGTCAAGCCTGGCCTCGGGCCGGGCTTGGGGAGTAGAAGAACTCCCAGAACCCCATCAAGCAGGTATATGTGGGCCTGCGGGCCGCTCCAAGCAACAGCCTGGTGGGCCAAACTCTCACAAGTCAAGCCTGGCCTCGGGCCGGGCTTGGGGAGTAGAAGAACTCCCAGAACCCCATCAAGCAGGTATATGTGGGCCTGCGGGCCGCTCCAAGCAACAGCCTGGTGGGCCAAACTCTCACAAGTCAAGCCTGGCCTCGGGCCGGGCTTGGGGAGTAGAAGAACTCCCAGAACCCCATCAAGCAGGTATATGTGGGCCTGCGGGCCGCTCCAAGCAACAGCCTGGTGGGCCAAACTCTCACAAGTCAAGTCTGGCCTCGGGCCGGGCTTGGGGAGTAGAAGAACTCCCAGAACCCCATCAAGCAGATATCAAACAGATCAGGTGGCATCTATACCATAAGGGGGAGGTCACTGTAGGAATCTGAGAGCGTGAAAGATTTGGGAGTGGATATAATTCCACCAAAAACACCAGAGGCACACAAGCACAGTAACATCAGCGGCATATTGGACGCCGGTAAATATAAAAACATCTTTACAAACCTAATCAACACAATATTTGTTAGACCAATACTGGAACACGCAACAGAGGTTTGCAGCAAAATTTTTGCAAAGAGGGCTAAGCTACGAGGAAAGGCTAGTAGATCTAAATATCACAAGCCCTAGAGGATAGAAGAAAGAGGAGATATGATCACAACATACAAGATGCTGAAGGGGGAATACAAAAGGATAGTCTCTTCAAACTTAGAGGAAAGCAGGGCAAGAGGACACAGGTGGAGGTTGGACACGCAAATGATCCGAAGGGATGTAAGGAAATACATGTATCCTGTGAGGGGAGTCAAGAAGCGAAATACACTGAAAAAAGAGGTTGTGGAAGCCACCTCCATCCACAACTTTAGGGCCAGATTCGACAAGGATTTGAACGTGAGAATAGTTCAAATAGCAACGCAGCCGGCACAACAACGCTTGTAGATGGGGATTAGGGAGCTAGAGCCCACTTCTTCGTAGTCACAGATACGTGAGTACCACCCACCCGACATGCACCCCCCCACACACCCTCCCCCCCACACCACACACACCCTCCCCCCCCCCGGGGTGTGGGCAGCGTCAGGTGGCGGCTCAGGGGTAAGGCCACTTAAGCACTGTGTGTAAAGCACAAACAAAAAGAGAAACAAAGGTTTACGAATTTTAACACTGGAAGGGAGAGAAAGAGTTGTGTCCACAGCTATACCTGCACAGTCTGGCCGTTGACACCTGCCACAGTCTGGCCGTTGACACCTGCCACAGTCTGGCCGTTCACACCTGCCACAGTCTGGCCGTTCACACCTGCCACAGTCTGGCCGTTGACACCTGCCACAGTCTGGCCGTTGACACCTGCCACAGTCTGGCCGTTGACACCTGCCACTCTTATTTATGGCTCCAAGTATCAGGGGACATAAAGTATATTAGACTGACTAAGGTCACCCTGACTAAGAGTCAGGCCGGGCTTGGGGAGTAGAAGAACTCCCAGAACCCCATCAACCAGGTAACCAGGTCACCCTACCCACCACCTGACCATTCACAACCAGGATGCTACCACACAACACTCGCCTAACCAACTGGGGACTAAATTACAATTCAGTACTAATTAAAGGCAGCGGGTGTAAGGTGGCCACCAGTCCTTTCACCCTGCCTATAGCACTCGACCCCCCAAGACCAACTTTTTGGTTTTGAGTCAACTGCTCCACCGGCTGTGGTGTGACATATAAGCGCCTAGCCTAGCCTAGCCTAGCCTGTACTGTCCAAGCCTAACCTAGGAGTTGCAGAATCTGTGATGAGAGTGACGGACAACCGCCTTGACCACTACCTGAGAGAATGTGAACATCTGAGAGACATTAGAAATATGTGTAGAATAATAAACCCCACATTGTTTGAGTTAGGAAAACACTATTTGCCAAATACTGAAACTGTTCTTAAAAGATTTCCCCATTTTGCACACGCAAGATAACGTAAGATTTTAAGGGTTGACAGATGTTAATCTTCTTGTTTGAGGAGCTGTTCACTTGAGACAGTTAAGCAAGTCCCAGCTGTGTCTGGGTACAAGTGACAGGATGAACAACCCAGCGGGTTTTCTTTCTATTGGGGAGTGTTGTACATGCTGCTACGGCGGTGCGTCCACTCACAGGATGAGTGACGCTGCCCAATACTGTCACTATGGCGGTGTGTCCACTCACAGGATGAGTGGCGCTGCCCAATACTGTCACTATGGCGGTGCGTCCACTCACGGGATGAGTGGCGCTGCCCAATACTGTCACTATGGCGGTGTGTCCACTCACAGGATGAGTGGCGCTGACCAATACTGTCACTATGGCGGTGTGTCCACTCACAGGATGAGTGACGCTGCCCAATACTGTCACTATGGCGGTGTGTCCACTCACAGGATGAGTGACGCTGCCCAATACTGTCACTATGGCGGTGTGTCCACTCACAGGATGAGTGGCGCTGCCCAATACTGTCACTATGGCGGTGTGTCCACTCACAGGATGAGTGACGCTGCCCAATACTGTCACTATGGCGGTGTGTCCACTCACAGGATGAGTGACGCTGCCCAATACTGTCACTATGGCGGTGTGTCCACTCACAGGATGAGTGACGCTGCCCAATACTGTCACTATGGCGGTGTGTCCACTCACAGGATGAGTGGCGCTGCCCAATACTGTCACTATGGCGGTGTGTCCACTCACAGGATGAGTGACGCTGCCCAATACTGTCACTATGGCGGTGTGTCCACTCACAGGATGAGTGACGCTGCCCAATACTGTCACTATGGCGGTGTGTCCACTCACAGGATGAGTGACGCTGCCCAATACTGTCACTATGGCGGTGTGTCCACTCACAGGATGAGTGGCGCTGCCCAATACTGTCACTATGGCGGTGTGTCCACTCACAGGATGAGTGGCGCTGCCCAATACTGTCACTATGGCGGTGTGTCCACTCACAGGATGAGTGGCGCTGACCAATACTGTCACTATGGCGGTGTGTCCACTCACAGGATGAGTGGCGCTGCCCAATACTGTCACTATGGCGGTGTGTCCACTCACAGGATGAGTGGCGCTGACCAATACTGTCACTATGGCGGTGTGTCCACTCACAGGATGAGTGGCGCTGACCAATACTGTCACTATGGCGGTGCGTCCACTCACGGGATGAGTGGCGCTGCCCAATACTGTCACTATGGCGGTGTGTCCACTCACAGGATGAGTGGCGCTGCCCAATACTGTCACTATGGCGGTGTGTCCACTCACAGGATGAGTGGCGCTGCCCAATACTGTCACTATGGCGGTGCGTCCACTCACGGGATGAGTGGCGCTGCCCAATACTGTCACTATGGCGGTGTGTCCACTCACAGGATGAGTGGCGCTGACCAATAAACTCTCGGGGGTAAAATTAAAATTAATACCAGCAGGTTAAGACACCATGAGTGCCATAACAACACACAACTGAGTTAAAAATCACAAGCAGCTGACATACATGCATAAATAATTACCCCGAGGTCAAAAAGACAGCCAAATATCATTTTAAGCTTATTATTTTCAATGGCATTGAATATATATTGCAAATAAAATACCAGGTCACCCCTCCTCTCACCCCCCCCCCTCCTCCCTCAACCTTTCACCACCCTCCTCCCCATCCCCCCCCTCCCCTCGCCCCATCACCCCCTCCCTCGCCCCATCACCGTTCCACATGAGGCAAAAACGCTCAGCATTCGTGAGCATATTAATTAAATTTTAATTTAATTTTTGGGTTACAAATGAAATTTCAGTGGGTTGAGGCAGAGGGCGGAGTGTCATAATTTAAAGACCCCCCCCCCCGCCCCCCCCACCAATGACTGTATGACACAGGCTGACAATGGATGCCAGACCGTGAATAATTAGGGGATGGAAAGGTGCCTCGATCAGGGGGTTCATACACCCCCTTGGAGGTAGAGGATCCAAAGTAATGGCGATATGGGTTTGTTTTTTTCTATGAATAGGATCAAATCCTATGGATTGTCTTTCAGCTGTTTCGTTGCTAGGTATCTGGATGGAAACAAATACCAAGCTATTGCCATCTTTTGAGGTAGCAGTGATAGCCACTAGTGGTGGTGGGAGTGATAGCCACTACTGGTGGTGGGAGTGATAGCCACTACTGGTGGTGGGAGTGATAGCCACTACTGGTGGTGGGAGTGATAGCCACTACTGGTGGTGGCAGCGATAGCCACTACTGGTGGTGGCAGTGATAGCCACTACTGGTGGTGGCAGTGATAGCCACTACTGGTGGTGGCAGCGATAGCCACTACTGGTGGTGGCAGCGATAGCCACTACTGGTGGTGGCAGTGATAGCCACTACTGGTGGTGGCAGTGATAGCCACTACTGGTGGTGGTAGTGATAGCCACTACTGGTGGTGGCAGTGATAGCCACTACTGGTGGTGGCAGTGATAGCCACTACTGGTGGTGGGAGCGTTAGCCACTACTGGTGGTGGGAGCGATAGCCACTACTGGTGGTGGGAGCGATAGCCACTACTGGTGGTGGCAGTGATAGCCACTACTGGTGGTGGCAGTGATAGCCACTACTGGTGGTGGCAGTGATAGCCACTACTGGTGGTGGGAGTGATAGCCACTACTGGTGGTGGGAGTGATAGCCACTACTGGTGGTGGGAGTGATAGCCACTACTGGTGGTGGGAGTGATAGCCACTACTGGTGGTGGGAGTGATAGCCACTACTGGTGGTGGGAGTGATAGCCACTACTGGTGGTGGGAGTGATAGCCACTACTGGTGGTGGGAGTGATAGGTCGGCCGACATACAGACCTGTGGCCGAGGCCGACATATACAGACCTGTGGCTGAGGCCGACATATACAGACCTGTGGCCGAGGCCGACATACAGCCCTGTGGCCGAGGGCCGACACATACAGCCCTGTGGCCGAGGGCCGACACATACAGCCCTGTGGCCGAGGGCCGACACATACAGCCCTGTGGCCGAGGCCGACATACAGCCCTGTGGCCGAGGACCGACACGTCCAGCCCTGTGGCCGAGGGCCGACACATCCAGCCCTGTGGCCGAGGGCCGACACATACAGCCCTGTGGCCGAGGACCGACACATACAGCCCTGTGGCCGAGGGCCGACACGTCCAGCCCTGTGGCCGAGGGCCGACACATACAGCCCTGTGGCCGAGGGCCGACACATCCAGCCCTGTGGCCGAGGGCCGACACATACAGCCCTGTGGCCGAGGGCCGACACATACAGCCCTGTGGCCGAGGGCCGACACAGTTCAGTAAAGTTAGCAGACAGAAACGTCACAATGTCGAAAAGTTTTTTGGCCTTAAAAGCCTCGTAAAATTCTCCAAAACTTCTAAGAGGCGTCGAACCGTAAAGAACGAAATGCTACTGAAATACCGAAGGAATAACGACCATTCAGTCGACCTGGTCATCAGGCAACCATTATCGGCAAACTCTACAAGACTTGTCGTTTATTTGTATATATTTTGGAGGGTTAAAGACCTTAATTAGCTCAACTTATCAGTAATTATGTCTAATTGGTTGTTATTTATTAGAAAATGTGCTTCGTCATAAAGCTGTCAGGTGTGTTGGACAAGCCAGGGCAGAGCTGTCAGGTGTGTTGGCCAAGCCAGGGCAGAGCTGTCAGGTGTGTTGGACAAGCCAGGGCAGAGCTGTCAGGTGTGTTGGACAAGCCAGGGCAGAGCTGTCAGGTGTGTTGGCCAAGCCAGGGCAGAGCTGTCAGGTGTGTTGGCCAAGCCAGGGCAGAGCTGTCAGGTGTGTTGGCCAAGCCAGGGCAGAGCTGTCAGGTGTGTTGGACAAGCCAGGACAGAGCTGTCAGGTGTGTTGCACAAGCCAGGGCAGAGCTGTCAGGTGTGTTGGCCAAGCCAGGGCAGAGCTGTCAGGTGTGTTGGACAAGCCAGGGCAGAGCTGTCAGGTGTGTTGGACAAGCCAGGGCAGAGCTGTCAGATGTGTTGGACTAGGCCCCAGAGATAAGACCAGATAATTATCAGGAGATTGATTAATTGATAGCCACTCAAGAGGTGGCACGGGCATGAATAGCCCGTAATATCAGGAGCTCCAAGCCTTTAAATACTACCATGCAGCACTAGGAAGGGATATGAGGATAACTATTTGGGAAAGCAATGACAAGTGCCCGAAAACCACTTGTCGACGGTCGGGGATTGAACGCCGACCTGCATGAAGCGTGACCGTCGCTCTACCGTCCCGCCCAAGTGCTTGGGCTTAAAACCCCAGTGGGGGGGGGGGGGGTGTGGAAGCCCAATACTTAACTCATTCTGCAAGCGATAAGGCCGCAAGTTATGGCGGGTCGGGGGAGGGGGGCCTTCATCTTCTCACACACTCGCGGAGAAATTATCGCGGCTGTTTCATCGATCGTGTGAACACAGTGTGGAGAAGCGTGAATGGTCGCCAAGTGACGTTTACACCGTCCACTCCATGACCCCCAAGGGTGCAAACTTGGGGCCAGATTCACGAAAGCAGTTACGCAAGCACTTACGAACCTGTACATCTTTTCTCAATCTTTGGCGGCTTTGTTTACAATTATTGAACAGATAATGAGCTCCGAAGCACCAGGAGGCTGTTTATAACAATAACAACAGTTGAATGGGTAGTTTTCATGCTTGTAAACTGTTTAATAAATGTAACCAAAGCCGTCAAAGGTTGAGGAAATATGTACTCGCCTCACCTAATTGTACTCACCTAATTGTGCTTGTGGGGGGGGTTGAGCTCTGGCTCTTTGGTCCCGCCTCTCAACTGTCAATCAACTGGTGAACAGGTTCCTGAGCCTACTGGGCTCTATCATATCTACACTTGAAACTGTGTATGGAGTCAGCCTCCACCACATCACTTCCCAATGCATTGCATTTGTCAACAACTCTGACACTAAAAAAGTTCTTTCTAATATCTATGTGGCTCATTTGGGCACTCAGTTTCCACCTATGTCCCCTAGTGCGTGTGCCCCTTGTGTTAAATAGCCTTACTGTGTAACATAGCATCTGTGTGTGTGTGTGTGTGTGTGTGTGCGTGTGTGTGTGTGTGTGTGTGTGTGTGTGTGTACTCACCTATATGTACTCACCTATATGTGCTTGCAGGATCGAGCATTGACTCTTGGATCCCGCCTTTCTAGCTATCGGTTGTTTACAGCAATGACTCCTGTCCCATTTCCCTATCATACCTAGTTTTAAAAGTATGAATAGTATTTGCTTCCACAACCTGTTCCCCAAGTGCATTCCATTTTTCTACTACTCTCACGCTAAAAGAAAACTTCCTAACATCTCTGTGACTCATCTGAGTTTCCAGTTTCCACCCATGTCCCCTCGTTCTGTTATTATTACGTGTGAACATTTCATCTATTTCCACTTTATCAATTCCCCTGAGTATTTTATATGTCCCTATCATATCTCCTCTCTCCCTTCTTTTCTCTAGTGTCGTTAGGTTCAGTTCCTTCAGCCGCTCTTCATATCCCATCCCTCGTAACTCTGGGACAAGCCTCGTCGCAAACCTCTGAACCTTCTCCAGTTTCTTTATGTGTTTCTTCAGGTGGGGGCTCCATGATGGCGCGGCATACTCTAAGACGGGTCTCACGTAGGCAGTGTAAAGTGCCCTAAAAGCTTCCTCATTTAGGTTTCTGAATGAAGTTCTAATTTTCGCCAGTGTAGAGTACGCTGCTGTCGTTATCCTATTTATATGTGCCTCAGGAGTTAGATTAGGTGTCACATCCACTCCCAGGTCTCTTTCTCGAATCGTTACAGGTAGGCTGTTCCCCTTCATTGTGTACTGTCCCTTTGGTCTCCTGTCACCTGATCCCATTTCCATAACTTTACATTTACTGGTGTTAAACTCCAGTAGCCATTTCCCTGACCATCTCTGCAGCCTGTTTAAGTCCTCTTGGAGGATCCTTCAATCCTCGTCTGTCACAACTCTTCTCATTAATTTTGCGTCATCTGCAAACATTGACATGTATGATTCCACTCCTGTAAACATATCATTTACGTAAATTAGAAAGAGGATTGGTCCCAGCACCGATCCTTGAGGTACTCCACTTGTTACTGTTCGCCAGTCCGACTTTTCGCCCCTTACCATTACCCTCTGGCTCCTTCCTGTTAGGTAGTTCTTCACCCATACTAGGGCGTGTGTGTGTGTGTGTGTGTGTACACATCGCCCAGATGAGGCAAGGCGGCCACACCAGTTCTTGGAAAACTTGACTTTGTAAACAGGTGTTGTGTGTTTTACACTATATGGAGCCTTACCTTAATGTATATATTAATGACTAAAATGTTTGAAAAGTCTGAATTACGATTAACTCATGGTTTTCCTCCGTGTAGGCTTTCTCGGCACATTAACTTAAATGAACAAAACGCACACTAGACCACATTTGCCTGTAGTCACGGTTAGGTAAATACTGATAGGTACGCATGCACACACACACAGGACTAGGGACTAGCCACGATGCAAGTCCCAGAACAAAAAGGCATGAGTTACAAGGAAAGGCTGCGTGAAATGCACCTCACGTCGCTGGGAGATAGGAGAGCTCGGGGAGACATGATCACTACCTACAAAATTCTCAGAGGAATTGACAGGGGTAGATAAAGATAAACTTTTTAACACGGGTGGTACACGAACAAGGGGACACAGGTGGAGACTGAGTACCCAAATGAGCCACACGGATGCTAGAAAGAACTTTTTCAGTGTCAGAGTAGTTAACAGGTGGAACGCACTAGGCAGTAATGTGGTGGAGGCTGACTCCATACACAGTTTCAAACGCAGATATGACAGAGCCCAGTAGGCTCAGGAACCTGTACACCAGTTGAGAGGCGGGACCAAAGAGCCGGAACTCAACTCCGGCAAGCCACTCAACCAACAAGAGATGAATAACACACAAGGTTTACAAGTAAAGGTAAACTTGGGTGGAATGTTTGGCCCGAGACGCTCTCATGCCCCCCCCCCCCCCCTGCCACCGATGAATCATGAGAACGGCGTTGTGAACGCGCCAGGCAGCCGTCCGTGTCTCACCCGCCCGGTAACACTGACCCGTGGCGGACTGCCTCGGGTCCTCGTGGACTCGCTAACGAGCGAAGAAGACGAATTTATCAGGAGTAAGCGCTAAGCCACTTGGATTGCAGAACACATTGAAGGGATATGAGGAGAGGAGAGGAGCTGGGATATAAAGAGTACAGAGGGAAGGCGTAGTTCTTACGGGCTATTCATGCCCGTGCCACCTCTTGGGTGGCTTAATCTTTATCAATCAATCAATCAAAAGTCATGACGGGAGACATCTCCCGTCACGCAGGGTGCAGTCGCACCTCCACAGATCTCCAGTATCAGCTCTTGATACTGGTAATGGCTCAAGAGGCCCACCACTTACGGGCTATTCATGCCTGTGCCAAGTTTTGGGCGACTTCATCTTCATCAATCAATCAATCAATCGGCGTAGTTCCCAACCAATAAGACCGTCGTGCATCGAAGAGCGACCTGCACGAAGCGGAATGGTGGTTGTACCGACCAGTCAAGAGTGGGTTGGACAAGAAGAGGGGAGTGAGCGAGACTTCCTCGAGGAAGAGGAAGTAGCGAGCCACTTCACCACAGGGACAATTGAGCTCTCAGCTCTTGGAGTAGTCTATATACCAGCGATAGAGTGGTCTACCGTTGTGATTCACCCACAGGCTGATACAGCAGCGGAAATACAGGTTCTGGCGCATACACAGACCACACATACATGCAGCCAGTGGAGGTGGTACAGAGTCATGCAGCCAGTAGAGGTGGCACAGAGCCGTGCAGCCCGTGGAGGTGGCACAGTCATGCAGCCAGTGGAGGTGGCACAGAACCGTGCAGCCCGTGGAGGTGGCACAGAGTCATGCAGCCAGTGGAAGTGGCACAGAGTCATGCAGCCAGCCTGGCAATAAACACGTGAGGCGCACATTAAACACGACACCAGCAGGAAATTATCCACTGCAAAGGATTAAAGTGAGAGGCCCGTGAGGAACACATTGATCACACACGCTCACTGTCTTCGTGACACAGGGTATCCCGAGCAGTCAGGTAAGCGGCAGCAGCAGCAGCAGAGACAGCAGAAGGGTGTGAGGATTGAGGGGTCAGGAACGATCTGGTGGCCGGCTGCTCAACTTCGACACAAGTTCTGGTGCAATTAGATGCAAGGAACATCGAGCTGCTCAACAAGACCTCACCTTAGGCAGTCACACCTCCAAGTGCAAACGCGCCTTGATCTTACTTACTCCGACCTGATCTTACCCCGACCTGATAAGCTTAATTGCCACAGACCGATGGGAGCGCATTCGATAAAATCGCCCAGGTTGTTAAGGCACACAATGCCAGTTCTAAAGTTAATAACAAATTAAGAATAAACATATGCCTACCTACTGCCTCTGTTGCTTGGCCGCTCCAAGCAATAGCCAGGTGGACCAAACTCTCACAAGTCAAACCTGGCCTCCGGCCGGGCTTGGGGAGTAGAACTCCCAGAACCCCATCAAGCAGTTCCCATCAAGCACTAATACCTAAACCTTTCAATACTGGAGGCAGAAGGTATTTGTGATACGCTACCACGATAAAAGCCACAAGGTTAGGGACGATACCTGCTTGATGGTGTTCTGGGAGTTCTTCTATTCCTCAAGCCCGGCCCAAGGCCAGGCTTGACTTGTGAGAGTTTGGTCCACCAGGCTGTTGCTTGGAGCGGCCCGCAGGCCCACATACCCATCACAGCCCGGTTGGTCCGGCACGTTTTTTTTAGAAAACAATCTAGTTTTCTCTTGAAGATGTCCACGGTTGTTCCAGCAATATTTCTTATATTCGCTGGGAGGACGTTGAACAACCGCGGACCTCTGATGTTTATACAGTGTTCTCTGATTGTGCCTATGGCACCTTTGCTCTTCACTGGATCTATTTTGCATTTTCTTCCATATCGTTCACTCCAGTACGTTGTTATTTTAATGTGTAGATTTGGTACTTGACCCTCCAGTATCTTCCACGTGTATATTATTTGATATCTCTCTCGTCTCCTTTCTAGGAGGAGTCTTTCTTGTTTCTAACACGATGTTCGTGTTATTGGTATACATAACGGCTGGCTACACAGAACCATGGAACAGGTATACATAAGAGGACAACTTAGCAACATTAGTGATCCCGACGGGCCAAGCAGCATGGTACTCTTAATTAACTATCTCCAACACGTCAATACAGCCTGATTGCAGTAAGTTTGGGCTACGCAAAAAGTGAACAAAGCGTCAATTACCAAGTCTGCAGAGTTGTGAAGTTCGCAAACCAGAGCAGCAAAGTTGGTGTTTCCCCCCATAGTAAGTGACTGGTTGTGAGGTAGTGACTGGTCAACCCGTCCTCGACTCACAACTGATTTCGTCCGAACACTTCCGGAACAAGTGCGTCATTGACGAATTTTGTTCGAATCACAACGCTGTAAATGCTTCACCCACGTACTACAAAT
This sequence comes from Procambarus clarkii, assembly GCF_040958095.1. Lineage (NCBI taxonomy): Eukaryota > Metazoa > Arthropoda > Malacostraca > Decapoda > Cambaridae > Procambarus > Procambarus clarkii. The sequence goes on from NC_091186.1 coordinate 15,249,370, forward strand.
ACAAATAATCGCCAACAAAACCTAAACACCTAACCTAACCTAACCTAACCTATGTCTATGTATGCACAACATGCTAATATATTATAATATTAACTTATATATGAGAAAATTCCCGTTTTGAATGAACAGCATCTAAAAATTTATGAATGTGTCTGTGGGGTTGACCGGTGGATGTAATGGACTTGAGTTGAGGACGGGTTGCATGCAAGACAATGCTGAACAATACTAGAGAACGTATGAACAATTTCTTGAAGAGTTTTTCAGAAAAGAACTGTCAGTCTAATCACAGGTTTTGGACGTCTCTTTTGAAGAGATTAGAGAGAAATAGAACTGAATCACGTTCCCTAAGAAGACCTAGAACCAAAGAGGACAAGATTCTAATCCACAAATGGTTGAAAGAGTTTAACTAGGGGGGGGGGGCGGGGGATATAATTATTGATTTATAAATATCAACCAACACTACAACACTACATAATGGATACCAGTTAGAACAAATTTCGATTGACAAAAAAAAATCAAAATTGATTCGGAAACAGGGAAATGTATTCTGTAGTTTTATTGATTAAGACAACAAGGTGTATAACTGGCCAGCCGAGGTCCAACCTACTCTGAGTCTGTGAGAATACTGAGCCCTGCTGCAAGCACGGCTGGTGCTCCTCTGTCTGGCATGACGTCAGAGGCCTACTCGCCTGTGATTGGTTGTGTTTCAACCGTCATACAATTTGAGTATAACAGTTATAGTGATCTGTGGAAGAAGTTAGGTGCTTCTTTCACCCCCTTGCCTCCTGCCACGGTTCCCAAGAGGCTTTAGTCAGGATATTTGCGAAAGTTATTCATTATACATACAAAGCATTATACATGTCTTACCTTGAGGAATACGTGCTGGAAAATAACAACGCGTAATGTAGTAAATTTTCACTGCATTGGAGTTTTGTTTATTTAGAAAACAGAAATGCGGAAAGAGCAAAATCTGAGATGTAAAAGAGATGATAAAATAAAGACATAGAAGTGTGTGTGTGAGGAAGATGTCTACTGACCTTTAGCCATCTCGTCAATCCTCGGGGGAAAGCCTTCGTCCACGCCCCCCACCACAGAGAAGCCGAAGCGACGGTCCGCCGGGCCCAGGAACAGATTGACCACGGCAGCACCCTCCTGCAGGGGAAGTGCAACGTGAAGGTGGTCAGGAGGTGTTAACCAGCTTTAAACACTGCAATAGCAACAGTTCCGTCCCCCAGACATAGGGCCAGATTCACGAAGCAGTTACGCAAGCACTTTAGATCCTGGGGCCAGATTT
>NC_091186.1:15251163-15276163 GCF_040958095.1 Procambarus clarkii
ATACTGATGTCATGTTACTTTGTCCTATATATTCTTTTACCCCTACACGCCGCCACGACCAGCAATTTCCACGGCTGAGTCGCCAGAGCTTTCCTGGTTGATACCTGGTTGATGGGGTTCTGGGAGTTCTTCTACTCCCCAAGCCCGGCCCGAGGCCATAGGCTTGACTTGTGAGAGTTTGGTCCACCAGGCTGTTGCTTGGAGCGGCTTTCCTCTGACTTCGTGCTGACCCCAGGCACAGTTCATCATCATTCGGGTTCCCAGAATGACTACAAAACTCGGCTTTCTCTTCGTAATATCAATCTGGTAATCAAAGTTTTTCAAGTTAGTAGCTAGTTTCCTAACCTAACCTTAACCTAACCTTAACCTAACCTAACCTAACCTAACCTAACCTTAACCTAACCTTAACCTAACCTAACCTAACCTTAACCTAACCTTAACCTAACCTTACCTTAACTTTAACCTAACCTAACCTTAACTTTAACCTAACCTAACCTTAACCTAACCTAACCTTAACCTAACCTAACCTAACCTTAACCTAACCTAACCTAACCTAACCTAACCTAACCTAACCTTCCCTACCCACACGACCAGCGTCACCAGTGGACTCCCTTGCTCCACACAGCTAGACGGTCATACCAAGAACAAAAGGAGCCAGCGAGTTAACTAATACAACATTACAACAACTTTTCCACTTTGCATTTGAGCGGTCTTGCGCTCGCCATATTAGCCCTCTCGCTACCTCACTTGGCAGTCGGGGAAAAACGATTATGGTTAGTGTCCTGGGGAGGGCGGTAATGTTGTTAGTCATCCCCTGGACGCCTCGCAACCCGGGCCCAAGGAGCCACGATGGCAATTATATTAGTGCTGGCATATGTGAATAGCACAGTCATGGAGGGAGGGAGGGAGGGAGGGAGGGAGGGAGAGAGAGAGAGAGAGAGAGAGAGAGAGAGAGAGAGAGAGAGAGAGAGAGTGAGTGTGTTTGTGTGTGTGTTCACCTAGTGTGTGTGTGTGGTGTGTGTGTGTGTGTGTGTGTGTGTGTGTGTGTGTGTGTGTGTGTACACACGACATATCCACAACATACTGCCGCAGATACAACTAGCCAGAGAGAGAGAACTTACAGAGTCCACATACTGAGCCTGGGGCCCAAGCACCCAAGCTTGGGCCTGAGCGTGGGTGCTCGGCCAAAGTGACTGAGAAAGGGTCCTCCTCGGGGAACAAAACACATCCCTCCAGCGCCAGAGGAGAAAGAACTTGATGAGGAGTTTTCTCATTAGAAGGTCCGCAGGCAGCGGAGGAAAAGGCGCTCTCCCTAGACTCCCAGAATTTCCCCAACATTCTCCTGATTATTTTTCCCCTCCATCTTATTCCCCCCCCCCCCCACCACCCCCAACCAGCCAAGCAGATATTCCCCCCCCCCTCCACCCCCTATTCCTGACTTGCTCAATATCTCTGTATGAAAATAATAGGGTAGTGATAGGTCACATAGGTACATGAGTACCATAAACTACATGAAGGGTTACTGTGTCTGTATGAAGAGTCACTCAGATCTCCCACAGCGCAGGATGCCTCGTGGTACAGGATGGGGGGGGGGGGGTATGTCTGTTAACATACACTAGGAAAACTTTCCTTGTATAAAAAAAGGGTACCTTTATGAACCCGACCCGGCCGGTTTCAACAGAGCTCCAAGTACCTCATACTGGCAGATCTAGGGTGTTGCAGAGCTCTAGGTACCTCATACTGGCAGATCTAGGGTGTTGCAGAGCTCTAGGTACCTCATACTGGCAGATCTAGGGTGTTGTAGAGCTCCAGGTACCTCATACTGGCAGGCCTAGGGTGTTGCAGAGCTCTAGGTACCTCATACTGGCAAGTCTAGGGTGTTGCAGAGCTCTAGGTACCTTATACTGGCAGGTCTATGGTGTTGCAAAGTTCTAGGTACCTCATACTGGCAGGTCTAGGGTGTTGCAGAGCTCTAGGTACCTCATACTGGCAGGTCTAGGGTGTTGCAGAGCTCTAGGTACCTCATACTGGCAGATCTAGGGTGTTGTAGAGCTCTAGGTACCTCATACTGGCAGATCTAGGGTGTTGCAGAGCTCTAGGTACCTCATACTGGCAGATCTAGGGTGTTGCAGAGCTCTAGGTACCTCATACTGGCAGGTCTAGGGTGTTGCAAAGCTCTAGGTACCTCATACTGGCAGATCTAGGGTGTTGCAAAGCTCTAGGTACCTCACACTGCATACTGCAATGCTCTCTTCAGTCATGTTTGGGCACTCTAAATCATCCTATAGATTGGTCCCCTTCTAAAATAATCTTCCCCGACTCGACTCTACAGAGACGCCGTCTTATTGACTCGACATACCCAACATGAACCTGAGTCCTGGCTTTGTTGCTGTTGACTCTTTCCCTCTTCAGCACGCTGGACTTGTGATCCTGTGGTCCTGGGTCCGATCCCAGGCACCGGCGAGAAACAATGGGCAGAGTTTCTTTCACCCTATGCCCCTGTTACCTAGCAGTAAAATAGGTACCTGGGTGTTAGTCAGCTGTCACGGGCTGCTTCCTGGGGGTGGAGGCCTGGTCGAGGACCGGGCCGCGGGGACACTAAAATCCCCGAAATCATCTCAAGATAACCTCAAGATATTCCCTTTCACAGTACATACGCAAATGCTCCAACCTTCTAAACAAACGTGATCTCACTTGAGCTTTGCCTCTCTGAGCTCCTTTCTGTCTCTCGTTACTAGATTTGTTCTAAAAAAAAATTAAAGAAAAACTGACAAGAAGCCAAATGGCGAAGAAGGGGAAAGAGAAGTATCAGGAGAAAGTGCCAAGCCACAGCGAGTCGTAATGGCTTGGCGCTTTCTCCTGATACTTCCTTTCCCCTTCTTACAGGTTATTTTTAATCTTTTTGTTTTTATAACTGTAATTTTGCCCTTTTTTCCTATTCTTCTTCCGTTTTCCTTCCCTTCTAAACCTTCTTTTTACTTCACCTGACTGTCTTTATTCTTAAATTTTCTCTTATTCTTACTTCTTTTATCTTATTATCTTTTCTCTTATTCTTTCCTTTCATCTTATTATTTTCATGTTTCTCGTTCGTCCTCTCCACCTTTCATCTCACTCCCATTCCTTATATTGTCTCTCTCTTCCACTCTCTTTCGGTTGACGGGCTAGTCATGCCCGTGCCACCTTTTGGGTAGCTGAATCTTCATCAATCAATCACTCTCTTTCCATTCCACGACCTGATAATGGGCCACAAAAGGCCAAAAACGCCGTCGTTTCTCCCTTTTATGATGTGTGGTTCAGTCATCATATTTTCAGCCCCAGTCATCATATTTTCAGCCCCAGTCATCATATTTTCAGCCCCAGTCATCATATTTCAGCCCCAGTCATCATATTTTCAGCCCCAGTCATTATATTTTCAGCCCCAGTCATCATATTTTCAGCCCCAGTCATCATATTTTCAGCCCCAGTCATCATATTTTCAGCCCCAGTCATCATATTTTCAGCCCCTTTAATACGGTTCATCGTCTGCACAGTATAGAATATTTGGGACACAAACACATTATAACGGGATTCAGATAATTGTTGTCCACTTAAAAAAAATGTAATTTGGGAAATGTTATACCCAATGATTCCCAAAACGAAGTTTCTGAGCCACGTAAATACAAGTTGGCTCGAATGTATAAATATACGCTTTATGGACCTCAAACAGTATGAGAAAGGGAGAGGAGAGGAGAGGTTAGAAAGGGAAGAGAGACCAGAGGAAGTAGCTGGAGGCTGGGATAGTCTTGGGTTAGCCTCGGAGGCTGATGTTCCAGGACGCTGGAGGCTGGCGTTCCAGGACGCTGGAGGCTGGCGTTCCAGGACGCTGGAGGCTGGCGTTCCAGGACGCTGGAGGCTGGCGTTCCAGGACGCTGGAGGCTGGGGTAGTCTTGGGTTAGTCTCGGAGGCTAGCGTTCCAGGACGCTGGAGGCTGGGGTAGTCTTGGGTTAGTCTCGGAGGCTAGCGTTCCAGGACGCTGGAGGCTGGGATAGTCTTGGGTTAGTCTCGGAGGCTGGCGTTCCAGGACGCTGGAGGCTGGGGTAGTCTTGGGTTAGCCTCGGAGCTTGAAAGTGTCTCTGGGGCAACAGACTGGAAAATGTACGGTTGCAAAATTTCTTGGATATGAAGGACTGATCCCCGGGGTTTGCAGGATGCCGGCTTATTGAACGAAAAGGATCAGAGACTGAAAAAACACGGTGAAGGGAGCCTTTGATATCTTAAAGGAATTTCAGAGACTGGGTATTCCAGGAGTCAGCAATGTCTCCCCGACGATCATCTGAGAAGCAATCACACTGGAGGAGATTCCGTGTTGAGAAAATTGTACACTGTCTGTAGGACCTCGTACCATCTTCAACCGCGTTATTGTGACTTTATATACCTAGTGTGGACAGTCTAATCTGGACAGTTTTCTTGAAGACGTACCGGACCAACTGAGGGTAATGTCAAACACTGCTGACTGAGACTGAACGGGTAGACGTAACTACCTCCACAGTGAACAACCTAGCAGTGAACACTTGAACGCTTATTGGCTTGAACTCTTGTGTGAACACCCTGTTGGCTCGTCAAGGGGTTTCAGATGATTAAAGCGATACACAAAGTGTGAGCACACGACGCGTGTTGGTTCCATGACCCCATCTGACCCCTCACCCCATGTGAGGAGAGAGGGGAACAGGGCCGCGTCTAACACCACACATGGCACGGGTGAGGAAAGCAGGACTTCGGAATGTACGGGAGGAGGAGACGAGGAGCCAGGGAGAGATTGCAGAGGCTGGAGGGTTGGTACCGAGCGTAATGGGTGGAGAATACTGTGTAGGGTGTAGGAGGTCACGCCACAGAAATCGAGAATCCCTTGTCCAGGCCTTAAGCTCTATATTACCTTTTGGTCATATACCTGTTTGATGGGGTTCTGGGAGTTCTTCTACTCCCCCAAGCCCGGCCCGAGGCCAGGCTTGACTTGTGAGAGTTTGGTCCACCAGGCTGTTGCTTGGAGCGGCCCGCAGGCCCACATACCCACCACAGCCTGGTTGGTCCGGCTCTCTCTCTCTCCTCCACAGTAAGGTGCGGAGAAGAGATAATGTGACCGACGGTCTTCGTATATCTGTGTAGAGTTACTAATTGCTACACTCAGTGAAGTGGTGGGAACACCTCACTGAATGATCACATTATCGTCTTTCCACAACATAAACTGCGCCACTAATTATATTCTCCTCCTATCTCATTGGGTCTATTAATATCGTAAGCGGTCATACCAATTTACCGCAATGCATATTTTATGGGGAAAATTTAACATTACAATAAATTAATAAATTTTACACCAATACATTAATGTTAGTTAGGAGCAGAGGGGGGGGGGGAGATTGCAATCATATGCGGTCTGATTCATCCAAGAACGGGAGTTGGAAATGAATGGTTGTCGAGGGCACTTACAATATCTAACATAAGACTGGCCAAGGAACTTGTAAGAGATTAACAAGACAATCGATAATTAGAGGCGAAGTTATCCAATGCAGGCTATCTTGAGGTTATCTTGAGATGATTTCGGGCTTTAGTGTCCCCGCGGCCCGGTCCTCGACCAGGCCTCCATCCCCAGGAAGCAGCCCATGACGGCTGACTAAACCCAGGTACCTATTTTACTGCTAGGTAACAGGGGCATAGGATGAAAGAAACTCTGCCCATTGTTTCTCGCCGGCGCCCGGGATCGAACCCGGGATCACCGGATCACAAGTCCAGCGTGCTGTCCGCTCAGAGTGGAGTCGGAACACCAGTAGAAGTATTAACCAAAATCTGGACAGTTTTCTTCAAGACGTACCGAACCAACGGGGCTGTAATTGATATGTGGGCCTGCGTACCGCTCGAAGCAACAGCCTGGTGACCAAGTTATCACAAGTCGAGCCTGGCTCCTCGGGCCGGGCATTGGGAGTAGAAGAACTCCCAGAACCCCATCCAGGTACATGCCAACAAATCCACACATTCCAACATATAGAGATTCTTAGACATATAAACATTCTATTGTTAGAGAGGCAAGCAATTTTTCATCGTTAAATTATCTCTTAATTAGTAGAACTAACTTCCAGACTAATTCCAGTGTGACCAACCAAAACAGTGCCACCAGACCACCACAGTGCCACCAGACCACCGCAGTGCCACCAGACCACCACAGTGCCACCAGCCCACCACAGTGCCACCAGCCCACCACAGTGCCACCAGCCCATAACAGTGCCACCAGACCACCACAGTGCCACCAGACCACCACAGTGCCACCAGCCCACCACAGTGCCACCAGCCCACTACAGTGCCACCAGCCCATAACAGTGCCACCAGACCACCACAGTGCCACCAGCCCACTACAGTGCCACCAGGCCACCACAGTGCCACCAGGCCACCACAGTGCCACCAGCCCATAACAGTGCCACCAGACCACCACAGTGCCACCAGACCACCACAGTGCCACCAGACCACCACAGTGCCACCAGGCCACCACAGTGCCACCAGCCCACTACAGTGCCACCAGCCCATAACAGTGCCACCAGCCCATAACAGTGCCACCAGCCCATAACAGTGCCACCAGCCCACCACAGTGCCACCAGCCCGCTACAGTGCCACCAGCCCACTACAGTGCCACCAGCCCATAACAGTGCCACCAGACCACTACAGTGCCACCAGCCCATAACAGTGCCACCAGCCCACCACAGTGCCACCAGCCCACTACAGTGCCACCAGCCCATAACAGTGCCACCAGACCACCACAGTGCCACCAGACCACCACAGTGCCACTAGGCCACCACAGTGCCACCAGACCACCACAGTGCCACCAGCCCATTACAGTGCCACCAGCCCATAACAGTGCCACCAGCCCATAATAGTGCCACCAGACCACCACAGTGCCACCAGCCCACCACAGTGCCACCAGCCCACCACAGTGCCACCAGCCCATAACAGTGCCACCAGACCACCACAGTGCCACCAGACCACAGTGCCACCAGGCCACCACAGCCACCAGACCACCACAGTGCCACCAGGCCACCACAGTGCCACCAGACCACCACAGTGCCACCAGACAACCACAGTGCCACCAGGCCACCACAGTGCCACCAGACCACCACAGTGCCACCAGGCCACCACAGTGCCACCAGAACCACCACAGTGCCACCAGACCACCACCAGTGCCACCAGGCCACCACAGTGCCACCAGACCACCACAGTGCCACCAGGCCACCACAGTGCCACCAGACCACCACAGTGCCACCAGACAACCACAGTGCCACCAGCCCACTACAGTGCCACCAGACCACCACAGTGCCACCAGCCCACTACAGTGCCACCACCAGACCACCAAACAACAGGTTCCCCTGGCTTTGAATACTGTCCACATTTCCATTAAATTCCACACCACTTAATTAATTACGAAGCTTCTTGCCAAAGTCATGGAAGAGGCGACGGTGATTACCAGGACACGTGCCCAGGGCCCCCGAGGACACGTGCCCAGGGCCTCCGAGGACACGTGCCCAGGGCCCCCTGAGGACACGTGCCTGGTAGGCAAGATTGCAGGATAGCAAGTCCTTAGGGGAGTGGGGAGAGAGTCCAGAGTGTGTCTTATCTGGCATCTGGCCGGCTTGCTCCTTGCTGTGTTCTGCATCTTCAGTGTGAATTTTCTTGCCGCCTCCTCCTCTTACTTGGCTGGAACACTCTTGTCTGAACCCTCGCTGTTTGCAACACTCTCGGGTTCCTCTGAAATCGCCGGGTTCCTTTGAGACCGCCGGGTTCCTTCGAGACCGCCGGGTTCCTCTGAAACCGACGGGTTCCTCTGAAACCACCGGGTTCTTCTGAAACCGACGGGTTCCTCTGAAACCGACGGGTTCCTCTGAAACCACCGGGTTCTTCTGAAACCACCGGGTTCCTCTGAAACCGACGGGTCCCTCTGAAACTCACCGGGTTCTTCTGAAACCGCTGAGCCGCCGCCATCACCACCACCGGCCTCCACCACCACCACCACCACCACCACCACCATCATCACCATCATCACCACCACCACCACCACCACCACCACCCCATCACCACCACCACCACCACCATCACCACCACCATCACCACCACCACCATCACCACCACCACCACCACCATCACCACCACCACCACCACCACCATCACCACCACCACCACCATCACCACCACCACCACCACCACCACCACCACCACCACCACCACCATCACCACCACCACCACCATCACCACCACCATCACCACCACCACCACCACCACCACCAGCCATAAAGCTCAAAGATGCATATTTATTCGCACACAAAATGGATGTTTCCCTCCGTTCTGGGACCCATGTTTACATCCGTTTCTTATTCTATTTGTTTAAACCTATCCCTTTACTGAATATAGCCTCTCCCTCTCTCTCTCTCCCTCTCCCTCTCTCTCCTATCCATCCCGCCCCTTTCCTACCTCCGTCCTTCCCCTCCCCCCCCCCCTCCCTCCTTCCTATCTCTTAATTTAAACTGGACCCCTGGGGTGGGGAGTGGGGGGTGGGGGGGTGAGTTTATTGTACATCATTAGTCACTGTGGGAGAGAACACCCTCCCACATCAGCCAGTGCATCACATACCAACAGCCAGACCCCTCGTTTGGGCCTTGTGCACACACACACACACACACACACACACACACACACACACACACACACACACATACACACACACACACACACACACACACACACACACACACACACACACACACACCTGGCCGAAGAGCCAGAGTTCAACCCCCGCAAGCACAACTAGGTGAGCACTACCTACATTTCCAATTCTAATACTTTCCTTATTCTGTGAAACATAAACTGGGATGTTTTTTATTGAGTCCTTTGACCAAAATATTAATTACAGTGTGGGTTATATACGTCCAATTAGTAGGATCAATAGAGCTCTGAGAGTAGATGTAATTAATGTCCTGCTTCATGATTTTATTTCTTCAATATATATATATACACGATTCCTCGCTTCGTCTTCATCTTTCTGTTTTTGAGGAGGCGAGTCCCATGACAGTGTCTGGACCACCTGGCTCCACACGTGGCCTATAACAACAACATTCAGAGAACTCACAACAAACACAGCAAACACTGGGAGACAGGGACAGAGCAAACACAACAAACAGGGTTTCCACAGGCTGCTCCCTCACACAGTCTCAGGCACACAGCCACAACCTCTGCTCCTCGCGCGCGAAGGTTACAAAGTCACGGACGGACGTTTGGTTGTAAATTTCACTTATTTTAACAGGGAAAGAACAAATAAACAGGCTCGATAAAGTCGTTCGTTTGTATACCTCTGCTGGACTCCAAGTGCTCTTCCTAACTCCCCCTCCCCCCTTCCAACCACTTGGGGTTGGACGGTAGAGCGACGGTCTCGCTTCATGCAGGTCAGCGTTCAATCCCCTACCGTCCAAGTGGTTGGGAATCATTCCTTTCCCCCGTCCCATCCCAATCTTAATCCTGACCCCTTCCAAGTGCTATATAGTCGTAATGGCTTGGCGCTTTCCCCTGGAAAACTCCCCCTCCCCCCCCCCCGTGGCTCGGGTTAAGACAATGCTTCTCTGCTGACAAGCCGATCAATTTTACGGTTCCACTTTTCTTTCACCCTGATGCCCCTGTTACCTAGCAGTAAATAGGTACCTGGGAGTTAGTCAGCTGTCACGGGCTGCTTCCTGGTGGCGGAGACCTGGTCGAGGACCGGGCCGCGGGGACACTAAACCCCGAAATCATCTCAAGATAACCTTAAGATATACCCCCCTGATAGTATGAAGCATTAACTAACCTGGGTCAACCCCACAAGGTTGCGCAATGTTGGGGGCCTCCAGAATGCAAATATATCATTCGAACATGCATGTTTCATGCCTTGATTTTTTTTTTTATTAACATATTAGGTACATCTGCATTAGTGCAGCTACCCTAGACTATATGAAGTGGAGTACAGTGTGTCAAAAAAGCTAACTAGGTGATGCTAAGAAATCCCCATCACACAGGATGGTTAGTCATACAGAGGCATGTGATAAGCGGTCTGCACTGGCAGACTCCGGATGCATTTTGAGAATATCAACACCACAAGATTGAATAAGGTAGCAGTGGTAATACAAGTCCCCATCTCGCAGGATGGTTAGTCATACAGAGCCATGTGTTTAATAGCCTGCACTGGCAAATTTTGGGTATACTGTGAGGATATCTTCAAGAATACGAGAGTGAATAAAGTAATTGCAAAGCTCCAGGTACCTCATGCCAACTGGTCTGAAAGGTCTAATAACTGGGCATTCAGTGATGTAGTGCGGGAGATCATGCCGTAGCTCCTGCTCACAGAGTTTGCAGCTGGAGTGCTCAGGATTGGGAGACCCGTCACCTGCAGCCACCTGCCACAGGTAACGGTAACCCAACCTGATCCTTGCAACCACTGTGTCGCACAGTCTGGTGGACGTTTTGTGCTGTCCATAGATGTAGGTTTCAGATCTGAACAAATCATAGCTTTTTATACTAGTACTTTCAGGTCGTTGGGAGTCAGTAAGTTCTTTCCTATCAGATCTGAATGTTTGGATCAATACAGTTTTGACAGCAGAGATGGGGATACCTAGATCTAATTCAACTTCAAACTTGTTACACGCTAATTTGGCTGCAATGTCTGTCTCATTATGATGGGTTATATTTATGTGTGAAGGTATCCATACAAAGGAGATTCGAGACCCTTTACTCTGTGCATCAATTAGGTCATTTATAATTGGTAGTATGAGGTTCTTGCTGTCGATCTTCCAAGAGAAGTTTTCGATTGCTTGAAGAGCAGACTTTGAATCGCAGAATATTATTCCTCCTCCAATGTTTTTTAATGTGCTGGTTGCTAAATGTAATGCTGCTAGTTCTGCTTGTGTGGAGGTCAGCCAGTTGTTTAACCTGACACTGACAGTCTTTGTGCAAATATTATTTCTATAAAACCTACATGCCGCTGCAGTCCGTCCAGTAGAAGACTGGACTGAGCCGTCGGTGTAGACACAGTGCTCGTGAGATCTTAGACTCTCGACGGAGGAGGCAATTGTTTCAAGAGTGACAGCTTTGAGTAGAGCAAGATTCTCATTATCTTTCTTGGTGACAGGTGTGTATGATACTTGAATGGTGGGGTACAGATAAAGAGGAATATCAGAGACAGGTAGATTGCACTTAAAAGGAATGTTAAGTTTAATGAGATTGTAAGCATTGTTTCTCAGCCAATTATCATAAAAGGAGTGAGTTGGTATGTCGGCACCAGTCAAAAGGGTGTTAACAGCACTAAATAATTTGTCTCTGAGCAATGCAGGAGATGTAGGATCTCTCATGACTTTAAGGCAAAAGGTAGTGTTAACTTGCATTATTCTCTCTAGTATGGTTGGAAGCTTCAGTTCTTCCCTCATGTTGATGATTCTTGTGCATCTTGGGGCACCAAGAATTATCCTCATGGCCTCATTCTGTACTACTTCAAGTTTGTCCAACACAGAGGAGGGGAAATTAATTAAGTGCAGAGCATTATAATCAACGAGAGATCTAACAAACATCATATAGAATAGTCTAGCATATTTAATATTGATACCAATATTCTTACCAGTAAGTGTTCTCAATGGTTTTAGTCTTTCTTTTAACCTACGGTGTAGATCATTTACAATGTCACTGTTAATACCAACTCCAAGGTATTTGTGCTGCCTACACGTTTCAATGTTGTGGTTGTTGACCTTGAAAGCTATAGGGACATGAGTTTTCTCTTTGGGATGGAGAACTCTAGATTTAGTTATAGAGATAACAAGACCACATTCAATGCTTTTAGCAGCGAATGAATCAAGTAGAGCTTGCAGTCTAGTTTGGGAATTTGCAACAATGCATATATCATCGGCATAACTGATGACGGCTTCGTCAGGTAGTGTGGGAATATCAATTGTTAATTTGTGCATCAGAACATTGAACAGTGTGGGACTTAGCACTCCACCCTGGGGTGTACCCAACTCAAAGGGTGCACAGAGTTTACTTTTGACCTTGAATTTTTTTTTTATTAAGTTATGAGGTACATCTGCGTTAGTGCAGCTACCCTAGACTATATGAAGTGGAGTACAGTGTGTCAAAAAAGCTAACTAGGTGATGCTATAAAATCCCCATCACACAGGATGGTTAGTCATACAGAGGCATGTGATAAGCGGTCTGCACTGGCAGACTCCGGATGCATTTGCCCTTGAATATTACTAAAAAATCGTGAAACTCTATGGACTCGGCAACCCACATTCTACTTCTACAGACTTCGTAGGGAGGTCACCATGGGAACTGCTTCCCCTTAAAGAGGGGCAATGAACCCATGCGTCCTGGTCTCATCAGGCTCATTTCCGTGTGCAGATTTGGAACCGGTGAACAAATCCACAAAGGCCGTGACGAGGATTCGAACCTGAGGAACCTGACCTGGGAGGAGCATCCCAGACGCTGCCTTAATCGACTGAGCTACGACAGGGTTAAAAGGGCCTGTCATAGCCCTTGTGGATTTGTTCATTTGATGCATCACGTTAGTGTGATCTCTGTGTATAGTGTGTCTGGAACAGGTCCTTCTAATATTTGTTTTATAATTGCAAGTTATTATGTATCTCTCGCTCAAGAGAATACAGATATTTTACTGAGTGGAGGCAGTAAAAGATCTCTGCACGTTCTCCAGGTCAGCAATTTCTTGAGCTTTGGATGGGGCTGTTAGTGGGCAACAATATTCCATCCTCTAATAGAGAGAGAAAACTAATGTCTTAATAAGTACCATCAAAGGTCTGGCATCTCTTGTTTGAAAGGTTCTTCTTATTGTAATTGAAAAATCTTTAATTTAAAATTGTAATTTAAAAATAAATTAAGATTTGTTTAAAATCTTCTTATTAATTTTTGTTCCTGTAATTTTTCTTGATGCTGTGATGGCTACTTTATCCTATTCTTTAAAATTAAGGTCTTAGGATATGATTACACCCAAGTCTCATATACGTTATGTTTCAATAGTGTCATTCCACTGTGTTTATATATGTGGTTTCCGTTTTAATATTTTTTTCAAAATAGTGCAGGAGCTGGAACTTATACTTATTACTCACGATGTTTTCCGTGACCCATTGCTAAACCTGCTGAACATCAGTATGGAGGTTTGTCGTGTCCTCTGTATTAACCTGCTTCATACCTGCTTGAAGGGGTTCTGGGAGTTCTTCTACTCCCCAAGCCCGGCCCGAGGCCAGGTACTGGCATCTAAATACTAGTGTCATCTACAAATGATGATTCAGTACTATAGTTTTGCATCTTTGTCTATGTCTGATAAGAGAATGATAAAGTACCGGAGCAAGCACAGTACCCTGGGGGACTGAGCTTTTCACGTGGATGACCCGGATTTGACTTTGTTAGACTATTACACGTTTCGTTTAGAAATTAAAGATCCATCTCCCTTCTGTACTACTACTACATCTCCCTACTACTCCCTACTACTCCCTAGTAGGTCCTCTGGAGCGCATGTTCTGCGCATTAACACCAAAGTCACACTTTCTCGAAAGCTTTCGCGAAATCTGTGTATATTACGTCTGCGTTTTCCGCGTTTTCCATGGCATCTCGGTAATAAATTATTGGTAAACAGGCATATCAGCTGCTCATCTTCAAGCTGTATACACAACAGTGCTTGTAGCAGCAGCACTGAAAACAAGGCTATATAGAGAGCAAGCCAGAGAGAGAGAGAGAGAGAGAGAGAGAGAGAGAGAGAGAGAGAGAGAGAGAGAGAGAGAGAGCGTATCAACAAGGACATATACACCTGGAGAGAGAGAGAGAGAGAGAGAGAGAGAGAGCGTATCAACAAGGACATATACACCTGGAGAGAGAGAGAGAGAGAGAGAGAGAGAGAGAGAGAGAGAGAGAGAGAGAGAGAGAGAGAGAGAGAGAGAGAGAGAGAGAGAGAGAGAGAGAGAGAGAGACGGGGGGGGGGCCTGCCTGATACCTGCTTGATGGGGATCTGGGAGTTCTTCTACTCCCCAAGTCTGGTGACGCGTGGATGAGCCGAGACGCTGAAGTTCACCACAACAGCGGCGCTCCAAAATGACCAGTAAATACATCGCCTGTAGACCAGAAGCAGCGTAGAGAGCTACTGTGATACAGGATCTGGAGGGGTCTGGAACAGATGCGAGGCGGTAAACCAAGGAATGGAGATATGGTCTGGAAAGCTCACCTATAGACACCAGGAATCTCTGGAAAGCTCTCTCTGGCACCATAGATCTCTGGAAAGTTCTCTCTGGCACCATAGATCTCTGGAAAGCTCTCCGTGGCACCATAGATCTCTGGAAAGCTCTCCGTGGCACCGTAGATCTCTGGAAAGCTCTCCGTGGCGCCATAGATCTCTGGAAAGCTCTCCCAGACTCAGATCTCTGGAAAGCTCTCCCAGACTCAGATCTCTGGAAAGCTCCCCCTGGCACCGTAGATGTCTGGAAAGCTCTCCCAGACTCAGATCTCTGGAAAGCTCTCCCTGGCACCGTAGATCTCTGGAAAGCTCTCCCTGGCGCCATAGATCTCTGGAAAGCTCTCCCAGACTCAGGAGATCTCTGGAAAGCTCTCCCAGACACCAGAGATCTCTGGAAAGCTCTCCATGGCACCGTAGATCTCTGGAAAGCTCTCCCAGACACCAGAGATCTCTGGAAAGCCTCTGGAAACATATTATTTCACATTTAGAAGGGTTCAGGGTGAGGCCTAAAACTGCACCTTGCTCCTGGCATCGTAGATCTCTGGAAAGCTCTTCCAGACTCAGGAGATCTCTGGAAAGCTCTCCCTAGCGCCGTAGATCTCTGGAAAGCTCTCCCAGACACCAGAGATACACCGAGGATGCGCCACCTTGAAGCAACATGACCACCTGGAGACGCGAGATAATACACTCCACGTCACCCAAGACGCCAAGAGCATCCCCACGGATCTCGCCAACCATCAAAACTTCACAAAAATACATCGGCGCAATTAACAAGTTTCAGCGGAGTGGGATTCTTTGAGTCGTGCTGAGGATTGTCAGCTTAACGTGTCCCACTTTCTGGTGATGGAAAGTTGCCTATCAGGAGAGGCTGGTGGCCCCTGTGGTGGCCCCTGTGGTGGCCCCCTGGTGGCCCCTTGTGGTGGCACCCTGGTGGCCCCTGTGGTGGCCCTTTCGTGGCCCTGTGGAGGCACCCTGGTGGCCCCTGTGGTGGCCCCCTCGTGGCCCCTGTGGTGGCCCCCTGGTGGCCTTGTGGTGGCCCCCTGGTGGCCCTGTGGTGGCACCCCCAACCTCCTCCCCATCTCCACCCTCACCCGAGCATCTTCTACACATTTCCCCTTCAAGATGCACTAATTACCTGGGAATGTCTACAACGCCTCGGGCGTCTTGCTCGCCTCTTCCCTGGGACCTCCATGTTATTAACCCACGGAGGAATATTCCCCAAGATATTAACCCCACGGGGGGAATAATTCCCAAGATATTAACCCCACAGGGAAATAATATTTACTAAATCTTGCTGGAGATCTTGCTCATCAGCTGTCCCCGTGAGACGTCCAGATGATTGACGACTATGGACAGGAAACTATGTTGACAACCCAGTTGGGGTTGTCGCCTCAGACGTAATTGTAGCCCCCACAACCCAACCCATGAGCCCCAACCCAACTCATGAGCCACAACCCAACCCATGAGTCCCAACCCAACTCATGAGCCCCAACCCAACTCATGAGCCACAACCCAACCCATGAGTCCCAACCCAACTCATGAGCCCCAACCCAACTCATGAGCCACAACCCAACCCATGAGCCCCAACCCAACTCATGAGCCACAACCCAACCCATGAGTCCCAACCCAACTCATGAGCCCCAACCCAACTCATGAGCCACAACCCAACCCATGAGTCCCAACCCAACTCATGAGCCCCAACCCAACTCATGAGCCACAACCCAACCCATGAGCCACACAACCCAACCCATGAGCCACACAACCCAACCCCATGAGCCACAACCCAACCCATGAGCCACCACCCAACCCATGACCCCCATGGGCCCCTGTCTATCCGAGCTTAAAACTTTTAATTTGGAAACTTATGTTTAATATCAGAGGAGTAATTAAAAAAATTATTCACTTGGGAAAATCTACGTTCAAATATAGGCTTGTTAGCATGCAATATATTTTTTATAAAGGTTTGGTCCCCTGTGTTTAGGGGACCATCCTCCACCAGCCAGGGACCATCCTCCAGCAGTCAGGGACCATCCTCCACCTGCCAGGGACCATCCTCCACCAGCCAGGGACCATCCTCCAGCAGTCAGGGACCATCCTCCACCAGCCAGGGACCATCCTCCACCTGTCAGGGACCATCCTCCACCTGTCAGGGACCATCCTTCACCTGTCAGGGACCATCCTCCACCTGCCAGGGACCATCCTCCACCAGCCAGGGACCATCCTCCACCAGCCAGGGACCATCCTCCACCAGCCAGGGACCATCCTCCACCAGCCAGGGACCATCCTCCACCAGCCAGGGACCATCCTCCACCAGCCAGGGACCATCCTCCACCAGCCAGGGACCATCCTTCACCTGTCAGGGACCATCCTCCACCTGCCAGGGACCATCCTCCACCTGCCAGGGACCATCCTCCACCTGCCAGGGACCATCCTCCACCAGCCAGGGACCATCCTCCACCAGCCAGGGACCATCCTCCACCAGCCAGGGACCATCCTCCAACGGTCAATGCAAAATCTGAGAAATTCCTCCAAATGATTTTCGATATTGTCGGTGTTGTTGGTCTCAGGACCGGAAGCCAGCGGCCCTGTCCTTCCCTGTCCCCTCGTCTGTCCCTTCGTCACGGTCCCTGTCCCCTCGTCTGTCCCTTCGTCACGGTCCCTGTCCCCCTCGTCTGTCCCTTCGTCATGGTCCCTGTCCCCTCGTCTGTCCCTTCGTCATGGTCCCTGTCCCCTCGTCTGTCCCTTCGTCATGGTCCCTGTCCCCTCGTCTGTCCCTTCGTCACGGTCCCTGTCCCCTCGTCCGTCCCTTCGTCACGGTCCCTGTCCCCTCGTCTGTCCCTTCGTCACGGTCCCTGTCCCATCGTCTGTCCCTTCGTCGTGGTCCCTGTCCCATCGTCTGTCCCTTCGTCATGGTCCCTGTCCCCTCGTCTGTCCCTTCGTCACGGTCCCTGTCCCCTCGTCTGTCCCTTCGTCATGGTCCCTGTCCCCTCGTCTGTCCCTTCGTCATGGTCCCTGTCCCATCGTCTGTCCCTTCGTCATGGTCCCTGTCCCATCGTCTGTCCCTTCGTCACGGTCCCTGTCCCCTCGTCTGTCCCTTCGTCACGGTCCCTGTCCCTTCGTCCGTCCCTTCATCACGATCCCTGTCCCCTCGTCCGTCCCTTCGTCACGGTCCCTGTCCCCTCGTCTGTCCCTTCGTGACGGTCCCTGTCCCCTCGTCCGTCCCTTCGTCACGATCCCTGTCCCCTCGTCCGTCCCTTCGTCATGGCCCCCTGTCCCCTCAACCGTCCCTGGCGACACGTCACGGCCCCTGTCCCCTCCCCGTTCCAAGAGGCGACAAGGGCAGGGATGAGACAGGTCACCTTTAAGGAACAATACTCAGGCATTTACCAACCTAAACTCGGCCTCCTCCTCCTCCTTGGTGCCACCACACGTGGCAACACTGTCCTTGGTGCCACCACACGTGGCACCACTGTCCTTGGTGCCACCACACGTGGCAACACTGTCCTTGGTGCCACCACACGTGGCACCACTGTCCTTGGTGGCACCACACGTGGCAACACTGTCCTTGGTGCCACCACACGTGGCAACACTGTCCTTGGTGGCACCACACGTGGCAACACTGTCCTTGGTGCCACCACACGTGGCACCACTGTCCTTGGTGCCACCACACGTGGCAACACTGTCCTTGGTGCCACCACACGTGGCACCACTGTCCATGGTGCCACCACACATGGCACCACTGTCCTTGGTGCCACCACACGTGGCAACACTGTCCTTGGTGCCACCACACGTGGCACCACTGTCCATGGTGCCACCACACGTGGCACCACTGTCCTTGGTGCCACCACACGTGGCACCGCTTCTCCTCCCCCCCCCCGCCTCCCCGAACACACACACACACACACACACACACACACACACACACACACACACACACACACACACACACACACGCACACACCTCGTAGGGGCCTCGTAGCCTGGTGGATAGCGCGCAGGACTCGTAATTCTGTGGCGCGGGTTCGATTCCCGCACGAGGCAGAAACAAATGGGCAAAGTTTCTTTCACCCTAAGTGCCCCTGTTACCTAGCAGTAAATAGGTACCTGGGAGTTAGTCAGCTGTCACGGGCTGTTTCCTGGGGTGTGTGTGTGTGGTGTGTGGAAAAAAAAAAGTAGTTAGTAAACAGTTGATTGACAGTTGAGAGGCGGGCCGAAAGAGCAAAGCTCAACCCCCGCAAAAACACAACTAGTAAACACAACTAGTAAACACACACACACTCACACACACAAAAAAAATGGTCCAACAAATGGCTACTAAAGTTCAACCTGAGTAAATGCAAGGTAATGAAACTAGGCGGTGGAAACAAGAGGCCAGAAACAGGATATAGAATGGGAGATGAAGTACTTAATGAAACGGACAGAGAGAAAGATCTAGGAGTTGATATCACACCAAACCTGAAGTCTCCTGAAGCCCACATAAAAAGAATAACGTCTGCGGCGTATGCAAGGCTGGCTAACATCAGAACTGCCTTCAGGAACCTGTGTAAGGAATCATTCAGAACCTTGTACACCACATATGTAAGACCAATCCTGGAGTACGCGGCCCCAGCATGGAGCCCGTACCTTGTCAAGCACAAGACGAAGCTGGAAAAAGTTCAGAGGTTTGCCACTAGACTAGTCCCAGAACTAAGAGGCATGAGGTACGAGGAATGGCTGAGTGAACTTCACCTCACGTCGCTGGAAGACAGAAGAGCTCGGAGAGACATGATCACTATCTACAAAATTCACAGAGGAATTGACAGGATGGATAAATATAAACTGTTTAACACAGGTGGTACGCTAACAAGGGGACACAGGTGGAGACTGAGTACCCAAATGAGCCACAGGGACGTTAGAAAGAACTTTTTCAGTGTCAGAGTAATTAACAAGTGGAATGCATTAGGCAGTGATGTGGTGGAGGCTGACTCCATACACAGTTTCAAATGTAGATATGATAGAGCTCAGTAGGCTCAGGAACCTGTACACCAGTTGATTGACATTTGAGAGGCGGGACCAAAGAGCCAAAGCTCAACCCCCGCAAGCACAACTAGTTGAGTACACACACACACACACTCACACACACACACACACACACACACACACACACACACACACACACACACACACACACACACACACACACACACACACACACACACACACTCACACACACACACACACACACACACACACACACACACACACACACACACCAGGCTAACTACTCTCCTGCACGCTACTCGGCAACTGGAAATTCTCACTGACCCTCTCTTTATTTGGCTCCCTGCCCTCTCAGTGGTAATGGGAGGTTCGCTGCCCCTCTCTAGTAGTGACCCATTCGCTGCCCCTCTCCAGTAGTGACCCATTCGCTGCCCCTCTCCAGTAGTGACCCATTCGCTGCCCCTCTCCAGTAGTGACCCATTCGCTGCCCCTCTTTAGTAGTGACCCATTCGCTGCCCCTCTCCAGTAGTGACCCATTCGCTGCCCCTCTCTAGTAATGACCCATTCGCTGCCCCTCTCTAGTAGTGACCCATTCGCTGCCCCTCTCTAGTAGTGACCTGTTTGCTGCTGATGATACAAAAAATCAGCAAGAAAAATACTTCTGCAGAAGACACTGAAACACTACAGGCTTACAGTCATAAAATCTTGGATTGGACAGCACAAAGTAACATAATGTTAAACAGTGATAAATTACAGGTTCTTAGACATGGTAGAGATGATGAAAGACTAAACTCGAGGGTAAAAGAAACGATCAGCCTTACTCATAGAAGGAAAGCAGCATGAAAACGAGCTCTGAGAATTCTGATGTCTGACGACCTGACATTTGGAGAACATAACCGAGCAAATATGGTGTCAGCTAGGAAAATGATTGGATAGATTCTGACAATCTTCAACCTCCAGGGATTATCACCACAATTCACATACTATTCTAATCCCTGGTGCTGTCCCGCCGTGAGTACTGCTCGGTACTCACTTTCCCATTCAGAGCAGGAGAGATTGCTGAATCAGAGGGAGTACAGAGAACATATACAGCACGCATAGACACGATAAAACACCTAAATTATTGAAACCGTCTCAAAGCTCTCAAAATGTCCTCTCTGGAAGGAGACGAGAGAGGTATCAAATAATATATATGCATGGAAGATGCTGGAAGGCCAGGTCCCAACTCTTCACGGTAAAATAACAACATACTGGAGCAAACGATATGGCAACAGATGCAGAATAGAGCTAGTGAGGAGTAAGAAGTGCCATAGTCATAGTGAGAGAACACTGAATGAACATCAGAGGCCCAAGGGTTTTCAACAGCCATCCAGCAACCATAAGAAATATTGTCGGAACAAAAGTGGAATTCTACAAGAAAAGAATTGGCACGTTCCGGCAATAAGTACTGGACCAACCAGGTAGTAGTGGATACGTGGGCCTGCGGGCCGCTCGAAGCAACAGTCTGTTGGACCAAGCTATCACCAGCCAGGCCGGGAGGTAGGACTTCGAGAACCCTCTCCAAATATGATCCAAGTATGCAGGCGATGAGTCACAATAACGTGACTAAAGTATGTTGACCAGACCACACACTAGAAGGTGAAGGGACGACGACGTTTCGGTCCGTCCTGGACCATGCTCAAGTCGATTGTTGAAAAATTAAGACAATCGACTTGAGAATGGTCCAGGACAGACCGAAACGTCGTCGTCCCTTCACCTTCTAGTGTGTGGTGTGGTCAACATGATCCAAGTATGATCCAGTGCTATGAGAGCGCTCGCCAGGAGAGCCTTCATGACAAATAACTTCTGCGTTCTTGAAGGCTTAAGGTGAATGTTTACCTTTGGCCTGTTTCCAGAGTTCTACTCCTTCAACCAAATTTTCAATGGTGATAATTTGGTAAGTCTGTGGCCTGGTTGACCGGACCACCAACGAGGAGGTCTGGCCTGAGACCAGGCCAAGGAGAGACAGACCCTGGACACCACCGCCTTGGAAACCTCAAGATGTCTTCAAGGTTGGAAGCGTTCCCGAGGCCCCTCAAAGCCTTGGAATTCTTCAACCTTCCTAGGAGGGAAATTTTTATATATTTACTTGAGATAAAAATTGTGTTATGGGTCGGCTGTCACAGTTAGGAGTGGAAGGGGCGCCCTTCACAAAGATGTGTACACACACTGCACAGGTGTACATGTACACAATGTACAGGTGTAACTGTACACACACTACACAGGTGTACAGGTGTATATGTACACACACACTGCACAGGTGTACCTGTACACACACTACACAGGTGCACAGGTGTATATGTACACACACACTGCACAGGTGTACCTGTACACACACTGCGCAGGTGCACGTGTACACCCCGGGCTCTCCATTTGACTCCCAGTAAAAATGCAACTGTTTAGCCGAACTAGAAAGTTACGCCCCTTAGTAACCTGTCTAAACCGACGGCCAGAAATCGTCGACATTACGCTGCTGTAACTTTAATAATACGCGGCATTTTTTTAAACGACTAAATTCTTATAAGAATACCACGTATCAAGTGTGAGGACAGGTTGGCGCAAGGGCAGTATATTTTATTCATAGAGACCCGACGATATCGGGTATCTAGGCGGCGCCCCGTTCTCACCAACCATGATATCGTACCTGAATTTACCTGGATTTACTAGAGTGGCCATCATTTCTGGCGGCCTTGGCGAGGTGGGCGTTCCCAATGGGTGAAAACATATTTTCTGTCCTACAGTGTGTGGATTGTTGAGCTTGAAGCATATGTTTGTCCTGGTCTGCGTTTTAAAAAACTGTAAAAGGCGCCAGGCCTTTTACAGTGGCATGGATTAATATCTTTAAATTTTTTCATGATCCCCCTCCCCCCCCCCGCCTACGTGGGGTGGGGGGGGGTATGAATCCTCACCACGCACGCCTATTGATAATCCACTGAACAATGCGCATGCGTTCATTAACAGCCAACCTACCCATTGGGCTGGACGGTAGAGCAACGGTCTCGCTTCATGCGGGTCGGCGTTCAATCCCCGACCGTTCAAGTGGTTGGGTTCCATTCCTTCCCCTCCGTTCCATTCCAGCCACTTTGACTAGACGGTAGAGCGACGATCTACTTGTTTGCTACCTGGTTGATGGGGTTCTGGGAGTTCTTCTACTCCCCAAGCCCGGCCCGAGGCCAGGCTTGACTTGTGAGAGCTTGGTCCACCAGGCTGTTGCTTGGAGCGGCCCGCAGGCCCACATACCCACCACAGCCCGGTTGGTCCGGCACTCCTTGGAAAAAACTATCTAGTTTTCTCTTGAAGATGTCCACGGTTGTTCCGGCAATATTTCTTATGCTCGCTGGGAGGACGTTGAACAACCGCGGACCTCTGATGTTTATACAGTGTTCTCTGATTGTGCCTATGGCACCTCTGCTCTTCACTGGTTCAATCCTCCATTTTCTTCCATATCGTTCACTCCAGTATGTTGTTATTTTACTGTGCAGATTTGGGACTTGGCCCTCCGTTATTTTCCACGTGTATATTATTTGATATCTCTCTCGTCTCCTTTCTAGAGAGTACATTTGGAGAGCTTTGAGACGATCCCAATAATTTAGGTGCTTTATCGCATCTATGTAAGGCGTATATGTTTTCTGTATTCCTCTATTTCAGCAATCTCTCCTGCTCTGAAGGGGAAAGTGAGTACCGAGCAGTACTCAAGACGGGACAACACAAGTGATTTGTATAGTACAACCATTGTGATGGGATCCCTGGATTTGAAAGTTCTCGTAATCCATCCTATCATTTTTCTGGCTGATGCAATATTTGCTTGGTCATGCTCCCTAAACGTTAGGTCGTCGGACATCATTATTCCCAAATCCTTGATATGCTACTTTCCTACTATGGGCAGATTTGATAATGTTTTGTAAGCTGTATTATGTTTAAGATCCTCATTTTTACCGTACCTGAGTACCTGGAATTTATCACTGTTAAACATCATGTAATTTTCTGCTGCCCAGTCGAAAACTTTATTAATATCTGCTTGTAGTTTTTCAATGTCTTCAACAGAGGTAATTTTCATGCTGATTTTTGCGTCATCTGCAAAGGATGACACTGGAGTCCAGTGATACTGGAGTACGGATGATGATGATACCAGATGGTACTGTGGAGTAGAGATGGTCCTAGACAGTCTCAACACGGCTGCGAGGAGTTATCATAGGCTCAACAAAGATATCATGAGTCAGCTTGAATGAGACACAGGTGCGTCACACAGCTTGAGTGAGACACAGATGAGACACACAGCTTGAGTGAGACACAGATGAGACACACAGCTTGAGTGAGACACAGGTGCGACACACAGCTTGAGTGAGACACAGATGCGACACACAGCTTGAGTGAGACACAGGTGCGACACACAGCTTGAGTGAGACACAGATGCGACACACAGCTTGAGTGAGACACAGGTGCGCCACACAGCTTGAGTGAGACACAGGTGCGACACACAGCTTGAGTGAGACACAGATGCGACACACAGCTTGAGTGAGACACAGGTGCAACCACAGCTTCTCTAATCAAGGCTCCGCCCTAAACATCTCCCCGATATCACTTCCTCAATATATGTCTCCAGATGAGACTTGGTTAATAACGGCACCTGTGGGGGAGAAGTCTGGATAATGGAAGCTATTGCTCCCATACTCATCTGTTTTATGATATGAGTTTCCAGGCCGGTATTCTGGGTGCATGGAATGGCTGGGTGACGGGAGATGTGTGTGTGTGTGTGTGTGTGTGTGTGTGTGTGTGTGTGTGTGTGTGTGTGTGTGTGTACTTGTATGTAGGTATAGGTGTTATGTAAGCCAGGGTATGTGTAGGTATGGGTGTATATGTGAAGGTCTAAGAGTGTAGTGTTCAGGAGGTCGACTAGGGCGAACGACCGAGGTGTATCAGGTAAGTTTAAAGGCGACAGTACCTGTGGTGCTCTCTCTCTCTCCCTCCATCCCTACCCTTCCCTCCCTCCTTTCCTACCCCTCCCTCCCTCCCTCCCTCTATCCCTGCCTCCCTCCCTCCCTCTATCCCTACCTCTCCTTCCTTAACTTCACACACTCTTCCTCCCACATTCCCTCCCTCTCCTGTCGTCCCGGCCCGTCTATGATGCCAGCTCTCCACATCAGTGGTTCCAAACCCTTTACGCTAAATTAAAGTTTGTTTTCGCATAGTGTCTTTATTACTGGCACTCTGCCATTACATGTAAGGGTAGTACCTGCCAGGCATCTCTCGGTGTTCAAGAGATAACTCGATAAACACCTCCAAAGAATACCTGATCAACCAGGCTGTGAGTCATGCGTCAGGCTGTGAGCCGCCGCGTCCAATAGCCTAGTTGACCAGACGACCAACCAGGAGGCCTGGTCAGAGACCGGGCCTGATTCGCAAGGTGGCCATGGGCCCCTACACTCGGTATTAACTCGGTATTAACAAATTTTAACAATCTATGAGATAACTCCACTAACTGCTTACACCCCCTCTGCTATCATAACCTGTACACTGCTTACAGCTGAGAGGCGGGCCCAATGAGCCAGCGCACAACCACCCGCAAGCACAACTACGTGAGTACAACAAGGTGAGTACTGCCTCAACTTATGGCCCCCTAGATACTCAAAAAAGGTCTCCCAGGGGGCCATGGCCCCCAGTTTGGGAACCAGAACTCTGGACCTTTCCCCCAGTGCCACCATTCACAACCTTCCCACA
>NC_091186.1:15281163-15491181 GCF_040958095.1 Procambarus clarkii
GGGGATGGGGTGTAGATCCGTAAGAGATCACGCGGACACTGATTCTCGAAAGTAACTCAACATTCAGTTAAGGATTAGCATTTTGAGGGAGTAATTAGTTAAGGATCAACAATGTTTGGGGTGTAATTAGTTTAGGATTAATATTGTTGGGAGTAATTAGTTAAGGATTAATAAACTGGGGGAATAATTAGTTAATGATTAACAAATTGTGCAAAGGCAGTGCAAAATAGCCATTGAAAAGTGAGAGGTGCAATAGAGAGAGAGAGAGAGAGAGAGAGAGAGAGAGAGAGAGAGAGAGAGAGAGAGAGAGAGAGAGAGAGAGAGAGAGAGAGAGAGAGAGAGAGAGAGAGAGAGAGAGAGACAGACCAAGCACCCAGCTATCCTTCAGGCGGGAGCCTCAACAAGAGCCTCAACAGGAGCCTCAACAGGAGCCTCAACAGGAGCCTCAACAGGAGCCTCAACAGGAGCCCCAGCAGGAGCCTCAACAGGAGCCTCAACAGGAGCCCCAGCAGGAGCCTCAACAGGAGCCCCAACAGGAGCCTCAACAGAAGCCTCAACAGGAGCCTATCTCCTGCTCAAGAAAAGAAGTTAAAAACGTGTAATGGAGTTGGAAAGAAGCAGTGGAATGGTCTATTTATTTTCTTTTTTTTGGTGGTTGAAGGAATGGTTCCTCCCAGGGGGTTGACAGGTGGGAGGGTTGCCTCCCAGGGGGTTGACAGGTGGGAGGGTTGCCTCCCAGGGGGTTGACAGGTGGGAGGGTTGCCTCCCAGGGGGTTGACAGGTGGGAGGGTTGCCTCCCAGGGGGTTGACAGGTGGGAGGGTTGCCTCCCAGGGGGTTGACAGGTGGGAGGGTTGCCTCCCAGGGGGTTGACAGGTGGGAGGGTTGCCTCCCAGGGGGTTGACAGGTGGGAGGGTTGCCTCCCAGGGGGTTGACAGGTGGGAGGGTTGCCTCCCAGGGGTTGACAGGTGGGAGGGTTGCCTCCCAGGGGGTTGACAGGTGGGAGGGTTGCCTCCCAGGGGGTTGACAGGTGGGAGGGTTGCCTCCCAGGGGGTTGACAGGTGGGAGGGTTGCCTCCCAGGGGGTTGACAGGTGGGAGGGTTGCCTCCCAGGGGGTTGACAGGTGGGAGGGTTGCCTCCCAGGGGTTGACAGGTGGGAGGGTTGCCTCCCAGGGGTTGACAGGTGGGAAGATACCCCCATTAACAAAGCAGTTTACTAAGTAATGAATGACTCGGATTAGGCAAAATTGCATATTAATTTTGTCAATAAAGATAATCATGTTTATTGATTAGATAATCAATAAAGATAATCATGTTTTAATCTTTAATCATGTTAATCATGTTTATTGGGAGGGGAATTATCAAGGGAAAGCGCCAAGCCATTACGAACCCCCCCCCCTTCCTTCCCTTGGACCGTTGGACCGTTGGACCGTTGTACCCCTTCCAAGCATTTTGAAGGGGTCAGGATAAGGATTTGGGGTGGGGCGGGGGAGGGTAAGGAATGGTGCCCAACCACTTGTAGACGGTCGGGGACTGAACGCCGACTTGCATTGAAGCGAGACCGTCGCTCTACCGTCTTGCCCAAGTGGTTGGGCGAGGTGGTATTGTCCATGGTTTCCTCGCTCGATCTTCCTAAGTTCTGTTTTTATTTTTCCCCGGCCATTCCTCTTACAGTTAAACTTGAATTTATTGAATAACCCTTCTCGCTTGTTAATCCTTTTTTGAACTTCAATGAGCTTGTAATCTGAGGATGCAGTATCTGAGATTTGTAATGTTCCTGTGCAGGCGATGAGTCACAATAACGTGGCTAAAGAACAGGAACAACCGTGGACATCTTCAAGAGGAAACTAGATTGTTACCTCTAAGGAGTGCTGGACCAACCGGGCTGTGGTGGGTATGTGGACCTGCGGGCCGCTCCAAGCAACAGCCTGGTGGACCAAACTCTCACAAGTCAAGCCTGGCCTCGGGCCGGGCTTGGGGGAGTAGAAGAACTCCCAGAACCCCATCAACCAGGTATCAACCAGGTATCAACCAGGTAAAGTAAGTTGAATCAACTTAAGAATGGTCCAGGACGGACCGAAACGTCGTCGTCCCCTTCACCTTCTAGTGTGTGGTCTGGCCAACTGTAATGTTCCTGATTATTTCCTCATTGTTCATGAAGAAATATCTAAATATCATCATCTAGAGATATCATCATCAATGGCCCTAAGAATATTTTTCGTCCCATTCGCCTGCTGGTTGAGCGAAAGATCTTCACACTATCTAAATGGTTCTCTGACCTGCGTGTGGCTGGTTACTTCCAGCTTGATTAGTTAGTTTAGTTTTACTTATTATGCACCCCATACCCATCCTGTGGGCGGTAGTGGAAAGGGTTACAGAGGCACATAATGGGCTCAGGGACTGAACCCCACAATTCATTTAGCTAAGCAAGTTACAATCTTGATGAGCTAGTTATAAAATTCAATATAAGTTGGTTGATTTCCAGCTTGATTTCCTGTTAATTTTAAGTACAGTATTATATTTATTAGAAATTTCAAGTGAACCCACAGCATTTTCTGATGATAAAGGTATCTTGTTCCTATTTTTTATGTAGATTTAAATATTAAAGTTAATTTCTGTTTATTTGGAGAAGTATTTTCTATATAAAAGCACCGAATCACCTTCTGTGGTTGATTGTTCAATAAACCCTTGAACTGTATGTTTAACACATCTCTAACCCTGCCCATGGAGGACAGAAGAAAATGTATATATGCTGGTTAGCATTGTAAATGTGTGGCCACGTCTGTGGTAGAAAATAATTAAAAAAAATGCCCATTCCAAATACCAATTCCTTTTGGTATATTCATATTGACAGCAACATATTCTTGACTAAATAAATGTGTGCACGTTCATATATGAGTTGTTTGCAGGTTCAGTTGTGCTTTTAAATGCTTTATGGAGATGATTAATGACTTTAAAACGTTACTGTTTGTTAGTCTAGGCCTTAGTCTAGTCTAGTTTGTTTAGGCCTGGTCGACGACCGGGCCGCGGGGACGCTGAGCCGCGGAAGCACCTCAAGGTGAGGTAGTCACCATCTTAAACTGGGTAGATTTAAGTATATATATATAAGTCTCAGAGTAACGTATTATCTAACGCTGTTTTTTTTTGTAAACTATGTATGACATGTATGCCATTCTCCATTTTATTTATCTGCTCAGTGAATTCCTTTATCTGTTGCATCTGTATATTAGAATAATAAGGTTTATTTGATCAAATATGATTCCAAGTAAATCTTCTCCCTCATTAGTAGAGCTTATGTTGTCGTGACGCTGAACCCCGGTTCATTCCGAACACAGCGATTACACAACACATAACACCTTGCCTCAGCAACCGTTACTACCACCTATACTCCTACACACACCAGACCCTTGAGGCGTACCACTAGGTTTGTACTGGAACACAATGAATGAACATATGGAAGGTATTTAAAGGCCGTCGTGTTTTGTCATTTTGTCTACTTACATGTACTTTCAATCATCATTCGTTAAGTGTTGTAGTAATGATCCTCTAGCTAATAATTCCTACTAACTTGTGGATTACAACAATGTGCTCCATGCATACAAGGTCCTCTTTTAATCAACATGTAAACCTGGGGCCAGATTCACGAAGCAGTCACGCAAGTACTTACGAATGTGTATATCTTTTCTCAATCTTTGACGGCTTTGGTTACATTTATTAAACAGTTTTCAAGCATGAAAACTTGCCAGTCAACTGTTGTTATTGTTATAAACAGCCTCCTGGTGCTTCGGGGCTCATTAACTGTTAATAATTGTAAACAAACCCGCCAAAGATTGAGAAAAGATGTACAGGTTCGTAAGTGCTTGCGTAACTGCTTCGTGAATCTAGCCCCCCTGGCTCTTCCATGTGACCCATTTACTCTGAGCTATATAAATCACATCTATACCAATGGCGAGTGTATCGTGACCTGTCATGGCTGCAGTGATGCCCCCGTCTAGCTCAGCTTTAGTAGAAAGTAGAAAATAAATAGGAACAATACTTAGGAATCCCAGTCTCGCCCCAGTGGCAAAACTTGGATGCGGAATGTAGTGAACAAGACGAGTCAACAACCTTCAAGGTTTGGTTTGAGTAAAGCCATAGTGAGTTAGCTAACACGAAGATCAGTCACCATAGCTTGGTAGCATCAGATATCCCCCAGTGTGTAATTACCTAAGTGTAGTTACAGGATGAGAGCTACGCTCGTGGAGTCCCGTCTTCCCAGCACTCTTTGTCATATAACGCTTTGAAACTACTGACGGTCTTGGCCTCCACCACCACCTCACCTAACTTGTTCCAACCGTCTACCATTCTGGTTGCGAAAGTGAATTTTCTTATATTTCTTCGGTGTGTGTGTGTGTGTGTGTGTGTGTGTGTGTGTGTGTGTGTGTGTGTGTGTGTGTGTGTGTGTGTGTGTCCTCCAGGGGCCCCGGTACATATTAGGACGTAACCCGAGTGTCCCCCAAGCCCAGTGTCCCAATACGCTTGAACCCCCCCCCCCCCCCCCCCCCCCTCGTGTCCACTGCTGCAGCCGTCAAGCAAACACTCGTCGTACCAGTCAAACGATGTGATTTTTCTCTGAATGCTAGTTATTTCCTTCTCTGAGGCTAAGGGTCACCACAACTGCACCAGAGGTGGTACCACTTCTGGTGCGCGCACACACATATTATATATATATATATATATATATATATATATATATATATATATATATATATATATATATATATATATATATTTGTAGCAGTCTTTCTTGTGGGCATGTGTACTATTGAATGTGAGAGAAAGGGTGAGACCAATGGTTCTAGCGCGGATCTTATCAATTCCGCTTATGTTTCTCTTTAGTTGAGAAGGAAGTTGAAAAATTAACTCTCCAAAGTTAATTTTTACTATTTGATTTGGACTCATGCTAAGAGATACATTTCGTTAACTCTTGTTCACATAATCAAAGGTAGAGTTCGAATGGTTACAAAGATTGATTGATGAAGATTAAGCCACCCATGAGGTGGCACGGCATGAATAGCCCGTAAGGTTACAAAGTTTCTAGCTGCGGTTATATAGCTAAGGTTGAGGTGAAGGTGAAGCACCTCGCTTAAGGGGCACTGCATCTTCCCACTCTCCTATGTCTTTATGATGGCTGGAGCGGTGTGTTGTGTGTTCCGTCGTATTCTCCAAGATGGCAGAGTGTAAATTGGTGCTAGTTGGGTGGTGATAGATGGCTTGGTCTGCTTCATGTACAATGCCTCAATGATACCTGGTTGATACCTGGTTGATGGGGTTCTGGGAGTTCTCCTACTCCCCCAAGCCCGGCCCGAGGCCAGGCTTGACTTGTGGGAGTTTGGTCCACTAGGCTGTTGCTTGGAGCGGCCCGCAGGCCCACATACCCACCACAGCCCGGTTGGTCCGGCACTCCTTGGAGGAATAAATCTAGTTTCCTCTTGATGTCCACGGTTGTTCCGGCAATATTTCTTATGCTCTGATGTCGCAGCCCGATCCCAGTTTGAAGAAACTAACGTATCAAAGTGCCCTATCCTAACCTACCAGAGAACAGTTTTCTTGTAGGGCAGTTTTTGGCCTTAGGTAAAATGTACGTCAAAATGCGGCGTGCTATCAGGAGGACAGGTTGGATGTCCAGTGTTTTGTTGTCGGTGTATCTGTCGCTTATTTTAGTGTTGTTCATCAGGATATCTCTGGTTATGTGTAGAGACAATATGTCCCTTAATAGGGGCCCCCTGCTGCTTGCGCTTTATTAGGAGCCTGACAAGGGATGTTGTCTTGTCTATATATTCAGCTCGTTGGGGCTGACAGTCCCCAAATGGAGACTGTCAGCGCGGCATTATACATCAAACACACCAACAAATGAGGAGTGGAGATGGAGGTTGAGTGCTGACAATGTAGGGTTCTAAGCTTCGGTAGTAATAGATATCAGTAATAAATATCCCAGATAACAGCTGGATCATGAATCTACGAAACCTGAATACGAGAAAGATGTAGGAGTCATGAGCAGTAGGGATCTTTAGCCAAAACGTCATTGCATAAATCTACGGAATATGACAAATAAAATGGGATTAATTTCTAGAAGCGTCAGTAACAAGACATCTGATATTATTACTCTACAGCTTTATCTTGCTCTTGTTAGAATCTGTTTAGATTATGGAGTTTAGGTTTGGAATCGTTAGATTGTTTCAAGCGTAGGTTAGATATATAGATGTATGGGTTTAGGTGGATATAAGTAGGAGCTGCCTGTTTCAGTCCACTATATACCTTTGTAACTTCTTCCTCTACCGTCTAGAGCAAGGGTATGGGATGCCTTGCGATGATTTCAGGGCTCAACGTCCCCGCGGCCCGGTCCTCGACCTGGCCTCCTGGTACCCTAATAACCTACACCAGATAGCTACAACAAAGGAACTAAGCAACTGTTTACAGAAATAAGGATAATACAGGTTAATACACTCTTCATTGTACTCTTAAATAAAGTGAGTATATAAATGCAGTATTATAAAGATCCCCTCCCATGGTCGACCAGTCCAGCAACCAGGAGGCCTGGTCGACCAGTCCAGCAACCTGGAGGCCTGGTCGACCAGTCCAGCAACCTGGAGGCCTGGTCGACCAGTCTAACAACCAGGAGGCCTGGTCGACCAGTCCAACAACCAGAAGGCCTGGTCGACCAATCCAGCAACCAGGAGGCCTGGTCGACCAGTCCAGTAACCAGGAGGCCTGGTCGACCAATCCAGCAACCAGGAGGCCTGGTCGACCAAGTCCAGCAACCAGGAGGTCTGGTCGACCAGTCCAGCAACCAGGAGGCCTGGTCGACCAGTCTAGCAACCAGGAAGAGGCCTGGTCGACCAGTCTAGCAACCAGGAGGCCTGGTCGACCAATCCAGCAACCAGGAGGTCTGGTCGACCAGTCCAGCAACCAGGAGGCCTGGTCGACCAGTCTAGCAACCAGGAAGAGGCCTGGTCGACCAGTCTAACAACCAGGAGGCCTGGTCGACCAGTCCAGCAACCAGGATTCCTGGTCGACCAGTCCAGTAACCAGAAGGCCTGGTCGACGACCGGGCCGCGGGGATGCTAAAGCCCCGAAAACACCTCAAGGTAACCAACCACTCCCCGCAAAAAACCCTCACTAATACTTAGTAACATCTGTTGTATTGTTTCACGACGACTGGAACACGTTGAGGACAAATAACATTGGTTGTTGCTGTGTGAGGCCGCCACCGCCGCCTGTCCCCCTCCCTCCTGCAATATCTCTGACTGTGAGAGCCCTCGGGGATAAGATAGATCACTCAGAGCATTCATAGCAGAGCCCACATGTCCAATAGTGTTGTGAATACTGTCGGCCGCGGCCCCCCTCTCGCTGGGCCGTGGTGGGACACCCCCTGGGCGGGCCGGGTAGGACCCCGTGACTGGCCAGACGGGACCCCTCGACTGGCCGGATGGTGTGGGACCCCCTGGTCAACGCGACAATATCAGCTGTCTCCTGAGCCCCTCCAATTTTTCTTGATATCATAGTCAATGACGTCATCGCAGGACGGACATCCCAAAACAGAAGCGATGTTTTATCATATTATTTACGAAATATTCCAACGTGGACAGTCTAGTGGTGATGGGTGTACTGTGGGGGGTGATGGATGTAGTGCTCATCTAGTTGTGCTTGCGGAGGTTGAGCTTTGGCTCTTTGGTCCCGCCTCTCAACTGTCAATCAACTGGTGTACAGGTTCCTGAGCCTACTGGGCTCTATCCTATCTACATTTGAAACTGTGTATGGAGTCAGCCTCCTTCACATCACTGTCTAATGTATTCCATCCATTAACTACTCTGACACTGAAAAAAGATCTTTCTAACGTCTCTGTGGCTCATTTGGGTACTCAGTTTCCACCTGTGTCCCCTTGTTCGTGTTCCACCCGTGCTAAGTAATTTGTCTGTAATAGATTATAATCTATAATCATAGATTATACATTATAGATTATTGTGTATCACTCTTGCCTACACTCCAAAGAGTACAGTGAGATGTTTAAGGGGGGGGGTCCAATAATTTAGATATTTTATTTAATAGATTCAGCCAGTAAACGTTCTCTGAACGTTTTACAAGTCAGTAAGTTTCCCACATTCAATAGGCCTATTATTAGTGTATACCAGCATTCCACCTTAAATACACAGCGAGATCACAACGTCATATATCCACGAAAAAATCTTTTGGAGCAGGAGGAGGTGGAACCGACCCAGGGTCCTGGGACTCCTGAGACACGTCTCACCCATTGACTATGGGGCTGAGACACGTCTCACCCATAGACTATGGGGCTGAGACACGCCTCACCCATAGACTATGTGGCTGAGACACGCCTCACCCGTGAACTATGAGGTGCCACCCAAACTCACAAGAAATTAGGAGGCACCGAGCTGATAACCATTTCAATTTTTGACATGTTACCCGCACACGTTCAGGTGCAGGCAATGGAGTTGGATTCCACCTAAAGAATTCTCCTCCTTAGATAGCACTGGTCTGGACTCTCTTATTTAGTCCTGCTCTAAGCCCACGTTGCCTATGGTTACAGTATACATACCTGGAACTTACCTGGTGAGGCTTTCGGGAGTTTTTCTGCTCCCCCGAGTCCGGCCAGCCTTGTGACGCCAAGTGTTTATGGTCTTACATCTTATCACTAAATCTATTTATGTATGTAAGTGAGATTAGAATTTTAAAAAGCACTACAATCCCCCTTCTCTTAATATATCATTACGCTATAAGTTTAACAGATCTCTAGCTCTATCCATGGGGGACAGAAGGAAATGTATATATACCTGGTTGATGGGGTTCTGGGAGTTCTTCTACTCCCCAAGCCCGACCCGAGGTCAGGCTTGTGAGAGTTTGGTCCACCAGGCTGTTGCTTGGCGCGGCCCGCAGGCCCACATATCCACCACAGCCCGGTTGGTCCGGCACTCCTTGGAGGTAACACTCTAATTTCCTCTTGAAGATGTCCATTAGCAGAATTCAGCCCAGACAAATACAGTGTGATGAACACAAGGGAGGAAGCAGGCAGTCCACACCACTAATGTGAAATTGGGGAAAAGGCATTAGGGAAAAATTACCCTGGTGGCGTAGTGGTTGAACACTTCCTCACCGACTAGCCATCGATTTCGTCTAGGTTCGAGCCTGCACACAGAAATAACATCACATGAGACCAGAAGGCATGGCAGGATGTGCACAATACCCCCCCTTGAAAAGCAGAGGTGCAACAGGTACTCTGAGAGAGAACTATGAACATCAGAGGCCCGAGACTATTTAACACGCTTCCACTACACATAAGGGGCATAACTGGCCGACCCCTCACAGTGTTCAAGAGAGAACTGGATAAACACCTCCAAAGGATACCTGATCAACCAGACTGTGATTCATACATCAGGCTGCGAGCAGCCCCGGAAGCACCTTAAGGTAACCTCAAGGTAGGTAAGGTAAGTCTGCCTCTCAGAGGGTTGAATATACTCAACTTACCTCAGAGATGCACATAGTCTATCTCCCAGCCTCTGGCCAGAAGACGACTACACCGTTCGCCCGCAGCTGCCGTACAGGATGGTGTTACAGGAGGAGGTGACAGGGGGACGGGAGAGACAGACAGGTGAAGGTGACAGGGCCGCGAGACAGACGGGTCACAGTACAGGGGGCATCAGGGTCATATAAGACATTAGGCCCAGGGGTACACACCATCTATTTCTTTTCACCCAGACCAACTCTGTTTACAGCTGCTGGTGACGTCAACACGCCACCCAATCTGAAATAATCTCTCTCGTTAAAATGTAAATGACTAAGTCGGCCGGTAAACTGTCCTCCAGTTTCAAAATAACCTCACGAAGCTGAGGTTGTGGTAGTTGTGGTGAAGGTGGTGGTAGTGGTGGTGGAGGTGATGGTGGTACTAACCTAAACAGTCACTATGGGGAAGTGAGGTCTTGATGCTCCGCCTACTAGCCTTCTTGAACCTATTGCGTTCAAATTGAACTCTTCTGACGTTCAAATTCTCTATCAAATCTGCACTTAAAGTTGTGCATTGGAGGTGGCTTCCACAACCTCTTTTTAAGAGTGGATTTTATATTGAATTATTGACTTCAATTTCTTCAATTCGTCTCCGTTTTTACCATCAATTTATCCCCTATTGCCCTACTTTCTCTCACTTTAAAGAGGCTGCCCTTGTCCACCTTGTCTTTTCCCTTTAGTATTTTGAATGCTGTAATCATGTCCCCCTCTATTCCTTTTCTCCTCAAAGGTGATGAAATTGAGTTTCTTTAACCTGTCCTCATGGCTCAATCCTCTTAGCTCTGACACGGGTATTTTTGCAAAACTTCTGCATTGTTTTTCATATTTAGTTTTGTGTTTGATGCTGGTACTAAAATATTGTAGAATAGGTTTTAACATAGTCTTTCGTAGTTAGGGCGCCTGACAGCTGGATGGACAGCGCTTCGGATTCGTAGTCCTGAGGTTCCGAGTTCGATCCCCGGTGGAGGCGGAGACAAATGGGCAAAGTTTCTTTCACCCTGATGCCCCTGTTACCTAGCAGTAAATAGGTATCTGGGAGTTAGACCGCTGCTACGGGCTGCTTCCGTGGAGGCCTGGTTGAGGACCGGGCCGCGGGGACGCTAAGCCCCGAAATCATCTCAAGATAGTCTCTACAGACTATCTTGAGGTTGTCTTGAAATATTCCTAATTTAGGCTTTTAAATGACGTTCAAATTTTGAGGCCCGCGTCTCATATACTGCTGATGTTACCAAGTTTATGTGTGCCTCTCGTGGTGGTGATGGCGGTATATTTTGACTCTTTCTGATTCCTGAAGTTGCCTTTCCCTTATGGTGTCTAAGTCTATTGAAACTACTGGTCCAGTAGTCTCAGTCTACTGAACTTTGACTACGAGTCCAGTAGTCTCAGTCTACTGAACTTTGACTACGAGTCCAGTAGTCTCAGTCTACTGAACTTTGACTACGAGTCCAGTAGTCTCAGTCTACTGAACTTTGACTACGAGTCCAGTAGTCTCAGTCTACTGAACTTTGACTACGAGTCCAGTAGTCTCAGTCTACTGAACTTTGACTACGAGTCCAGTAGTCTCAGTCTACTGAACTTTGACTACTAGTTCAGTAGTCTCAGTCTACTGAACTTTGACTACTAGTTCAGTAGTCTCAGTCTACTGAACTTTGACTACGAGTCCAGTAGTCTCAGTCTACTGAACTTTGACTACGAGTCCAGTAGTCTCAGTCTACTGGACTTTGACTACTAGTTCAGTAGTCTCAGTCTACTGGACTTTGACTACTAGTCCAGTAGTCTCAGTCTACTGAACTTTGACTACTAGTTCAGTAGTCTCAGTCTACTGGACTTTGACTACTAGTTCAGTAGTCTCAGTCTACTGGACTTTGACTACTAGTTCAGTAGTCTCAGTCTACTGGACTTTGACTACTAGTTCAGTAGTCTCAGTCTACTGGACTTTGACTACTAGTTCAGTAGTCTCAGTCTACTGGACTTTGACTACTGGTTCAGTAGTCAAAGCTTCAAGACCTGTATCACAACACCAACTTTCATGCAATTCATTTTCTTGCAGACCGTTTTAAAAAAATAATTTTAATTAAAAACTTATAAACCATGTAATTTTGTAACCCTAACCATGAAAATATTCACACTGAAAGTTCCAAACTTGCCAAAACTTTTCCTTTCGTGATATATTTAAAGTTATTAATCTACTAAAAAAAAAAAAAAGCCGTGAACATGGATGCAATTTAGTAAAGCATATGACTAACTACTCAGGGTAATTACTCCCCATCTCTGATGACCTGAGACTGAACCACTCTACCAATTATCTTCCATGCCATTATAGGACGCCTCCCAC
The DNA here is from genome assembly GCF_040958095.1 of Procambarus clarkii. Lineage (NCBI taxonomy): Eukaryota > Metazoa > Arthropoda > Malacostraca > Decapoda > Cambaridae > Procambarus > Procambarus clarkii. The sequence goes on from NC_091186.1 coordinate 15,293,055, forward strand.
CAGGCCTACCTAATATCATATATCAAAACTGCATTTTTTGGGGGGCAAGAAATAGAGTAATCCATCCATAATTAAGTGCTATAAGCTTTAAGCAAAGCTTAACACTGTGGGTTAAGCTTTGTTTAAAACTTTTTAGCTTTTTTAGGTTTTGCTCATTTTCAAAGATATAAATCAAATGGAAAAAAAAAACGTTAATTAAACCATTTCTAGACCACTATGGCCTTAGATGGAGACGTCAATGAGACGTCACTGAGACGTCACTTAGTATGAAGTCTTCCCTCGTGTTCCTATTTGGCAATATGAACTGAACACAGTTCACATTACACCAGTAAAATGCTGGTCTAATATGCACACAATTCGCAAACGCTCTACACTAATGTGGTAATGGTGCGGCAGCACACACAACGCTCGCACGCAGGGATTAACTGGCAAAGCAAAGTCAACACAGTCAAATCCGGATCATCGACCGTGAAGAGCTCAGTCCCCCAGGGTACTGTGCTTGCTCCAGTACTTGTTCTCATCCTCATATCGGACACAGACAAGGTACCACAGTCTGGTACCACAATCAAGGTAGCACAATCTGGTACCACAATCAAGGTACCACAATCTGTTACCACAATCAAAGCCACAAACCAAACCATATCCTTTGCAGATGACACCAAGATTTTGATGAGAGTAGTCAACATAGATACCTGGTTGATGGGGTTCTGGGAGTTCTTCTACTCCCCAAGCCCGGCCCGAGGCCAGGCTTGACTTGTGAGAGTTTGGTCCACCAGGTTGTTGCTTGGAGCGGCCCGCAGGTCCATAGAAGACACAGCAAACCTCCAATCACTGTAAATCACGTATTACAATAGACACAGAACAACGCGACGCTCAATGAAAAACCAGTTTCAACTCCTCTACTCTGCTAAACACAGAACTAGAAACCTGAACTATAAATAAACAGATGTGACACCACAGAACATACCCGAGCCGGTGCCGGTGGCTGAGTGGACAGAACACTGGCGCGTGATCCTGTTGTCCGGGTTCGATCCCGGGTGCCGGCGAGAAACAATGGGTAGAGTTTCTTTCACCCCTGATGCCCCTGTTACCGAGCAGTAAATTGGTACCTGGGAGTTAGTCAGCTGTCACGGGCTGCTTCCTGGGGGTGGAGGCCTGGTCGATGACCGGGCCGCGGGGACACTAAAAGCCCCGAAATCATCTCAAGATACCCTCAAGATAACCCGTGCCTGAGAGGAAGGGGTTATGTACCTTACCTTGAGGTTACCTTGAGGTGCTTCCGGGGCTTAGCGTCCCCGCGGCCCGGTCGTCGACCAGGCCTCCTGGTTGCTTCGTGGTAATCACCACAAAGTCTAGTTTTGCATTAGCTTAATACTCCCCAAATGCATTAAGTTTAATTAGTGTTTGAATGTACTTACGGACTTGAGTCCGCGAATTAAGATTAAGATAGGTTAAGTTGTGTGTTTTCTTTGGTTTAATTAAGTTTGGTTTGGTGTGTTTGGATATGTTAAATTACACTAATAATACTAAAAATGCATTACGGGCTATTCATGCCCGTGCCACCTCTTGGGTGGCTTAATCTTCATCAGTCACTTAAATGCATAAAGTGTGTACTTAAGTTGTTTAGTCGAGCAATACACACACAGAGATCACACTAACGTGATGCATCAAATGAACAATTCCACAAGGGCCGTGACGAGGATTCGAACCTGCGTCCGGGAGCATCCCAGACACTGCCTTAATCGACTGAGCTACGACAGGGTTAGTTGCTACTAGTGGAGCAACTAACCAGAGTAAGTCTACTGAAACCTGGGACTTACAGTACCTGGGACTTACAGTACCTGGGACTTACAGTACCTGGGACTTACAGTACCTGGGACTTACAGTACCTGGGACTTACAGTACCTGGGACTTACAGTACGGGACTTACAGTACGGGACTTAACAGTACCTGGGACTTACAGTACGGGACTTACAGTACCTGGGACTTACAGTACGGGACTTACAGTACGGGACTTAACAGTACCTGGGACTTACAGTACGGGACTTACAGTACGGGACTTACAGTACGGGACTTAACAGTACCTGGGACTTACAGTACCTGGGACTTACAGTACCTGGGACTTACAGTACCTGGGACTTACAGTACCTGGGACTTACAGTACCTGGGACTTACAGTACGGGACTTACAGTACGGGACTTAACAGTACCTGGGACTTACAGTACGGGACTTACAGTACCTGGGACTTACAGTACGGGACTTACAGTACGGGACTTAACAGTACCTGGGACTTACAGTACGGGACTTACAGTACCTGGGACTTACAGTACGGGACTTACAGTACGGGACTTAACAGTACCTGGGACTTACAGTACGGGACTTAACAGTACCTGGGACTTACAGTACGGGACTTAACAGTACCTGGGACTTACAGTACGGGACTTAACAGTACCTGGGACTTACAGTACGGGACTTAATAGTACCTGGGACTTACAGTACGGGACTTAACAGTACCTGGGACTTACAGTACGGGACTTAACAGTACCTGGGACTTACAGTACGGGACTTAACAGTACCTGGGACTTACAGTACGGGACTTAACAGTACCTGGGACTTACAGTACGGGACTTAACAGTACCTGGGACTTACAGTACGGGACTTAACAGTACCTGGGACTTAACAGTACCTGGGACTTAACAGTACCTGGGACTTAACAGTACCTGGGACTTCCAGAACGGGACTTACAGTACCTGGGACTTACAGTACGGGACTTAACAGTACATGGGACTTACAGTACGGGACTTAACAGTACCTGGGACTTACAGTACGGGACTTAACAGTACCTGGGACTTACAGTACGGGACTTAACAGTACCTGGGACTTACAGTACGGGACTTAACAGTACCTGGGACTTACAGTACAGGACTTAACAGTACCTGGGACTTAACAGTACGGGCTCCTACTGTACCGCCCGGGTATAAAATAATACACAGTACTAGCTATAGTGAATAACCTCTGTACAGGACAAAGGTTCACTCGTCATTAACCAATAGACTATTGATGACACGTGAATAAGTCATCAGAGCATCTGGCTAATTATCCAGGTGGTTAAAAATGGGGGGAATTACACGCAGTGTAAACACCAGTTCATAAATATATTACATATTAGTTGTAAAATGTACTAAAGTGTATTTGGTTCTTTTATGAACTGACACGAGGACGAGGTGATTATCAGGGGCTAGCGCCAGGTCTTTACGACTATATAGCACTGGGAATGGGTCAGGATAAGGATTTGGGACGGGGGAGGGGGGGGAAGGAATTGTGCCCAACCACTTGGACGGTCGGGGGATTGAACGCCCACCTGCATGAAGCGAGACCGTCGCTCTACCAATACAACATCCAATTCGAGTTGCGAGCAGCCGCGTCGTACAGCCTGGTTGACCAGACCACGAACCAGGAGGCCTAGAGTCAGAGACCGGGCCGCGGGGACGTTAATCCTGGATAAGCCTCAAAATCATCGCAAAGAAGATAGCAACTAGGTTGCTACTAGGCTTGATACCTGCCTGGTACCTGCTTGATGGGGTTCTGAGAGTTCTTCTACTCCCCAAGCCCGGCCCAAGGCCAGGCTTGACTTGTAAGAGCTTGGTCCACCAGGCTGTTGCTTGGAGCGGCCCGCAGGCCGCTCTGTACTAAGTTGTACTACTGTACAACAATTACAAGGTACAATTACAATTCTATATTATATATATATATATATATATATATATATATATATATATATATATATATATATTATTAAATATGACCGAAAAAGTAAGATTAATAATTCTAACACGAATTTTCTCAATCTTTCGTACATTATGCTTCACTGTTGGAGGTAAATTAAAAATCACTTCTCCAAAATTCATTTTTATTTCTAGTCTGACGCGACACGGGCGCGTTTCGTAAAACTTATTACATTTTCAAAGACTTCACAAATACACAACTGATTAGAACTTGCGTTTCCCTGATTTTATATCTACATTTGAGTGAGGTGGGAAGGGTGATGTGGCATTACATTTTGAGTAAGGTGGGAAGGATGATGTGGCATTAGAGGATATTAATAGGGTATTAAAAGTATCAACACAAGACAGAACACGAAACAATGGATATTGAGTAGAAGTGTTTGCAGAAAGCCTATTGGTCCATATTTCTTGATGCTTCTATATTGGGGCGGAGTCTTGAGGTGGGTAGAATATAGTTGTGCAATAATTGGCTGTTGATTGCTGGTGTTGACTTCTTGATGTGTAGTGCCTCGCAAACGTCTAGCCGCCTGCTATCGCTGTATCTATCGATGATTTCTGTGTTGTTTACTAGGATTTCTCTGGCGATGGTTTGGTTATGGGAAGAGATTATATGTTCCTTAATGGAGCCCTGTTGTTTATGCATCGTTAAACGCCTAGAAAGAGATGTTGTTGTCTTGCCTATATACTGGGTTTTTTGGAGCTTACAGTCCCCAAGTGGGCATTTGAAGGCATAGACGACGTTAGTCTCTTTTAAAGCGTTCTGTTTCGTGCCTGGAGAGTTTCTCATGAGTAGGCTGGCCGTTTTTCTGGTTTTATAGTAAATCGTCAGTTGTATCCTCTGATTTTTGTCTGTAGGGATAACGTTTCTATTAACAATATCTTTCAGGACCCTTTCCTCTGTTTTATGAGCTGTGGAAAAGAAGTTCCTGTAAAATAGTCTAATAGGGGGTATAGGTGTTGTGTTAGTTGTCTCTTCGGAGGTTGCATGGCTTTTCACTTTCCTTCTTATGATGTCTTCGATGAAACCATTGGAGAAGCCGTTATTGACTAGAACCTGCCTTACCCTACAGAGTTCTTCGTCGACTTGCTTCCATTCTGAGCTGTGGCTGAGAGCACGGTCGACGTATGCGTTAACAACACTCCTCTTGTACCTGTCAGGGCAGTCGCTGTTGGCATTTAGGCACATTCCTATGTTTGTTTCCTTTGTGTAGACTGCAGTGTGGAAACCTCCGCCCTTTTCCATGACTGTTACATCTAGAAAAGGCAGCTTCCCATCCTTTTCCGTCTCGTAAGTGAAACGCAGCACGGAACTCTGCTCAAATGCCTCCTTCAGCTCCTGCAGATGTCTGACATCAGGTACCTGTGTAAAAATGTCGTCAACATACCTGCAGTATATGGCCGGTTTCAAGTTCATGTCGACTAAGACTTTTTGCTCGATGGTACCCATGTAGAAGTTTGCAAACAGGACACCTAGGGGAGAACCCATAGCGACCCCATCTACTTGCTTATACATGTGCCCATCCGGGCTCAAGAAGGGTGCCTCTTTAGTACAAGCTTGGAGTAGTTTCCTCAGAATACTTTCTGGCATGTCAAGAGGAGTACAGGCTGGATCACGATACACTCTGTCGGCTATCATTCCGATTGTCTCGTCCACAGGTACGTTGGTAAACAGCGATTCTACGTCCAACGAGGCTCTTATCCCTGTGGCCCGTGCGCCCCGCAGTAAGTCCACAAATTCCTTTGGAGACTTCAGGCTGAAGGCGCAAGGAACATAAGGAGTCAGCAGGCCGTTGAGTCGCTTCGCCAATCTGTACGTGGGTGTGGGTATCTGGCTAATGATTGGCCGAAGTGGGTTTCCAGGCTTGTGCGTCTTGACATTTCCATACGCATATCCAGGTTTATATTCCCCAATGATCTTTGGCAGGTGGAGTCCGGATTTCTTGGCGTTCACAGTTTCGATCAGTTTGTTGACCTTTGCTTTTAATTCGGCTGTAGTGTCCTTCGTTACCCTTTGGAACTTAGTTTGGTCAGAGAGTATGATGTTCATTTTCGCCAGATATTCGTCTTTTTTAAGAATGACATATATTGGCGACTTGTCACCTCTCCTGACAACTATCTCCTTGTTCTCACGAAGGCTTTTAGCTGCCGCTCTAAGCTCGGGGGACAGTATGGTGCTTCTGTAGTTGCCTCGATTCTTTCCTCCTTCTGCAATAAGTTCTGCTTGTAAGGTATCTTTGGTAGTGACCTTCTTTTGTGTCTCGAGGTCGAATATGTCGTCCAACAGAATTTCCAACTCCACTTTCCGGGCCATTTCACTCGGTCTGGACATAACATGACAGTTTATGCCCAGATTTAGGAGAGTGACTTGGTCCTCAGTGAGGTTAATTCCTGCAAGGTTCAGGAAGCCATCTCTTGGTCGTGGAATTGCCATAGGTCCTCCATATAATGTTGTTAGTTTCTTGATAATCCTTGTTTCAGTGCTGAGGTGATGTTGGTCTGTGAGGATGTCGAGGTGTTGTTCAATGCGGGTACGGATACTATGGTCGATGTTGCTATTTCTCCAACACCTTGAACAACACCTCGACATCCTCACAGACCAACATCACCTCAGCACTGAAACAAGGATTATCAAGAAACTAACAACATTATATGGAGGACCTATGGCAATTCCACGACCAAGAGATGGCTTCCTGAACCTTGCAGGAATTAACCTCACTGAGGACCAAGTCACTCTCCTAAATCTGGGCATAAACTGTCATGTTATGTCCAGACCGAGTGAAATGGCCCGGAAAGTGGAGTTGGAAATTCTGTTGGACGACATATTCGACCTCGAGACACAAAAGAAGGTCACTACCAAAGATACCTTACAAGCAGAACTTATTGCAGAAGGAGGAAAGAATCGAGGCAACTACAGAAGCACCATACTGTCCCCCGAGCTTAGAGCGGCAGCTAAAAGCCTTCGTGAGAACAAGGAGATAGTTGTCAGGAGAGGTGACAAGTCGCCAATATATGTCATTCTTAAAAAAGACGAATATCTGGCGAAAATGAACATCATACTCTCTGACCAAACTAAGTTCCAAAGGGTAACGAAGGACACTACAGCCGAATTAAAAGCAAAGGTCAACAAACTGATCGAAACTGTGAACGCCAAGAAATCCGGACTCCACCTGCCAAAGATCATTGGGGAATATAAACCTGGATATGCGTATGGAAATGTCAAGACGCACAAGCCTGGAAACCCACTTCGGCCAATCATTAGCCAGATACCCACACCCACGTACAGATTGGCGAAGCGACTCAACGGCCTGCTGACTCCTTATGTTCCTTGCGCCTTCAGCCTGAAGTCTCCAAAGGAATTTGTGGACTTACTGCGGGGCGCACGGGCCACAGGGATAAGAGCCTCGTTGGACGTAGAATCGCTGTTTACCAACGTACCTGTGGACGAGACAATCGGAATGATAGCCGACAGAGTGTATCGTGATCCAGCCTGTACTCCTCTTGACATGCCAGAAAGTATTCTGAGGAAACTACTCCAAGCTTGTACTAAAGAGGCACCCTTCTTGAGCCCGGATGGGCACATGTATAAGCAAGTAGATGGGGTCGCTATGGGTTCTCCCCTAGGTGTCCTGTTTGCAAACTTCTACATGGGTACCATCGAGCAAAAAGTCTTAGTCGACATGAACTTGAAACCGGCCATATACTGCAGGTATGTTGACGACATTTTTACACAGGTACCTGATGTCAGACATCTGCAGGAGCTGAAGGAGGCATTTGAGCAGAGTTCCGTGCTGCGTTTCACTTACGAGACGGAAAAGGATGGGAAGCTGCCTTTTCTAGATGTAACAGTCATGGAAAAGGGCGGAGGTTTCCACACTGCAGTCTACACAAAGGAAACAAACATAGGAATGTGCCTAAATGCCAACAGCGACTGCCCTGACAGGTACAAGAGGAGTGTTGTTAACGCATACGTCGACCGTGCTCTCAGCCACAGCTCAGAATGGAAGCAAGTCGACGAAGAACTCTGTAGGGTAAGGCAGGTTCTAGTCAATAACGGCTTCTCCAATGGTTTCATCGAAGACATCATAAGAAGGAAAGTGAAAAGCCATGCAACCTCCGAAGAGACAACTAACACAACACCTATACCCCCTATTAGACTATTTTACAGGAACTTCTTTTCCACAGCTCATAAAACAGAGGAAAGGGTCCTGAAAGATATTGTTAATAGAAACGTTATCCCTACAGACAAAAATCAGAGGATACAACTGACGATTTACTATAAAACCAGAAAAACGGCCAGCCTACTCATGAGAAACTCTCCAGGCACGAAACAGAACGCTTTAAAAGAGACTAACGTCGTCTATGCCTTCAAATGCCCACTTGGGGACTGTAAGCTCCAAAAAATCCAGTATATAGGCAAGACAACAACATCTCTTTCTAGGCGTTTAACGATGCATAAACAACAGGGCTCCATTAAGGAACATATAATCTCTTCCCATAACCAAACCATCGCCAGAGAAATCCTAGTAAACAACACAGAAATCATCGATAGATACAGCGATAGCAGGCGGCTAGACGTTTGCGAGGCACTACACATCAAGAAGTCAACACCAGCAATCAACAGCCAATTATTGCACAACTATATTCTACCCACCTCAAGACTCCGCCCCAATATAGAAGCATCAAGAAATATGGACCAATAGGCTTTCTGCAAACACTTCTACTCAATATCCATTGTTTCGTGTTCTGTCTTGTGTTGATACTTTTAATACCCTATTAATATCCTCTAATGCCACATCATCCTTCCCACCTTACTCAAAATGTAATGCCACATCACCCTTCCCACCTCACTCAAATGTAGATATAAAATCAGGGAAACGCAAGTTCTAATCAGTTGTGTATTTGTGAAGTCTTTGAAAATGTAATAAGTTTTACGAAACGCGCCCGTGTCGCGTCAGACTAGAAATAAAAATGAATTTTGGAGAAGTGATTTTTAATTTACCTCCAACAGTGAAGCATAATGTACGAAAGATTGAGAAAATTCGTGTTAGAATTATTAATCTTACTTTTTCGGTCATATTTAATAAAATATGTCTACAGGAAAGACTGCTACCAAAATATACTAATATATATATATATATATGTATATATATATATATATATATATATATATATATATATATATATATATATATATATATATATATATATATATATATATATATATTGGAAGTTGTGGAGGCCACCTCCATCCACAACTTTAGGGACGGATTTTGATAGGGAATTTGAACATCAGAATAGCTAGAATATAATACAAAATGCATAATATGGCTAATATGTGAGACATGAAGGACTATAGACCTCAGATCCCTATAGTAACTGATAGGGAAGAAAATCATCACTAACCAAACCACACCATCATCATCACCATCACCACCACAGCACCACAACCATCACCATACCACCACACCAGACCAGCACCACCATAGCACCACAACCATCACCATACCACCACCAGACCAGCACCAAACCAACCATCACAGCCTAGCTCCCCCGGGCTGAGCGATCGTCTCCCAGCTCTCCCATGCCAATCAGTGTCCCACAGCAATGTAAACACGGCGTCAAGCCCTTTATTGATATATTTCCGAGGGTGTCAGCAGACGAGGATGGCAGAGTGCGCCCCTGTCACCCTAAGGTAATAAAGGTCACATATTTTACCTGAGCAGCTCGAGTAAACGCTTTGCTTTGACCTTTGTGAAACAACCTACGTCAATTTTTGTACTGACTCAAAACCTTGAGTCAGGGCCATGGGGGCCACAGTCAGGGCCACAGTCAGGGCCATGGGGGCCACAACCCAGGTCAACTCAGGTTTGGAGGAGGAAGATTATGTCTTATGCAATAATTCAACAACAATGATGACCAAACCTGTCATCTTAGTGCTGTTGTGGGTGGCAGGTACAACACGCAGACTGACGAGTCCCTCAAGTCCAATTCCCCCGACCGTCCACAAGTGGTTGGGCACCATTCCTTCCCCCGTCCCATCCCAAATCCTTATCCTGACCCCTTCCCAGTGCTATACAGTCACAATGGCCTGGCGCTTTGCCCTGATACACACACACACACACAACCTCCCACCAGGGGACTCGAACCCTAGTCAGCACAGATGCTCCACAACACCTGGCATAACTTGGTACGCCTTTAACCCACTACAGTATACCTAGAGAATACCTGGAGTATATATATATACCTAGAACGGGTTCTGGGCGTTCTTCTACTCCCCCCAAGCCCGGCGTGGGACCAGGCTTGGGGGAGTGTATGGGGGGTGTATGGGGGGTGTATGGAGGCGGCGAGGCATCTTCAACATACCTGTGCCATGCTCTTTAAAGCTGGAGCGGAGATCAATAACAGTTGTGATTTTAACCACCATACACTCTGCGTGTCCCATAGACGATATGGTGCACGCACGCACGCACACACACACACACACACACACACACACACACACACACACACACACACACACACACACACACACACATATAATGACTTTCTCCACTATGCTATGCCACTCAATGCTATAACATGAGCTATAATCAGCTATAACAATGTGGCTGAAAATTTGTAACCTTTCCACCCCCCCCCCACACAAAAAAAAAAGTCGTTGAGGTCATGTCGACGTTTCGGTCCGTTATTGGCCAACTGTGGTGGATATGTGGGCCTGCGGGCCGCTCCAAGCAACAGCCTGGTGGACCAAACTCTCACAAGTCAAGCCTGGCCTCGGGCCGGGCTTGGGGAGTAGAAGAACTCCCAGAACCCCATCAACCAGGTATCAAGCAAGAATTACTTACGAAACCTCTATATCTTTTCTCAACCATGGCGGCTTTACGCTTATTAACCCATTTATGAGCTCCCAAATATTACGAGGTTATTTATAAACAATAACAACCTTGGGTTCGCGGCTCGCAAACAATTTAATACATGTAAACAAAGTCGCCATGATTGCTGAGAGATGCACAGGTTTCGTAATTGGATTTACCTTGCGTTTAATTGGTTGGTAGGCTGGTCAACCGGGCTGTTTGACGCAGCGGTTCGCAGCCTGACGTGGGAGTTACAGTTCAATTGATCAGAGCTAATTTGGCGGTGTGTGTGTGTGTGTGTGTGTGTGTGTGTGTGTGTGTCGAGTTGTCTCTCTCTCTTGAACCCAATGAGAGGTCGGCCAGTTATGCCTCTTGTGTGTGGCGGGAGAGTGTTGAAGACTCTTGGGGGCCCCCAAAATGAGGGCCCCCAAAATGAGGGCCCCCAAAATTAGGGCCCCCCAAGGCACCTTGGGCCCCTTTATGTTGACAGTTTCTCTCGAGGGACCCACGTTTATGGCGGATCTAAACGTGATCAACTTGGCTACTTTTCATACGAGTGTATCGTCGTATTGCAACGTGATATAAACTAATCTGCAGCACGTCAGACAAAAACAGCAGAGAACACTGCAGACAAGGCAGACAAAAGCACCAGAGAACAGCGCAGACAACAGGCAGACACGGTATTTCCCCCCCCTCTCCCCAACCCCCCCACAACCACTTCTTACCACAAGAGAAAAGAAATATTGCCGGAACAAAAGTGGAGGTTGTCAAGAAGCAATTGGCTAAGTTCCAACAGGAAGTGCTGGATCAGCCGGGCTGTGATGGATATGTGGGGCCCCAAGAACCTCTCTGCCAGTAACAAACAGCCTGACCGATCAAGTTATCACTAGCTGAGCTCGCATGGGGAGTATTGGACCCTCGAAATCGCCTACAGGTAGGCAAAGATAAATAGACATAGGCTAGGTGTACCTTACAATAAGTGGGTGAGTTGCTAGGGAAGGAAGGTGGGGCCAGGATTCCAGATGTTCCGGGTGGGCTGGCCAGGGTGGGCTGGCTAGGGTGGGCTGGCCAGGGTGGGGCTGGCCAGGGTGGGCTGGCCAGGGTGGGTGGAGGGGCGACGTGACAGCTGTCATGCCAGTGTGACACCTTAATAACTGCGGCCACATCAATATGGGACGGAGGGGAGCCACACCATATCTCATCTCTTGTCTTCATTTAATTAACAGCCACAAATATCGCCAGTTGTCAAGCATTTAATTAAATTACTAAGTCTTTTCTGCGTCAAATATGTTTTCCTCGAGGTTTGTATTATCGCAATATAAATCTATAATAGAGAATGTCTGTCTGTTCAAGGTTGGAGGCCACCAGCTTGTGGCTAGTGTCACCCAACTTTTCAAGATGACACGTGGGTGGTGTGTGACCGTCATAGGTGATCGGGATTGGCCATATTGTAACTCTTAAGAAATATCGGCTCCTACAGCGATTTCCCTGTGATTTTTATGAAATCTTAAATCGGAGATTCGGTTTCCATAGAGTTTTTTTTTTACCAGTTTTCTCCATCTCTGCTTCTGCATCTCTGCTCTCACACATAAATATAACCCATCATAATGAGACAGACAGTGCAGCCAAATCAGCGTGCAACAAAGATGAAGTTAAATTAGATCTAGGTATCCCCATCTCTGCTGTCAAAACTATACTCTTCCAAACACTCAGGTCTGATAGGAAATAAATTACTGACTCCCAACGACCTGAAAGCACCAGTATAAAAAGCTATGATTTGTTCAGATCCAAAACGTATGTTTATGGGCAGCACAAAACGTCCACTAGACTATGCGACACAGTGGTTGCCAGGATCAAGTCGGGTTACCTGTAGCCACCTGTGTCAGGTGGCTACAGGTGACAGATCTCCCAATCCTGAGCACTCCAGGTGTGCAAACTCTGTGAGCAGGAACTACGGCACGATCTCCCGCACTACATCACTGAATGCCCAGTTATTAGACCTTTCAGACCAGTTGGCATGAGGTACCTGGAGCTTTGCAATTACTTTATTAACTCTCGTGTTCTTGAAGATATCCTCACAGTGTACCCAAAATTTGCCCGTGCAGGCTACTGAACATATGGCCCTGTGTGACTAACCGTAAGATTATCGTAACTGTAAGACAGTAAGTTGAAATATATATATATATATATATATATATATATATATATATATATATATATATATATATATATATATATATATATATATATATATATATATATAATACCTTAACACGGTCATCCCGCTTTACGTTCTCGTCTGATAAAACAACATCGAGGTGGCCTGGCCAGGAGGCTGCTGGCGCCGCTGTTCACACTTACCTGAAAAAGATAGAAAATTACACGTTAATTGACACTTATTTTTAATTAAGCTCAAGATCCTTACTAATGATAGCCTCCTGATCTATTTTTTTTTTTTTGGCATTCTTATTTTCCAATTTCAACATTGTCCGGGTGATGTGTGGTAACTATTATCAATACCTTGGTTCAGAATACTGTATTTCTTAGCGTTGGACTGTATCTACATATCGTTCAACCATTTTATGGTCATCCATGCATGCCCGCCAAACACACACCGAAACTACGACGTTGGTACAACGTTCGAATAAGTTTTAACAACCTCCTAACCAGTTATAACAACCAATATAGCACGTTGTAACAACGTTCTAATACGTCATAAACACGTTAAGTCAAGATGTAACAACTTTATTACAAGTTGTAACAAGCGGAAAATAGAGACAGTTACGGTTTGTGTTTCCAGGGGGCGCCAAGGTCTTCTGAATTAATATTCTGCTCTAGTTATGCCTTGTCTTCAAATTTCCAAATGTTGCTCTTTAATCCTGTGTCTAAATTGTTGCTAAATTGTTACAATAGAGGTGCCAGGATTGAGCCCTGGCGTGGGGTGGCACATGAGACTTTCAACGATTTTGAAATATATTATATATTTATATACAAGATCTTCTCTGAATGCTCTTTGTTTTCTTCTTCGAGGATGTGGGTCCCTGCAATTGCACCAGAGGTGGTACCCCTAATAAAAAAATTATATATTATAAATTATAATATATCATTTATATTTGAGAACATTCCCGTTTTGAATGAACAGCATGTCAAAATTTATGAATGCGTCTGTGGGGGTCGACCGCTGGATGTAATAGACTTGAGTCGATGACGGGTTGGTTTATACCAATAACGACAATTGACTGGGAAGTTTTCATGCTTGTAAACTGTTTCAAAAATGTAACCAAAGATTGAGGAAAGATGTACACGTTCGTAAGTACTTGCGTAACAGCTTCGTGACTCTGGCCTCTGGTATAAAATGCCTCAGTCCTGTCCAGTACCAACTGCTGGAAAGGACCGTGGCAATATCCAAATTTGCAACTACTGGTTTCCCCTCTACAAGTACTGTATGCCGGAAAAGCCTGAGATAACATTCCTTAAACACAAGTGACCTTTAGTAAGATTACGTTGTGAATCCTTTATGGTAACGTTCTTCGGGACTTAAGCCAATAGCTGTTGTGAGTATCGATTCAAGCAATTTCCCTTTAGTTGACCATAAGCTAATTGCCCAATAGTTTGATGCAAGTGGGCTATATCCAGTCTTGTAAATCGACACGCCAATCGCAACCCTGCAAGACTCCAGTACCCTGATCGATTTTAATGATTTTGTAAATATGTAAAGAAAGTGTACAATAAGCAGGCGATGAGTCACAATAACGTGGCTAAAGTAAGTTGACCAGACCACACACTAGAAGGTGAAGGGATGAGAAATCTGTATCGTCCCTTCACCTTCTAGTGTGTGGTCTGGTCAATGCACAATAAGGTCATCTCCATATTCTTTAAGAACCCTCACAAATACTTGGTCTAGTCTTGGGGGTTCTTGAACTTAAATTCTTTATATGTTAAATAATTTCTTCCTTCAAAACGCTTCCACTACACATAAGGATTAGTGGCCGCCCCCTCGCAGTGTTCGAGAGAGAGAGAACTCGATAACCACCTTCAAGGGATACCTGACCAACCAGGCTTTGATTCATCCTCCAGGCTGGGAGCAGCTGTGTCCAACAGCCTGGTTGACCAGACTATCAACCAGGAGGCCTGGTCAGAGACAGAGCCGCGGGGGGCGTTGATCCTCGAAATCAAGGCAAGGTAACCGCAAGGTAAAGGTTGCTACTGACTAGTAGTCAACTTGACCTCTTCTCCCTTCGATACAGATTTGTTCAGTTGCTGGTACACCAGTCCATCCTCCTGATATGATATTGCTTAGAGTAACTGAGGTTATCTTGAGATGATTTCGGGGCTTTTTAGTGTCCCCGCGGCCCGGTCCTCGACCAGGCCTCCACCCCCAGGAAGCAGCCCGTGACAGCTGACTAACACCCAGGTACCTATTTTACTGCTAGGTAACAGGGACATAGGGTGAAAGAAACTCTGCCCATTGTTTCTCGCCGGCGCCTGGGATCGAACCCAGGACCACAGGATCACAAGACCAGCGTGCTGTCCGCTCGGCCGACCGGCTCCCAGTACCAATTGGTCCAGAATACCAATATATAGTGATGGGCCGCCATCACTACTATGTTATTTGTACTTTTGATTTTAGAGAGTCCGGAAAAAATAAATAAAGCAAAACCCCCAAATTAAGCATTCTTAGGCCCTAGTATAGCATATATACATGTATACAAGGCCAACGACAGCATATATCAGGCCTAGTATCAGTATACCATACTACTTGTGTAAAAGAGGAAATGTATATGTTTATCTCTCAGAATGTTTGGTAATATGTTTATTGTTTGTGATGTGTGTCTATGTATGTATTAACACGATGTACTGAACGGCGTGAGAATAGCTTGAGCTGCCTCATCCCTTTGTGTGTATTTTACCTCAATAAACTTATTTCAATTTCAATTTCAATTTCAATAGTATTTGTAGGAGTGGTCAGATTGGGTTTTATATTTGTGTTGGGGGCTAAAAAAAAGTTTTCTGGTTTGTCCAAATTTAACAATACAAAAAGTTGCTTGGAGCGGCCAGCAGGCTCCCATATCCACTACAGCCTTGTTGATCCGGCACTTCTTGCAGGAAAGTGTCCTTTTTTCTTCAAGACTTCCACCTTTGTTCCTTCTGGTTGTGCCTATCGCACTTCTGTTCTTCACTGGTTCTATTCTCCATTTTTGTCCGTGTCGTTCACTTCAGTATGTTGGTATTTTACTGTGTAGATTTGGGACCTGGTCCATTTTAGTAGCAAGGGCTGAACACACAACTTACTTAAAATACCACCCATTCCTTTATTATTTCAGTTACCTGATCTCTCGTAGTGTTTTCAATAGTTTTCTTCACGAAGTGCCTGACCAACTGGGCTGTGGTGGATATGTGGGCCTGCGGGCCGCTCCAGGCTGGTGGACCAAACTCTCACAAGTCAAGCCTGGCCTCGGGCCGGGCTTGGGGAGTAGAAGAACTCCCAGAACCCCCCATAAAGCAAGTATTGTTCAATGGCCCAGTGTTTCCCTATTCTTTGTTTCATATACCTGAGAGAACCATTCAGTATTTGTTGTCAGCGAGCTCAAGAATCCCCAGGACTAGACCAAGTATTTGAGAGGGTTCTTAAAGAATATAGAGATAAGTTTATTGTGCACTTTCCTATAGCGCTGCCATAAACATTTCATATTTTGTTGACTTTCCGTATTTCGTTTTGAACTACACTAAACGGGCCGTACCCTCGCCTATCAGAGATGAGAACAGTCGAGGGAGAGAATGTCTTCGCCAACCACAACCGGGATCTTGGCATCACATGACCAGTTCTTCAGACCAGCGCAATACTAGCTCCTTTATCGAGATGAAACAGACAAGACAATAGGCGTCAGAAGGAATGGACCCCCCCATACATTAAATACTGATGGCTATTTAACTCTGAACACAATTCCTCCCCTAAATGATGGATCTCGCAAATTAGCGAACCATTCCGCTGCTAAAATGCAAATCCTGGTGCACACAGCCGTCTATTTTAACCATAACAATGGCTATAATAGGATGATTCTAAGTGACCCATCATCTCCTTGGGTCACTTAGCAAAGACAATGGGAGGGGCCCATTTAAAGGATTTAGACTCCTTTACTTCGCTTGTTCTACTATGCTTCCCCATTCTCATACCCGCCATTGATATTGTAAAAACTACACCATTGATACTGTAAAAACTACACCATTGATACTGTAAAAACTACACCATTGATACTGTAAAAACTACACCATTGATACTGTAAAAACTACACCATTGATATTGTAAAAACTACACCATTGATATTGTAAAAACTACACCATTGACATTGTAAAAACTACACCATTGATATTGTAAAAACTACACCATTGATATTGTAAAAACTACACCATTGATATTGTAAAAACTACACCATTGATACTGTAAAAACTACACCATTGATACTGTAAAAACTACACCATTGATACTGTAAAAACTACACCATTGATACTGTAAAAACTACACCATTGACATTGTAAAAACTACACCATTGACATTGTAAAAACTACACCATTGATACTGTAAAAACTACACCATTGATACTGTAAAAACTACACCATTGATACTGTAAAAACTACACCATTGATACTGTAAAAACTACACCATTGATATTGTAAAAACTACACCGTTGACATTGTAAAAACTACACCATTGACATTGTAAAAACTACACCATTGACATTGTAAAAACTACACCATTGACATTGTAAAAACTACACCATTGATATTGTAAAAACTACACCATTGATATTGTAAAAACTACACCATTGACATTGTAAAAACTACACCATTGACATTGTAAAAACTACACCATTGACATTGTAAAAACTACACCGTTGACATTGTAAAAACTACACCATTGACATTGTAAAAACTACACCATTGACATTGTAAAAACTACACCACTACACCATTGACATTGTAAAAACTACACCATTGACATTGTAAAAACTACACCATTGACATTGTAAAAACTACACCATTGACATTGTAAAAACTACACCATTGACATTGTAAAAACTACACCATTGATATTGTAAAAACTTCACCATTCATATTGTAAAAACTACAATACCCGTCCTATCATTTTTTTTTTTACAATTGACAAGAAGTGTAAATTGACAGGAAGTGTTTGCAGAACAGAATCTATAGTGGGCACAGCAGCAAACTTCTGACCTTGTAAACAAAGCCTTTTAATGGTCCAGGGTTAAAAAGAAGATACCAAAACCTGAACCACAGCTGTGCCACAGACAAGTGCCGCTGTGCCACAGACAAGTGCCGCTGTGCCACAGACAAGTGCCGCTGTGCCACAGACAAGTGCCGCTGTGCCTCAGACAAGTGCCGCTGTGCCTCAGACAAGTGCCGCTGTGCCACAGAC
Source organism: Procambarus clarkii (assembly GCF_040958095.1). Lineage (NCBI taxonomy): Eukaryota > Metazoa > Arthropoda > Malacostraca > Decapoda > Cambaridae > Procambarus > Procambarus clarkii. Next base: position 15,311,129 of record NC_091186.1, read on the forward strand.
AAGTGCCGCTGAGCCGCAGACAAGTGCCGCTGTGCCACAGACAAGTGCCGCTGTGCCTCAGACAAGTGCCGCTGTGCCTCAGACAAGTGCCGCTGTGCCACAGACAAGTGCCGCTGTGCCGCAGACAAGTGCCGCTGTGCCGCAGACAAGTGCCGCAGACAAGTGCCGCTGTGCCACAGACAAGTGCCGCTGTGCCACAGACAAGTGCCGCTGTGCCACAGACAAGTGCCGCTGTGCCACAGACAAGTGCCGCTGTGCCACAGACACATGTGACTGATCTCGTGTTGTGAAATGTCTACTTCAATGGGGAACTGAGGAGCGGTAATCCGTGGGACCCGTGATTATAGTGGTCACACACAGGCCGGGACACAATCTGTACACCAGTTGAGAGGCGGGACCAAAGAGCCAGAGCTCAACTCCCGTACAAGCACAATTAGGTGAGTACACCCGCTGTCGGGTCATATCACCCGTGAAGTCATATTGGCCAGGCGCAGGTGATGCAAGGTTGTATTTCCTGAACAAACACTCGTGATTTTGATCACTAGTGTACCTACCTGGGGACTTGCGTGATGGTGAATGGATGACAGTGCTAAAATAAACGTAAATAAATGCACCGAGAGTGAAATTTTAAATTGTGAAATGCCCTGGAAGTCATTTGCAGTGAACTGTCCGGTCAACCAACACACATAACACCATTAAGGTTATGTTCCATACCTGTTCCATACCTGGAGCATACCTGGAGCATACCTGAAGCATACCTGGAGAGGGTTCTGGGGGGTTCTTCTCCCCCCAGAACCTGTGATCCTGGTTCATAGGATCAGGCTCGACTTGTGATAACTTGGTCCAACAGGCTGTTGCTTGGAGCGGCTCGCAGGCCCCCACATACTTATGTGATGCCTTGCAGGAAGTCCCGGATCAGCCAGGTTGTGGTGGATATGTAGGCCTGCAGGCAACAGCCTAACCGATCAAGGTATTAGCAGACTGGGCAGCGGTGGAAGAGCTCTTGAAATCGTACGCAGTCTGGCTCACGAATTGGTTTGACATCTGGCCCGGTTGATGATGTATGTGGCCCGGTTGATGATGTATCTGGCCCGGTTGATGATGTATGTGGCCCGGTTGATGATGTATCTGGCCCGGTTGATGATGTATGTGGCCCGGTTGATGAAGTATCTGGCCCGGTTGATGAAGTATCTGGCCCGGTTGATGATGTATCTGGCCCGGTTGATGATGTATCTGGCCCGGTTGATGATGTATCTGGCCCGGTTGATGATGTATCTGGCCCGGTTGATGTATCTGGCCCGGTTGATGATGTATCTGACCCGGTTGATGATGCATCTGGCCCGGTTGATGACGCATCTGGCCTGGTTGATGAACGCATCTGGCCCGGTTGATGATGTATCTGGCCCGGTTGATGATGTATCTGACCCGGTTGATGATGTATCTGACCCGGTTGTTGATGTATCTGGCCCGGTTGATGATGTATCTGGCCCGGTTGATGACGCATCTGGCCTGGTTGATGAACGCATCTGGCCCGGTTGATGATGTATCTGGCCCGGTTGATGATGTATCTGGCCCGGTTGATGACGCATCTGGCCTGGTTGATGAACGCATCTGGCCCGGTTGATGAACGTATCTGGCCCGGTTGATGATGTATCTGGCCCGGTTGATGATGTATCTGACCCGGTTGATGATGTATCTGCCCCGGTTGATGATGTATCTGGCCCGGTTGATGAACGCATCTGGCCCGGTTGATGATGTATCTGCCCCGGTTGATGATGTATCTGGCCCGGTTGATGATGTATCTGGCCCGGTTGATGATGTATCTGGCCCGGTTGATGATGTATCTGGCCCGGTTGATGATGTATCTGGCCCGGTTGATGATGTATCTGGCCCGGTTGATGATGTATCTGGCCCGGTTGATGATGTATCTGCCCCGGTTGATGATGTATCTGGCCCGGTTGATGATGTATCTGGCCCGGTTGATGAACGCATCTGGCCCGGTTGATGAACGTATCTGGCCCGGTTGATGATGTATCTGGCCCGGTTGATGATGTATCTGACCCGGTTGATGATGTATCTGCCCCGGTTGATGATGTATCTGGCCCGGTTGATGATGTATCTGGCCCGGTTGATGATGTATCTGACCCGGTTGATGATGTATCTGCCCCGGTTGATGATGTATCTGGCCCGGTTGATGAACGTATCTGACCCGGTTGATGAACGCATCTGGCCCGGTTGATGATGTATCTGGCCCGGTTGATGAACGCATCTGGCCCGGTTGATGATGTATCTGGCCCGGTTGATGATGTATCTAGCCCGGCTGATGAACGTATCTGACCCGGTTGATGATGTATCTGGCCCGGTTGATGATGTATCTGGCCCGGTTGATGAACGTATCTGACCCGGTTGATGAACGCATCTGGCCCGGTTGATGATGTATCTGGCCCGGTTGATGAACGCATCTGGCCCGGTTGATGATGTATCTGGCCCGGTTGATGAACGCATCTGGCCCGGTTGATGATGTATCTGGCCCGGTTGATGATGTATCTGGCCCGGTTGATGAACGTATCTGGCCCGGTTGATGATGTATCTGGCCCGGTTGATGAACGCATCTGGCCCGGTTGATGATGTATCTGGCCCGGTTGATGATGTATCTGGCCCGGTTGATGATGTATCTGGCCCGGTTGATGAATGTAATATTGCAGGTCCTGCCATGCCTCCTGGGGCTCACGTGCTGTTGTTTCCGTGCGCAGATTGGCAACTAATCCTTCTAATACTAATCACCTTCCAGGTGTAAATAACTAATCACCTTCCAGGTGTACATAACTAATCACCTTCCAGGTGTACATAACTAATCACCTTCCAGGTGTACATAACTAATCACCTTCCAGGTTTACATAACTAATCACCTTCCAGGTGTAAATAACTAATCACCTTCCAGGTGTACATAACTAATCACCTTCCAGGTGTACATAACTAATCACCTTCCAGGTGTAAATAACTAATCACCTTCCAGGTGTACATAACTAATCACCTTCCAGGTGTAAATAACTAATCACCTTCCAGGTGTACATAACTAATCACCTTCCAGGTGTACATAACTAATCACCTTCCAGGTGTAAATAACTAATCACCTTCCAGGTGTACATAACTAATCACCTTCCAGGTGTAAATAACTAATCACCTTCCAGGTGTACATAACTAATCACCTTCCAGGTGTACATAACTAATCACCTTCCAGGTGTACATAACTAATCACCTTCCAGGTGTAAATAACTACTCATCTTCCAAGTGTAAATTATCACGTCTCTCTACTCGTCTGTGGTCTACTCAACATGGTTTTTTACAAATTGTAAACGTTTAGTGACATTGAATCCATTCAATAAATCATCCAGACAGTGAAACAGGTCCATGTTAGCAACTTCACCCGCCACATACGTCAATCACCCGCCACATACGTCAATCACCCGCCACATACGTTAATCACCCGCCACATACGTCAATCACCCGACACATACGTCAATCGCCCGCCACATACGTTAAACGCCCGCCACATACGTCAATCACCCGCCACATACGTCAATCACCCACCACATACGTCAATCGCCCGCCACATAAGTTAAACGCCCGCCACATACGTCAATAACCCGCCACATACGTCAATCACCCACCACATACGTCAATCGCCCGCCACATACGTCAATCGCCCGCCACATACGTCAATCACCCGCCACATACGTCAATCACCCGCCACATACGTCAATCACCCGCCACATACGTCAATCACCCGCCACATACGTCAATCGCCCGCCACGTCCCTCATCATGCAGGTAACTCACCCGTGAATCTCCCCAACCATCATCCTTTTTTATTTTATTATCCATTTCCACGGTAAAAAACTATCCCAATTTCCTTTCAGAAGCAATTCGGTGTTATTGACACAACTCCTTTTTATCTCTCTCTCTCTCTCTCTCTCTCTCTCTCTCTCTCTCTCTCTCTCTCTCTCTCTCGTGTGCTGCTTGTTTATCACCCTCTTCCTTGTTCCTGCTTCCTCTCTTTCTTCATTCCCTTTTCTTAGTGGGTGTTGGTCTCAGCGCGATTTGTAAGGAGGCGAGATATTGTGTAATGCCCCTGTAAGACATCTGTATCTTCGCTGTAGTGTCAGGTATTCCGTAACTTATCATGACTATCACCATCCTTATAAAGACTTATAGTAAATATTATATATTATCGTTTCCTTAATATATATGTAGATCGTTGTCACAAGTTGAGTATTTATAAGGTTCAAGCGGGTAAGTGTAATTTCTTCATTGATTATTTAGTGAAGAGAGTGGCTTGTTAATCTCTGTTCCGATACACTGGAACCAACACCTTGTTTGGCATCTAAATATTACTTGTTACTTCCCGGAGAGTGGTTGATACCTGGTTGATACCTGGTTGATGGGTTTCTGAGAGTTCTTCTACTCCCCAAGCCCGGCCCGAGGCCAGGATTGACTTGTGAGAACTTGGTCCAACAGGCTTATGGCATCATGCTGGAATTATAGTGTTGAGTGCTGTATTGCTCTGTACCTGCTCACTCTACTGAACCTTGTGACACCCCCTTGGAGGCCGCTAGTAATATCTTGATGTTATCTTGAGTTGATTTCGGAGCTTTAGTGTCCCCGCGGCCCAGCCCTCGACCAGGCCTCCACCCCCAGGAAGCAGCCCGAATTGACAGCTGACTAACTCCCAGGTACCTATTTACTGCTAGGTAACAGGGGCATAGGGTGACAGAAACTCTGCCCATCGTTTCTCTCCGGCGCCCGGGATCGAACCCGGGGCCACAGAATCAGGTGTCCAGCGTGCTGTCTGCTCGGCCAGTCGGCTCCAGTTAATTAGTTAATTAGTAGTTAATTAGTATTAAGTAAACAAAGCTAGAGTGGGGGGCTAAGGTCAGTTTGTGGGTGGATATTACTGCTAGCGATTAACAGGCTATCCCACAACACAATACTTATATATTCAATCACAACTAACAGCTCTTCACAAAATGTTAATTCCTTTTAGATCAAATGCTGTAGCTGACTGCTGTAGCTGACGGCAGTAGTTGATTGCTGTAGCTGACTGCTGTAGCTGACTGCTGTGGTTGACGGTTGCAACTGGCGGCTGTAGCTGACTGCTGTAGCTGACGGCAGTAGTTGATTGCTGTAGCTGACTGCTGTAGCTGACTGCTGTAGCTGACGGCTATGGCTGACGGCTGTAGCTGACTGTTGTAGCTGACGGCAGTAGTTGATTGCTGTAGCTGACTGCTGTAGCTGACTGCTATGGTTGACGGTTGCAACTGGCGGCTGTAGCTGACTGTTGTAGCTGACGGCTGTGGCTGACGGCTATAGCTGACGGCTGTAACTGACGGCTGTAACTGACGGCTGTAACTGACGGCTGTAACTGACGGCTGTACCTTCGTTTGGGGGGGGGGCGGGAGCTTTAATATTGCACCTTATCTCTCTTGGCGGCTTGCCGCACCTTATACCTTTTTAATTCCTAATACCCCACTCTCCCTCCAAGGTCCTGCCCTCCCTCTTACCCCTCTTTCTGCTTGACCTTCACCCCCTAGTATCTAGTGGCTACAAGGTCTTCCCCCCCCCCCCTAGTGTGTTCTGTGGGGGACTGGAGATGTCCAGGCACTCATTCCTCTCTTATAATCTGTCAATATCACTCTCAGTACTCTCTGCCTCTCTCTCTCTCTCTGCCTCTCTCTCTCTCTCTCTCTCTCTCTCTCTCTCTCTCTCTCTCTCTCTCTCTCTCTCTCTCTCTCTGCCTCTCTCTCTCTCTGCCTCTCTCTCTCTCTCTCTCTCTCTCTCTGCCTCTCTGTATCCTCCAAGACAGGAGCGGTTGTCTTGTCTGCTGTAGGACTTGAAGATGCGAACGAGACCATCTTGACGAGTCAGACAGTTTCCGCGCCGCTCCGCCAATAGGGAGCGCCATCAACACTTTATTATGGGGTGAATCGCCCCATTCACATGCCGGGTTTGGTGTCGCGCGTCGATCATGTCAAGCGCGGTAGTAAATCACGCGCGCCCTCAGTTATGGTGGTTCACAGTCGTACGTCAATGACTGGCATATGCCAGTCGTACGTCGACAATGACTATGTCGGGGGCATATGCCAACTACAGGAGGATCTTGGCTGTACGACATTCTTGGAGATATGGAGGTCGTACCTCAGGTTTTGGTGGCCGGACCAGTCCAGCAACGAGGAGGCCTGATCGATGACCGGGCCGCGGGAACGCTAAGCCCCGGAACAACTCCAAGGTATGGTAAAAGGGGACCTGACGGCTGAGTTGACAGCGCTCGGGATTCGAAGTCCTAAGGTTCCGGGTTAGAGCCCCGGCGGAGGGGAAAACAAATGGACAGAGTTTCTTTCACCCTGATGTTCCTGGTCACCTAACAGTAAATAGGTACCTGGGAGTTAGATGGTACGGGCTACTACCTGGGGATGTGTAACAAAAAGGAGGCCTGGTCGAGGACCGGGCCGCGGGGAAGCTATGCCCCGAAATCATCTCAAGATAACCAATATTCCATGTTAGATTGACAAGCCTGTGGCGTCAGGTCACTCGGCCACCATGCTGTTTCATGTAGCCAATTGTCCTTAATTCAAATTGTATAAAAATTATGTTACTGTCAGTATTTAGCACATTCACTTAATATTCTTAAGTGTATTCACTTAACAACTTCCCTTGGGATATTGCCCATGTAATCATCCATCATTTGAGAGCCAAAGATTCATTCCCTCTAATTGGCCAAGAGCACAGTAATTAGCTGTGGTAATGAAGTGAAACAATTAGGATGGCACTTAGTTTCGGCCGCCCAGGGAGAAGCCATGAACACCGCCTCAGTAGCCATTTAAGGTAAATGATGTGGTCGATGAGATTAATGCAACGGAGGGTAGAAATAGCCTAACAAATCCACAAGGGCCGTGACAGGGATTCGAACCTACGTCTGTGAGCATCCCGTTGAAAAGCAGAGGTGCAACAGGTACTCTGAGAGAGAACTATCAACATCAGAGACCCGAGACTGTTCAACACGCTTCCACTACACATAAGGGGCATAACTGGCCGACCCCTCACAGTGTTCAAGAGAGAACTAGATAAACACCTCCAAAGGATACCTAACCAACCAGGCTGTGACTCATACGTCAGGCTGCGAGCAGCCGCGTCCAACAGCCTGGTTGATCAGTCCAACAACCAGGAGGCCTGGTCGACGACCGGGCCCCGGGGACGCTAAGCCCCGGAAGCACCTCAAGGTAAGGTAAGGTATCCCAGACGCTGCCTTAATCGACTGAGCTTTGTTCATTGATGCATCACGTTATTGTGATGTGTGTGTGTAATAAAGCCTAACCTACTCTATCCTTTTGAGATGTACTTTATTTTCTCAATAAACTTACTTGAATGCTGTGTGAGTTCTTGTACAATTTTGTATTTCCATTTTCCCCCCATTTGCCTCTCAGGATAGGAAAGTTGATTTAGTTAGAGATTAAGTAATTCGTGCATTTTATTAAATAAAGGTTTTCCTTAATTCTCTAGTGTATTTTAATATATATATTTTTCCCTCAGTTATTCTTGTCGTAGTTTGAAGTGTTTCGTAAGTCTTCTGTGTTTCTACGAGTTTCTTTAAGTACTAATCTCCCCCCCCCTTGTCTTGAGTTAAGAAACTTTTAAAAGGAATTCCAGCAATTCAATTTCTTTCTTTATTATGCTCCTCATACCCAACCCGTGGGTATGAGGTGCATAATAAAGGTAACACAATTAGCATGAGGTTACAATTATTAATGTTATAAATACATGTACATATGTACATATGTACATATGTACATATATATTATATATATATATATATATATATATATATATATATATATATATATATATATATATATATATATATATATTATTAAATATGACCGAAAAAGTAAGATTAATAATTCTAACACGAATTTTCTCAATCTTTCGTACATTTCGTTTCACTGTTGATATATATATATATATATATATATATATGAGTATATATATATATATATATATATATATATATATATATATATATATATATATATATATATATATATACTCAGTGAGTCAACAAGAGGCTCACAACAGTCACTATACAAGGCACTTTACATCTATGGTGAGTCACACAGTTACTAGTCTTGCTCCACACCCACCCAACTGGGATGCCTGCCATCCTGTATTTAAAATATTAAAGTCCCCAATTACAAGTTGACTGGTTTTCTCCCCGAGTCAATTAGCTCAATTACCCGGAATTCAGGAAAAGTGTTGGCAGCGGTAAGACTATTCTTGAGTAATCCTCGCCTTTTTTTCTATCCAGTGCTGTAAGAATTGTAGACATGTTCTTAGGAACATCATTCAATCATTCCTCCCCCCCCCCCCCCACGCGTCCTCCTGTTTCTAGGTGAGTGTTTCTGCTGCAAGGGCGACATATAATTTACATATAATTTTCTGGGGTGATATAATTTACAATTATTACAGTCTGACGTGTACCTGCTTGATGGGGGTTCTGGGAGTTCTTCTACTCCCCAAGCCCGGCCCGAGGCCATAGGCTTGACTTGTAAGAGTTTGGTCCACCAGGCTGTTGCTTGGAGCGGCCCGCAGGCCCACATACCCACCACAGCCCGGTTGGTCCGGCACTCAGATGCAATGAGTAAGGGTTACTTATCAAGTCTTCGATTGGACAACGGAAAATATCTTGATGTTTAACGGTGATAAGTTCCAGGTACTTGGATATGGTACAAACGAGGAACTTAAACAAAACACAGAATACAGGACACAATGAGACTTATTCATATAAGAAGGAAGGCAACATGTAAAAGATCTGGGAATTATGATATCTGACGACCTGACATTTAGTGAACATAACCGAGCAAATATAGCGGCGGCCAGGAAAATGATAGGATGGATTATGATAACGTTCAAATCCAGGGACCCCACAGCAATGCTAATGCTATTTAAATCACTGGTGCTGTCCGTACTAGAGTATTGCTCGATACTCATTTCCTCTTTCAGAGCAGGAAAGATAGCTAAATTAGAGGGAATACAGATAACCTATACAGCACGCATAGATACGATAAAACATCTAAATTATTGTGACCGTCTCAAAGCTCTCAAAATCTACTCTCTCTCGAAAGGAAATGCGAAAAGTATCAAATAATATATACATGGAAGATACTGGAGGGCCAAGCCCCAAATTTGCACAATAGAATAACAAAAAACTAGGGCGAAAGATACGGAAGGAAATGCAGAATAGAACCAGTGAAGAGTAGAGGTGCCATAGGCACAATCAGAGAACACTGTCTGAACATCAGAGGTCCACAGCTGTTCAACACCCTCCCAACAAGCATTATAAATATTGCCGGAACAAAGGTGGATGTCTTCAAGATGCACTTAGACAAGTTCTTGCAAGAAGTGCAAGCAGGGGCATAACTGGCCGGCCTCTCACAGTGTTCAAGAGATAACTCGATAAGCACCTCCCAAAGATACCTGAACAACCAGGCTGTGATTCTGTCGCGTCTAACAGCCATGGTGACGTATCAATTATGGTGACGTATCAGCTACAGAGAGCCGGAAGCAGCAACAGGTGTCGGTAATCGATATAAACCACAGCCACAGAGAACATCAATTATAATACATACTGCAAACACATTCCTTGGTCGTGTGGATGGGGAGAGTGGATGGGGAGTGTGGATAGGGAGAGTGAATGGGGAGTGTGGATAGGGAGAGTGAATGGGGAGTGTGGATAGGGAGAGTGAATGGGGAGTGTGGATGGGGAGTGTGGATGGGGTTCGGCATGTGGGTGAGGGGGTAGGAGTGCTCCACTTATCATATGAAATATCCATTAACCAAATTCCATACCCTGGCCTGGATACTAATAATCGATACCAGCAGACATGAATTTACAATCGTTTAACATTCATGATGAATTGAAGGCCGCGCAACACCGCGAGAGGAGCGAGAGTGCGTGTGTTGTTGATTCAGGAAGGTCGAGCCTGCAAGCTGATAAATACTGGGAGAGGAATGCAGAGGGATCTGCATTGTCTTCCTAGAATACCAACCGAGGGAGTGAATTCCACGAGAGTGAGGCAATGGTCAACTCCTGTTCCCAGGTTGGCAGTTGCATCACTGTGACTCCAGCTCCCTCCAGTGGAGAGTGTCAGTCCGTATATCTTTCCAGATCTTCAATTTACCTATAGTAGGTTTCGAGAGGTCTACTTCTCCAAGCCAGGCCTGGAGCCAGGCTTGTCTATATTCATCAAGAACTGTTAAAAAACTACCGTCGCAGGGCCTTCACATTCTGTGGAGACAAAGCCTAGATACTGGCGTTATTCCTGACATACTAAAAACAGCAGAGATAGCACCACTCCATAAAGGAGGAAATAAGGCAGAGGGAAAAAATTACAGACCGATTGCACCTAACATCACACATCATATAAATCTTTGAGAGATTTGAGGGCTAAGAAGTAAGATCACAAAATACATAGAATCACAGCATCTCTATAACCCCGGACAACATAGGTTCAGAACAGAGCGCTCTTGCCTATCCCAGTTGCTGGACCACTATGACATGGCATTAGATGCCATCGAAGACAAGCAAAACGCTGAAGTAATTTACACAGATTTCGCAAAAGCCTTCGACAAATGTGTCCATGGTGTTATTACACACAAAATACGTTCAAAATTAATTACGGGAAAATAGGCAGATGGATCTACAATTTCCTGCCTAACAGAACCCAATGTGTAATAGTCAACAAAATAAAATCCGGTGCATCAACCGTAAAGAGCTCAGTCCCCCAGGGTACTGTGCTGCTTGCTCCAGAAATTTTTTCATCCTCATATCGGACATAGACCAGAACACAACCTATAGCACTGTATCATCCTTTGCAGATGACTCTAGGATTTTTATGAGAGTAGGCAACATAGAGGACACGACAAACCTCCAATCAGATGTAGATCAGGTCTTTCAATGGGCTACAGAAAATAATATGGTGTTTAACGAGGATAAGTTCCAGCTCATGCGCTACGGAAAAAAATGAAAATATAAAAACAGAAACCACGTACAAAACTCAGTCAAATCATAACATAGAACGAAAAGGCAATGTAAAGGATTTGGGTGTACTCATATCGGAAGACCTTACCTTTAAAGAACACAATAAAGTAGCCGTCACAACTGCAAGAAAAATGACAGGTTGGATAACAAGAACTTTTCACACTAGAGATGCTATACCGATGATGATACTTTTCAAGACGCTAGTGCTCTCTAGAGTGGAATACTGTTGCACAATGACAGACCCTTTCAAAGCTGGAGAAATTGCTGACCTAGAGAGCGTGCAGAGATCCTTTACTGCTAGAATCCACTCAGAAAAACTTCTAAACTATTGGGACTGACTAAAAATGCCTAAATCTGTATTCTCTTGAGCGCAGGCGGGAGATACATAATAATTTATACGTGGAAAATAGTAGAGGAGCTGGTCCCAAACCTGCACACAGAAATAACACCACATGAGACCAGAAGACATGGCAGGATGTGCAGAATACCCCCGTTGAAGAGCAGAGGTGCAATAGGTACTCTGAGAGAGAACTATCAACATCAGAGGCCCGAGACTGTTCAGCACGCGTCCACTACACATAAGGGGCATAACTGGCCGACCCCTCACAGTGTTCAAGAGAGAACTATCAACATCAGAGGCCCGAGACTGTTCAGCACGCTTCCACTACACATAAGGGGCATAACTGGCCGACCCCTCACAGTGTTCAAGAGAGAACTATCAACATCAGAGGCCCGAGACTGTTCAACACGCTTCCACTACACATAAGGGACATAACTGGCCGACCCCTTACAGTGTTCAAGAGAGAACTATCAACATCAGAGGCCCGAGACTGTTCAGCACGCTTCCACTACACATAAGGGACATAACTGGCCGACCCCTCACAGTGTTCAAGAGAGAACTATCAACATCAGAGGCCCGAGACTGTTCAACACGCTTCCACTACACATAAGGGACACTTGCCGACCCCTCACAGTGTTCAAGAGAGAACTTGAAAACTTCCACCTGTGTTCCAGCAATATTTGTTATGCTTGGTGGCGGAGGGGGGGAGGTTGAAGAGCCGTGGGCCTCTGATGTCCTTACTGTGTTCTAGTGTTCTATGACTGCTGTGGCACCTCTACTCTTCACCGGGTCTATTCTAAATTTCCTATCACATCTTTTGCTATAATAAGTTGTTATATTTCACATTTGGAATCTGGCCTACTTCTAATATATGTATATATTATATGATACTTCTCCCGTCTCTTTTTCCAGAGGATTTGAGATATTTTTTACTGTTTCCATAATTGCTGTATTTCTGTCTATCCGCGCCGTATATGTTCTCGGTAATCCCTTTTTTCATAAATTTCCCGTGCTTTGAGAGGGGAAGTGAGCGCCGGCAAGTACTCAGGGCGGGAAATCACAAGCGAGTTGAAAATGAGGTCTAGAAATCCCTGGATTTGAAGGTTCTCATCAGCCGTCTATTTGAGTCCTATCAAATGGTGGGTGATGCCAGACTTGCTTTGTTTGCTCACCAAACATTAGGTCGTCTGACATCATTATTTCCTGACCTTTTACGCGTCATTTTCCTTCTATGAGATGTGATTGCCTCTTCTACCCTGCATTTTGTTGAAGTTCTTTATTTTGTCCGTGCCTACGAATATGGAATTTATCACTGTTGAAGACCGTGTTAATTTCTGTTTCGCAGTGGAAAACTTTATTTATGTTGGTTTGTCGTATATTAATGTCTTCTAGTGAGGTAATTTTTATGTTGATTTTGGAATCGTCAACAAAGGATGACTATACTGAACGTCATCAATATCGTCGGGGACCGCGAACGCCGACCTGCATGAAGCGAGACCGTTACTCTACCGTCCAGCCCAAGTGGTTGGGCAAGATGACAGGAGGCTACAACTTGTATATTTGTTGTAGAGAACACGTGTAACAAGGACCGTATCTTGGGTACAGAGCTTTCCATTGAGCTCAGTCGTGATTTGGTTGGATTGACTGATACTCTTGATTCTTGAGGTTATCTTGATGATTTCGGGGCTTTAGTGTCCCCGCGGCCCGGTCCTTGACCAGGCCCCCACCCCCAGGAAGCAGCCCGTGACAGCTGACTAACACCCAGGTACCTATTTTACTGCTAGGTAACAGGGGCATAGGGTGAAAGAAACTTTGCCCATTGTTTCTCGCCGGCGCCTGGGGTCGAACCCAGGACCACAGGATCACAAGTCCAGCGTGCTGTCCGCTAGGCCGACCGGCTCCCTCTTACTCTCTATCTTACTATTGACTCTGTCTTACGTTTGACAGCAAGTTAACTATTCATCGTCCTACTTTGCCTCTTTGGACAATATTTGAGGGAGTTATTCTTTTGTACACTATTCGGGAGGTTATTACTGCAAGGTGTACACAACATCTGCAATTTAGTGTTCTAATACTTCTATGATTTCGTCATAGTGGGTGAGTAATTACGAAAATCAAGAGTCTTCCTGGCGTTCTGGTTGATACCTGGTTGATGGGGTTCTGGGAGTTCTTCTACTCCCCCAAGCCCGGCCCGAGGCCAGGCTTGACTTGTGAGAGTTTGGTCCACTAGGCTAATTTATATACATTTATCACACTTTCAGCACTACACATCAACAGATTCCGAGGCTGTCCCGGATCAAAATTCACGGAAACACACACACACACACACACACACACACACACACACACACACACACACACACACACACACACACACACACACACACACACACACACAGCTCTTGGAACATAATTCTGACTTCAATGGGACTCAAAAATGACTGTCAGTAAGCCATCACTTTGTGACAAGTAGCTCCTTCATAATACCAAAGATGACGCTGGAAGTCTCCGTGCTCTCTCTGTTGACTAGTTGCTCTATTCTGTCCTGTAGACCCGGACCACTATTATATACAACACTCATTCTTAACTTGTCTTTCCTAGTAAGTCAGTTAATATTTCTGGTAAAGTTGGAGTGGCCAGTGACAAGTGAGTGCCTGAAAAAAGTTAATTGAGTTTGCTGAATGGGTGATTCGCTTCAGACAAATGGTTGTCATTCGTTTGTGAATGATTTCCTCAAGTGTGGGCCTGGACATCCGGCCAGGTATGAGGCAGCAAATAGTGTGAGGAAGAACTCCCAGGATCCGTCCTGAACATTTCCTCCACTCACAATTTGAGTGCCCAAATGAACCACAGAGACATTAGAAATACCTTTTTCAGTGTCAGAATAGAATGCACTAGGAATCAATGTGGTGGAGGCAGACTCCATACACAGTTTCAAATGTAGAAATGATAGAGCCCAGTAGGCTCAGGAACCTGTACACCAGTTGATTAACAGTTGAGAAGCGGGACCAAAGAGCCAAAGCTCAACCCCCGCAAGCACAACTAGGTCTTATTCCGTCCCATCCCAAATCCTTATCCTGACCCCTTCCAAGTGCTATATAGTCGTAATGGTTTGTTCCCAACTCCTGGTAGTGTTCTTCCCTTCCAGAATGTTATAACTGTATCGTACAGGTTTCGAAAATACCTTTCCAGTATCTATCTCGTCTTTGTTCCAGGAAGTACAACGTGAGCACCTTGATGTGGTCGCTGCAGTGTAAATACTCGGGCCAGTCTATACGGCAGATAAATGAACTATATCTAGCTTAAACTTTTTGTCTGCCTTGAAATATTATATAAACACAGAGGAGAATTCCAAACCAGATAGCTACAGTGCTTTGAGGAGTACCAACACCGGACTGGCTTCCAGTGTTGTAATAGTTGATATCATAAAATATCTTGTTGCTGACTGCTGCTATGTTTGTTTGACGTTGTTCTCTAAACGTTATGACATTCACCGCTCCCTACTGCTTGTGTCAGGCCAACCCGCTCCTGCTTGCGTCAGCCCTCTCCTCTCCTGCTTGCGTCAGCCCTCTCCTCTCCTGCTTGCGTCAGCCCTCTCCTATCCTGCTTGCGTCAGCCCTCTCCTATCCTGCTTGCGTCAGCCCTCTCCTATCCTGCTTGCGTCAGCCCTCTTCTATCCTGCTTGCGTCAGCCCTCTCCTATCCTGCTTGCGTCAGCCCTCTCCTCTCCTGCTTGCGTCAGCCCTCTCCTATCTTGCTTGCGTCAGCCCTCTCCTATCCTGCTTGCGTCAGCCCTCTCCTATCTTGCTTGCGTCAGCCCTCTCCTATCCTGCTTGCGTCAGCCCTCTCCTATCCTGCTTGCGTCAGCCCTCTCCTATCCTGCTTGCGTCAGCCCTCTCCTATCCTGCTTGCGTCAGCCCTCTCCTATCCTGCTTGCGTCAGCCCTCTCCTATCCTGCTTGCGTCAGCCCTCTCCTATCCTGCTTGCGTCAGCCCTCTCCTATCCTGCTTGCGTCAGCCCATCCATGCGAGTGGTAGTGAACCCCATACCCTTTCTCAGGTCATATTTTATGTGGGGCGAGAAGGGAGGAGTGTGTAAAGATGATGGAGAAATACAGGCGAAGGAATATGTTTAAAAATCGGGAATGTAGCATGAGTTATGACAGGAGGCGGGCTGTCAGCCTTGCTGACACGCGTGTGTTTGGTAGCTAAGCTAGGCTTGCGCCTTTTTTTGTTGTGAGGGGGTCTGTATTTTATCTTAGAATTATGTACTGTGAGGCATGAATCTTCTATTAATCTTGAATATCAGAATTCTGCCTACATCCGTATGTTGAATAGGACAATAGACATGTATTGTTTTTGTTTGGGAAGAGGGGGGTGGGGGAAGGTGGGGGAGCTGAGGGGGGGGGGAGCTAAGGGGGGGGGGAGCTGAGGGGGGGGAGCTGAGGGGGGGGGGGAGCTGAGGGGGGGGGGAGCTTCACTTAATGCCCACTGCTCTTATAAGTTGTTTATGAATCTGATTGCTGCCTTGGTTGTGTTGGCCACTAGCCATTCTGATAGTCGTGGTTACCAGAGTGTTTGGATAACATGGTCCGCGTCTGGTGATGTACTGGAAAAGGTCAAAGAGGCACGTAATGGGCTCAGATAATGGGGCCCCCCACACACACGCCCACCCACCGTTATAATGGGTAATGGGTACAAGCTGAGAAAAGACCGGATCATCATCATTTATATCCTCCCGTTCTTCCCATCCTCTCTCCTACTCTTCCTCCTTGGTACTCATGTCCCCCCTCTTCCCCCAGCTCCCTCCTCCCTGGGGCTCGGGAAGCAGACGGAAGAACTAAGGTGTGTTAAAACAGGTTACCGTGACAGGGATCGACCTTGATGAGGGCCACGGACCGACCACGAACACTGAGGAAAGGACACGAACGACCACGAACACGGAGGAAAGGACACGGACCTACCACGAACACTGAGGAAAGGACACGGACCGACAAAGAACACTGAGCCAAGGACACGGACCGACCACGAACACTGAGGGAAGGACACGGACCGACCACGAACACTGAGGGAAGGACACGGACCGACCACGAACACTGAGGGAAGGACACGGACCGACCACGAACACTGAGGGAAGGACACGGACCGACCACGAACACGGAGGGAAGGACACGGACCGACCACGAACACTGAGGAAAGGACACGGACCGACCACGAACACTGAGGAAAGGACACGGACCGACCACGAACACTGAGGGAAGGACACGGACCGACCACGAACACTGAGGGAAGGACACGGACCGACCACGAACACGGAGGAAAGGACACGGACCGACCACGAACACGGAGGAAAGGACACGGACCGACCACGAACACGGAGGAAAGGATACGGACCGACCACGAACACGGAGGGAAGGACACGAACCGACCACGAACACGGAGGAAAGGACACGGACCGACCACGGCGAGGCGACCCTCCTGGAGAGGACCTCTCCTCTGCCTTACAACCCTCAACATCCATTGAGGTGAAAAGATCGATAAAGAGGCGCGCTAACCAGGCCACGGAGGAGGTGATCTTTCAACGGCCCCCTCCCCCCCCCCCCCCCGGGAAGGTGGGTAGGGGAGGAGTAACACAGTGTGCAAGCCACAACAGCCTGGCTAAACAGAGGGGAGGGTGGGGGGATGAGGAAGCCAGACCCAATTGAAAACTCTGGCTTCCTGTCCTAGCTTCACCAACCCCCAGTGTTCCCTACTCCAGCTTCACCAACGTGAAGCGGCAGTATACGTCCCCCCCCCTAACTGAGCTGGGTCTCCGGGTGCCCCTTGTGGGGGCGGCCCAGTCCCCCAGTGGGACAGCACTTGTCGCTAACAGGAAAACATTTCCCACCTACACCTCTTGCATTATTTCCTGGCCGTGTGGAGGCTGATCTTGCAGGTCCGGCGTTCGATCCCCAATGGTCCAAGCGGCACAGCATCGTTTCTTTCCCTCCCTCCTAATATCCCAGCTGCCATTGCATCCCTTGCAATGACTATCTTTATTTAGTCATACTGATTTAGCGTTTTCTCGTCATAATTTCGTTTCCCGTCACATTAGGTTTGACAAGCCCCCGGCTTCCTGTCTTCATTGAGGCCATGTAACAACGTAACGTGATTTATCCCGACACCTCAGCATGTTAAAGTGGGCTTCGTGGATTCAAGAGGTTCTCTCTCCTCCATATTATCTATCCGATCATAAGACTCCCGGTGTCGTCGTATGCAGAGGATGATAGGATGCTGTTGCATCGGTCTATGCACTCCTGTTCCAATCATCATATTTTTGCATTTGGCTGGGTTAAATTTTAGCAGCCATTTTCAAATCACTTTTGGAGTGTGTCGAAACCCGTTTGCAATGTATCATAATCTACCTCAATCTTGACTCTTCTCATTAGTTTTGCATCATCTGCAAACATTAATATGAAGGAGCCAATTTCCTCTGTCAAGTCACTGACATATATTAGAAACAGGATGGGCCCTAGGACCGCCCCATGTGGTACTCCACTAGTAACCTCTCTCTACTCTGATGGCTCTGCTCTCACGGGAACCCTTTGCTACCTTCCAGAGAGATACTCTCTGACCCACCTTAGGACTCTTCCAGATATACCAGCCTGCGTCTCTAGTTTGAGTAGCAGTCTTTCATGCGGGACCGTATTGAATGCCTTCTGACAGTCAATGAATATGCAGTCTGCCCATCCTTCCCTCTCTCTTGTTGGCTTTCTGTCATCTTGTTGTAGAACTCCAGCAAGTTTGTCAAGCAGGATTTTCTTTTACTAAAACTGTGTTGATGCCTTGAGACAAAACTGATCTTTTCTAAATGTTCTATCAGCCTGTTTGGGATCAATCTCTCTACCAACTTGCAGGGGATACGGCTCTGAGGTTTAACGGTTTCTCTCTTCCGCCCTTTTTTTTTTTTAGATTGGTACCACATTAGCCATTTTCCCACAGATATGAAGTTCTCCCCCCGCCTAGAATAATTAAGTATTATGTCAGGTTCCTTTGGCCCCGCCTCTCAACTGTCAATCAACTAATGTCCCCTTGTGCGTGTGCCCTCTGTGTAAATTTTTTTTATTCATCTACCCTATCAATTCCTCCGAGAATCTCTTATGTGCTGATCGTTTCACCTCTAATTCTTCTTTGTTCCAGCGACGTAAGGTTTAGTTTCTATAGTCTCTCCTCGTAGCTCATACCCCTCAGCTCGGGTACTATTCTGTTGGCATGCCTCTGAACCTTCTCCAATTTAGTCTTGTGCTTGACGAGATACAGACTCCAGCAGGATTTCTTCCTGTTCGGGGTGTTGTACACAACGTCGCTTTTCGCTCGTATGCGTACTAAGGCTAAAAATTGCCGTACTAGAAAATGGAAGCGGCTTGCGAAACTGACGTACTGTATGCAGGCGATGAGTCACAATAACGTGGCTGAAGTATGTTGACCAGACCACACACTAGAAGTCGAAGGGACGACGACGTTTCGGTCCGTCCTGGACCATTCTCAAGTCGATGCAATGTCGTCCCTTCAACTTCTAGTGTGTGGTCTGGTCAACTGACGTACTGTTCCGTTTTCTGTTATGGGTCCTCTGGCTTACAATCTGATTGGAAAGGACATTTTAAATTAACAGTTTTCATGACGTTTTGAAACCTCAGGAGAACTTGATGCCCTCCTAACCTACCAAAGGATCCTTAACTTGCTGTTCTGGGTAAAATTTCATTTGAAAAAAAAAAAAATCTTATTCTAGAACGGCAATTTTTGGCCGTATCGCATACTAACGAAAAGCGACGTTATTTGTAAGAGGACGAGTTGTTTCATATGCTGCTATGGCGGTATGTTCAGTCGCAGGTTGAGTGGCGCTGCCCAATACTGTCACTATGGCGGTATGTTCAGTCGCAGATTGAGTGGCGCTGCCCAATAAACTCGGCCCTTGGAGCAAAAAAAAAATCAATGTTGAGCTGCATACGCAAGTGTGTGTGTGTGTGTGTGTGTGTGTGTGTGTGTGTGTGTGTGTGTGTGTGTGTGTGTGTGTGTGTGTGTGTTTGTTTTCTGGCTTGGAAAGCTGTTTCTATGTTGATAATCAAAATAACTAACGTCCGCGTTACGTGATAACTTGACCAAATATCAACGTTCAAGAGAATAACAAACCATATACCTCATTTTCCGGTGTATAAACCACCTAATTTACACCGATATATTGTAGAAAAATGAGTTTAAGTCTATTTCATCACACATTTATTTTAAATAATTTACTTTTTGTAAATAAAAAAATTATTTAAATAATTTAAATAATTGTATTATTTTTCTTAAATAATAAACTACAAAATTTATTTTAAATAAACTTTGTAGAAGAAAATACATGATTTTGTCCATGTAAATACAATCAATATTGTATTTACTAAGACGTCTTGTATTTACGGACGCCATCTAAACCATTCGATACTAAACAATGAACAAACTGACATAACTCCCTTAATACAAAATGCTAAACATCATAATTTACAAAATCAAATACGAAACACGATGATCCGCTGGGCTGATGAGTCGACGATACGGGATACAAGGAGGACACACACATTCAATACCTCTGGTAGAAGCTACCACCATGCAACCCGTTCTCGCAAATTCGTAAAGTCAATATTGACTTATTAAATAAGTGCATAGGTGACATACTAAACATAATAGATACCCTTAAAAAGCTTCATAGAAAACACCGACCTTACCTAACCTTGTTAGTATCTTAAGATAAGCATCTTATAGCTTCGTAATTACAATTGTTACTTTACCTATTATAGGTATAGGTTAAGTAATAATTGTAATTACGAAGCAATAAGATGCTTATCTTAAGATACTAACAAGGTTAGGTAAGGTCGGTGTTTTCTATGAAGCTTTTTAAGGGTATCTATTATATTTAGTATATCACCTATGCCCGTAGTTAATAAGTCAATATTGACTATACGAATTTGCGAGAACGGGTTGCACCATGACGGTACTATGGTAGTGATATACCTGTATATTGGTGTGATAGACTACCATTACTACTACTACTACTACTACTACTACCATTACTACTACTATTAATGGTTGTGGTACTCACCGTAGAGTTTAATCTTCTTATCTTTGGTCTCCACCAGAATGATCACGTACCCTCCGAGGTCCACCATGCTGCTTACGTACTGATCAAGTCTTGCCTCAAGTCAACACCTGTGCAGGTCAATGCCTGCGCTGCGCTCACTCGCGGGCCACGCCTGCGCTGCGCTCACTCGCGGGCCACGCCTGCGCTGCGCTCACTCGCGGGCCACGCCTGCGCTGCGCTCACTCGCGGGCCACGCCTGCGCTGCGCTCACTCGCGGGCCACGCCTGCGCTGCGCTCACTCGCGGGCCACGCCTGCGCTGCGCTCACTCGCGGGCCACGCCTGCGCTGCGCTCACTCGCGGGCCACGCCTGCACTTATCTGCGGCGCTTTCACACTTCGAACTCACATTCGCTGCTCTCATATTCCCTTCCCCCACAATATTTTTTTCCAGTATATTTACTTCTTTTTCAGGTGAAGGCAATCACTGGGGCTTCAGAGACAAGTTCTCATAGTTTTTCCGGAATTTTGCGGCGTGGTGGAGAGGTTGAGAGGTAGCGAGCCTACACGGATGGCCGACTGGCGCCTCCTCACCCATCATCCTCCCGTCACCTGACAAGGCCTCGGCCTGAGAGGTGTTCCTTCAGGCTGGCGCACTCACCGCCCCTGCCACACGCCTGCTCACCTCAGAGCCAGTGCTGACGGGTGAGGTGCAGCAGCGTGTCAGGAACATTTCCTCCGGCTGGAACGTGGTACAATCACTCGATCACTTGTAATATTGTGTGGGGTAAAGTGTAGGGTCCTCACACCCACCCCACACCCCTCACGAGCACAAACGAACCTTCCTCCCACCCCACACGAACGAGAATCATAAGGCATTTTTTCTTATCTCTTTAAAAAAAACGAACTATCTTTATCTTTCAACTACTCTCTCTCTCTCTCTCTCTCTCTCTCTCTCTCTCTCTCTCTCTCTCTCTCTCTCTCTCTCTCTCTCTCTCTCTCTCTCTCTCTCCCTCCTCTCCCAGAACTCCATCACCGCCCTATCACCCCACACAACTATCTATCTATCCCCTCACACAGCTATCTATCCCCTCACACAGCTATCACTGCGCCCGGACCGCTGCACCCCCCTCCCCCCCCCCCCAGCTCCACGGGCCCAGACACCCCCCCCCCCTCCGACTAGGAGACGACGATAGAGGAACAGTGACAATAAATAAAGTAGAGTTCCCGGAAGCTGACCTCTTCTGCCCTTGACCACTCTGTGGCACAAGGTGACAGCTGGCGCACTTACTGCATCTTCCAGGACTGCCAGAAAGCCTTCGACAGGAAGCGTGAGACACACACATCGGAGGGTGGCACTGTGCCAGTATTGTATTCCTCGCCTCTGGCACTTGTTGAGCGCCCCCCCCCCCTAAATCCCCCCCCCCCCCCAAGACCACTTTGGGCCCCCCACGGCACCTATAATGTCCATCCCCCCCATCAACCTCGACCCCCCCCCCCTCTACCCCCTCTCACCGACCTCCACCACCACAATCCCCTCAAATTACGATGCTTTTTTTTTTTGCTGGTATAATTATCGAGTGGAATAAATTGTCAGGGACCACATAACAGCAGTGGGAGTCATGGATTGTTTCAAGCGTAGGCTAGACATGAGTAGTAGTGAGTTTGGATGGTTATAAATAGGAGCTGTCTCACACGGGCTAGTAAGACCTGCCTCACACAGGTCAATAAGACCTGCCTCCCACGGGCCAATAACACCTGCCTCACACGGGCCAATAACACCTGCCTCACACGGACCAATAACACCTGCCTCACACGGGCCAATAACACCTGCCTCACACGGGCCAATAACACCTGCCTCACACGGGTCAATAACACCTGCCTCCCACGGACCAATAACACCTGCCTCACACGGGCCAATAACACCTGCCTCACACGGGCCAATAACACCTGCCTCCCACGGGCCAATAACACCTGCCTCACACGGGCCAATAACACCTGCCTCACACGGGCCAATAACACCTGCCTCACACGGGCCAATAACACCTGCCTCACACGGGCCAATAACACCCGCCTCACACGGGCCAATAACACCTGCCTCCCACGGGCCAATAACACCCGCCTCACACGGGCCAATAACACCCGCCTCACACGGGCCAATAACACCTGCCCCCCACGGCGCGCCATAATGATCCCTGGGGTTAAATAACATTGATAACACTTCAAATCACTTTGGATATCCCAGGCGCAGAGAGAGACGCGATCAACACAAGGACCCTCAATGGCGCCCCGAAGGGAACTGGCGCCCACAGGGATAGAGGGAACATTACCAGGACAGGGATAGGGGGTAAGGGAGGGGGTGTGGGCATGGGAGGGAAGGAGGGAGGGAGGGTGAGAAAGAGAGGGAGAGACGGAGGGGGGAAGGATGTATACTGAGAGGTGGGTGAAGCATAGGGAAGAAAAGGAACCGACTACGTACATTTTGGACCCAAATGAATGGAAATTGGAATGTATTTTCCGGAGTACATGTACTGAATGGGGTGAGAATAGCTTGAGCTACCTCATCCCTTTGTGTGTATTTTACCTCAATAAACTTATTTCAATTTCAATTTCAATTGCTATGTAGGAGGGAGGACGGCATCCTAAGTTGACGGGTTGAATAGTAGTCCCCCTACCTCCCCCACTCCTGGTCACCCTCACCCCCCCCCCCCTCCATCCCTCCACTTCCTTGTCTCTGTCAACCAGAGCTTCCCTCTACTGATCCTCAACTGCTGCTGCTCTTGAACTCTTCCCAAGATTGACTGCGTCTCCAACGCCCACTAAGAGCGCCAACTCCATCTGGGAAAATATATACAATCTCCTGTAGGTGAAGGGCCTGTACCAAAACCCATTTACTTAACTGTTCCCCCACCACCTCCTCTCCTCCCTCCAGCCCTCTCTCCTTCTCTCTCTCTCTCTCTCTCTCTCTCTCTCTCTCTCTCTCTCTCTCTCTCTCTCTCTCTCTCTCTCTCTCTCTCTCTCTACCGTCCCAACCTCACTCTCCTTCTCTACCTAGCCTTTACTAACCTTCCCTCCATACATCTCCAATTCCTACCCTCCACCCGCCTCTCTCTCTCTCTCTCTTTCCTCCTCTTCTATCCCTCACTTTCCCCCGTCATTCTCTCTCTCTCTCTCTCTCTCTCTCTCTCTCTCTCTCTCTCTTCTCTCTTCTCTCTTCTCTCTCTCTCTCTCTCTCTCTCTCTCTCTCTCTCTCTCTCTCACTCTCTCACTCTCTCTCTCTCTCCCTCCCTCCGTCAGTTACCCCTGGTTGCCGTGTCTGGCCCTACCTCTCCCACAGTAGTAGTCCCACACCCTACCTACTCTCCCCCACAGCAGGAATGTGGGGGGAGAGGACCAGTAGAGGCCATAAGTGCACACACACACAACAGAGGCTGGCTGGTGGCCGCTCACAACACACTCCTTCACTCCTCTTAAGACTGGTGACCCAGCCTACTGGCCTCCGTCACATGACAAAAAGTCAGTTCATGTCTTGAGGTTATCTTGAGATGATTTCGGGACTTAGCGTCCCCGCGGCCCGGTCCTCAACCAGGCCTCGTTTTTGTTACACATCCCTCCCCTCCCCCCCAGGAAGCAGCCCGTAGCAGCTGTCTAACTCCCAGGTACCTATTTACTGCTAGGTAACAGGGGCATCAGGGTGCAAGAAACGGTTTGCAAATTTGTCTCCGCCTCCACCGGGGATCGAACCCGGAACCTCAGGACAACGAATCCGAAGCGCTGTCCACCCAGCTGTCAGGCGCCCTAATGTGAAATATACTGGCATTCATATTATATATAATAATAATATTATATATATATATATATATATATATATATATATATATATATATATATATGTATATATATATATATATATATATATATATATATATATATATATATATATATATCACAAATAAGTGAATACACACACACACACACACACACACACACACACACACACACACACACACACACACACACACACACACACACACACACGAATATACAGCACAACTAGGTAAGTACAACAAGGTAAGTACAGGTGACGACTGGCGAGACGTCACCAGTGGAGTCCCGCAGGGTTCAGTCCTTGGACCTATACTGTTTCTGATATATGTAAATGATCTCCCAGAGGGTATAGACTCCTTCCTCTCGTTGTTTGCTGATGATGCAAAAATTATGAGGAGGATTAACACAGGAAGATAGTATGAGGCTACAAGATGACCTAGACAAACTGAATAAATGGTCCAACAAATTGGCTACTAAAGTTCAACCAGAGTAATTGTAAGGTAATGAAACTAGGCGGTGGAAACAGGAAGCCAGACACAGGATACCGAATGTGAGGTGAAGTCCTTCATGGAACGGACAGAGAGAAAGAACCTGTCTCCTGAAGCCCACATCAAAATAATAACATCAGCGGCATATGCAAGGCTGGCAATCATCAGGACTGCCTTCAGGAACCTGTGTAAGGAGTCTATAAGAACCTTGTATACCTCATACGTAAGACCAATCCTGGAATATGCAGCCCGTACCTTGTCAAGCGCCAGACGAAGTTGGAAAACGTTCAGAGGTGTGCCATTAGGCTTGTCCCAGAACTAAGAGGCATGAGTTAGAGGAAAGGCTGCGGGAAATGCACCTTACGTCGCTGGAAGCTCCGGAAGACATGATCACTACCTTCAAAATTCTCAGAGGAATTGACAGGGTAGATAAAGATAAACTGTTTAACACGGGTGGGACGCGAACAAGGGGACACAGGTGGAGACTGAGTACCCAAATGAGCCACAGGGCCGTTAGAAAGAACTTTTTCAGTGTCAGAGTAGTTAACGGATGGAATGCATTAGGCAGTAATATGGTGGAGGCAGATTCCATACACATTTTCAAATGTAAATATGACAGAGCCCAATAGGCTCAGAAATCTGTACACCAGTTGATTGACAGTTGAGAGGCGAGACCAAAGAGCCAGAGCTCAACCCCAGCCAGTACAACTAGGTAAGTACACGAGTAAGCATAAAACACGACTAGGAGCCAGCGACCATTGCGTCCTGGTCTTTGAATATACGGTTGAATTAAGAGCAATGACCGGAAGTCAAGGGGAGTCAGAGAAAGGAGAGAAGACTACAGAAAAGGAAACTACACGACAGTAAGAGAGTACCTGAGAAATATTCAATGGGAGGAAGAACTTAAGATGAAGTCAGTCCAGGAAATGATGGATCAAGTCCAAGGGAGAGACTGAGAGAGATATTCATAATAACAATTAGAGCAACAACTTTAGAGGGAATACAACAACCAATGGTTTATTAAACAATGATTAGAAATTATAACGAAAAGCGGGAGGGAATGGACCGGATACAGCGGGCAAAAGAAAACTGGAATAGATGCCACAGAGCTAGGAACGAATACATGTACACAAGAAGAGTATAAAAAAATCAGTGAAAATGATATTGCATCAAAAGAAAAAAAAAAACTTACTACATGCTATCGTTATATACGAAGAAAAAGCACTGAAAGGCCAAGTGATGAGATCACGCAAGAGAGAACAAATAGAAAATGAAAAGGAAATGTGTGAGGAGCGACATGCCCGTCTCCACAGTGTGTTCACGACTGAGCCGGAATAACTCCCAGAGCTAAGAAGGGGAAGTAACCCTAGACGAGAGACATAAATATTGAGATAACAATGGAGGAAGTGATAAGATAACTACCATCATCAGATGAAAAAATGATTAAACATGATAACATATCACCATGGATGTTCAAAGAAGGTGCACAGGCCCTCAGTATACCTCTAGCACCGGTCTTTAATGAATCAAATGAGAAGGTAGTTTTGCCCATCTGTCAGAGGATGACGAATGTCGCACCAATATACAAGAAATAAACAAAACCCCAAAATATTTCTTCACATATTCGAAATCAAAAGCAGAAGCCACTGCCAGTATTGGACCTATTCGTATGAGCGAAGGTTTTTGCGCTACCGCTCACAGGATGAGTATGGGGGGGTCACAGAGCGGGGCGAGAAATCAGACTAGCGTAGAGAAACGAGCAAAGAACCCTCAAGGATCAATGCGAAGACCCCAAACTATTTCTCATTTATGTTAATGACCTAACTACAGGGAGAGTCCTACATATTTACGAAAGATGCAAAATTTTTATAGATTAGTCGAGACAAATGATAATTGTAAGTGCTCAAAGATGAACAAAACCAGCTGCAGGAGTGGTTCGAGAAAGGAGTCAGAAGGAACTGAAAACAGTTGAGAGATCAGCCAAGTTGCTTCACAGTTAAGGGGGACCAGAGACTTTTTTTTTTCTTTGAGATATATATAGAAGAGTTGTTACATTCTTGTACAGCCACTAGTACACGTAGCGTTTCGGGCAGGTCCCTGGAATACGATCCCCGCCGCGAAGAATCGTTGTTACAACCAAGTACACATTTTACTGTTGCGTTAAACAGAGGCTACAGTTAAGGATTTGCGCCCAGTAAATCCTCCCCGGCCAGGATACGAACCCATGACAAAGCGCTCGCGGAACGCCAGGCGAGTGTCTTACCACTACACCACGGAGACTGGTGAGACTACTACTACTACGTTTTGGAGCAGACTACTGCCCCAAAACGACCTCGACAAAAAGAAATGAGTAGATAAGTCTAATTCCGGTGACACATAAACAGCATTTGGGATTTTATGAAAGGAGGCATTCAGAACACTGTACACCACCTGTGTAAAAAGAAAAGTCCTAGTGTATGCAGCCCCCATCGTTTAGTCCCCTCCCCTCCCCCCCTCCTCAAAATGCACAAAAGAAACTTGAAAAATATATTCATGTTTGCATTGAGAATCGTCCCAGAATTACGATATACGTAAAATAAAGGCTTTTTAGAATTTAATATTGTTAGAAAAAAATGAAGAAAGAGGAGATATGATTGACAAAATACTTATAAGGATTGACAGGGTGGAAAAAGAGGAAATGCTCACAATGAATACCAATAGAATAAGAGGACAAGGAAGCAAGTAATGAGAAAATACAGTGATGTCTCACCATTTTTGATTTAGCATAAGAATGGTGAATAGTAAATTAAATGAAGTGAACCATCAGATTGCAGAAGCGAACGCCATAATGTGATGAGTAGTTATGTTAAAAATAGGTGCTGGAATCATAGCATTAGACAAATTAGCAGAGGATGCATCATGCTAGCAACAACAGTCGAGTGGGGTGGAAACAACAGGGACCTTGCTACTTCTACGTTACATATCAGCCTCTCAGCCCCCTCCCAGTCTCTCAGCCCCCTCCCAGTCTCTCAGCCCCCTCCTAGCCTCTCAGCCCCCCTCCCAGCCTCTCAGCCCCCTCCTAGCCTCTCAGCCCCCTCCCAGTCTCTCAGCCCCCTCCAAGTCTCTCAGCCCCCTCCCAGCCTCTCAGCCCCCTCCCAGTCTCTCAGCCCCCTCCCAGCCCCCTCCCAGTCTCTCAGCCCCCTCCTAGCCTCTCAGCCCCCCTCCCAGCCTCTCAGCCCCCTCCTAGCCTCTCAGCCCCCTCCCAGTCTCTCAGCCCCCTCCCAGTCTCTCAGCCCCCTCCCAGCCCCCTCCCAGCCTCTCAGCCCCCTCCCAGTCTCTCAGCCCCCTCCCAGCCCCCTCCCAGTCTCTCAGCCCCCTCCTAGCCTCTCAGCCCCCTCCCAGCCTCTCAGCCCCCTCCCAGTCTCTCAGCCCCCTCCCAGCCTCTCAGCCCCCTCCTAGCCTCTCAGCCCCCTCCCAGCCTCTTAGCCCCCTCCCAGCCTCTCAGCCCCCTCCTAGCCTCTCAGCCCCCTCCTAGCCTCTCAGCCCCCTCCCAGTCTCTCAGCCCCCTCCTAGCCTCTCAGCCCCCTCCCAGCCTCTCAGCCTCCTCCTAGCCTCTCAGCCCCCTCCTAGCCTCTCAGCCCCCTCCCAGCCTCCCAGCCCCCCCTCCCAGCCCCCCTATCCCAGCCTCTCAGCCCCCTCCCAGCCTTTCAGCCCCCTCCCAGCCTCCCAGCCCCCTCCTAGCCTCTCAGCCCGCCTCTCAGCCCCCCTCCCAGTCTCTCAGCCCCCTCCCAGTCTCTCAGCCCCCTCCCAGTCTCTCAGCCCCCTCCCAGCCTCTCAGCCCCCTCCCAGTCTCTCAGCCCCCTCCTAGCCTCTCAGCCCCCTCCCAGCCTCTCAGCCGCCTCCCAGTCTCTCAGCCCCCTCCCAGCCTCTCAGCCCCCTCCTAGCCTCTCAGCCCCCTCCCAGCCTCTCAGCCCCCTCCCAGTCTCTCAACCCCCTCCTAGCCTCTCAGCCCCCTCCTAGCCTCTCAGCCCCCCTCCCAGCCTCTCAGCCCCCCTCCAAGCCTCTCAGCCCCTCCTAGCCTCTCAGCCCCCTCCCAGTCTCTCAGCCCCCTCCTAGCCTCTCAGCCCCCTCCCAGCCTCCCAGCCCCCCCCTCACAGCCTCTCAGCCCCCTCCCAGCCTCCCAGCCCCCTCCTAGCCTCTCAGCCCGCCTCTCAGCCCCCCTCACAGCCTCTCAGCCCCTCCCAGCCTCTCAGCCCCTTCCCAGCCTCTCAGCCCCCTCCTAGCCTCTCAGCCCCCTCCTAGCCTCTCACCTCCCTCCCAGCCTCCCTCCCAGCCTCTCAGCCCCCTCCCAGCCTCTCAGCCCCCTCCCAGCCTCTCAGCCCCCTCCTACCCTCTCAGCCCCCTCCCAGCCTCTCAGCCCCCTCCTAGCCTCTCAGCCCCCTCCCAGCCCCCCTCCCAGCCTCTCAGCCCCCTCCCAGCCTCTCAGCCCCCTCCTAGCCTCTCAGCCCCCTCCCAGTCTCTCAGCCCCCTCCCAGTCTCTCAGCTCCTTCCTAGCCTCTCAGCCCCCCTCACAGTCTCTCAGCCCCTCCCAGCCTCTCAGCCCCTCCCAGCCTCTCAGCCCCCTCCCAGCCTCTCAGCCCCTCCCAGGCTCTCAGCACCCTCCCAGCCTTCCAGCCCCCTACTAGCCTCTCAGCCTCCCTCCCAGCCTCCCAGCCCCCCTCCCAGCCTCTCAGCCCCCTCCCAGCCTCCCAGCCTCTCAGCCTCCCTCCCAGCCTCCCAGCCTCTCAGCCTCCCTCCCAGCCTCCCAGCCCCCCTCCCAGGCTCCCAGCCCCCCTCCCAGCCTCTCAGCCCCCTCCCAGCCTCCCAGCCTCTCAGTCTCCCCTCCCAGCCCCGTCCCAGCCTCCAAGCCCCCCTCCCAGCCTCTCAGCCTCCCCTCCCATCCCCCTCCCAGCCTCCCAGCCCTCTCCCAGCCTAGGTGTGCCGACCTTGACACAGGTGCCATGGGAGCGTGACTCAGGTAACGTGATAACGGCGACATTGCGCACGAGGCGAGAGAGAGAGAGATAGAGAGAGAGTGAGAGAGAGAGAGAGAGAGAGAGAGAGAGAGAGAGAGAGAGAGAGAGAGAGAGAGAGAGAGAGAGAGAGAGAGAGAGAGAGAGAGAGAGAGAGAGAGAGGTGAGAAGTAACACAAAACGTGGGGGGATGAGGAGAGGGAGGGTGGAGAAGGGTAAGGGGTGGGAGGGAAGTGGAGTAAGTGGGAGCTAGGTGAAAGGGAATGATCACATGGGAGAACATGGGTGATTTTGAGGAGGGTTGCGAGGGAGGTATGGGTGTGACATGGAGCCTCCCTCCCCCATGTTGATTGGCAGCGCTCACCAGAGTGGGTGAGGAGGTCCCCCGGGGATCTGGAAGTATTCCGGTGAACGATGCAAATTGAGACGAGAAGGAGCAAGAAAGAATGACAGGTAGGAATGGCGGCAAATACAATCCTTCCTCCCTCAATTCTTAACTCATGTTCCCAGTTGCTTCCGTTCACCGCCCGCCTGCGTCCAGGACGACCGTCACTTCACGTGTTGGGAACGAAATAGGAAAAATATCCACAGCTGCAAACATTAAACATTACACACAGTTATACACTGAATTACCAACGCCACATCTCGTCTGAAAAAATTTTAAAACATCATCATGTGATTGGTTGTAAACATTATACACTTTGTGTTAACACGGACTAGCCAATTAGCGAGTCTCGTTCTGGCGGCCCTGGGACAGGCAGAGCGGAAACGCCTCCCAAACCTCAGCCAGTGAATGAGGAATTAACATTTTCACATCCGGAACTCATTCGCCCAGATTTTGGGGGGTGACTGAAATGTGCCACGGCGGCCTTGATCAGGGCGCTGTTGAAACACAGCTACCCCGAGGCCGCTGTTGAAACACAGCTACCCCGAGGCCGCTGTTGAAACATAGATACCCCGAGGCCACTGTTGAAACACAGCTACCCTGAAGCCACTGTTGAAACACAGCTACCCGAGGCCGCTGTTGAAACACAGCTACCCCGAGGCCACTGTTGAAACACAGCTACCCCGAGGCCACTGTTGAAACACAGCTACCCCGAGGCCACTGTTGAAACACAGCTACCCCGAGGCCGCTGTTGAAACACAGCTACCCCGAGGCCACTGTTGAAACACAGCTACCCCGAGGCCACTGTTGAAACACAGCTACCCCGAGGCCACTGTTGAAACACAGCTACCCCGAGGCCGTGTTGAAAAAAAAGCTACCCCGAGGCCACTGTTGAAACACAGCTACCCCGAGGCCACTGTTGAAACACAGCTACCCCGAGGCCACTGTTGAAACACAGCTACCCCGAGGCCACTGTTGAAACACAGCTACCCCGAGGCCACTGTTGAAACACAGCTACCCCGAGGCCACTGTTGAAACACAGCTACCCCGAGGCCACTGTTGAAACACAGCTACCCCGAGGCCACTGTTGAAACACAGCTACCCCGAGGCCACTGTTGAAACACAGCTACCCCGAGGCCACTGTTGAAACACAGCTACCCCGAGGCTACTGTTGAAACACAGCTACCCCGAGGCCGTGTTGAAAAAAAAAGCTACCCCGAGGCCACTGTTGAAACACATCTACCTCGAGGCCACTGTTGAAACACAGCTACCCCGAGGCCACTGTTGAAACACAGCTACCCCGAGGCCGCCCTTGAAACACAGCTACCCCGAGGCCGCCCTTGAAACACAGCTACCCCGAGGCCACTGTTGAAACAAAGCTACCCCGAGGCCACTGTTGAAACACAGCTACCCCGAGGCCACTGTTGAAACACAGCTACCCCGAGGCCACTGTTGAAACACAGCTACCCCGAGGCCGCCCTTGAAACACAGCTACCCCGAGGCCGCCCTTGAAACACAGCTACCCCGAGGCCACTGTTGAAACAAAGCTACCCCGAGGCCGCCTTTGAAACACAGCTACCCTGAGACCGTGTTGAAACACAGCTACCCCGAGGCCACTGTTGAAACACAGCTACCCCGAGGCCGCCCTTGAAACACAGCTACCCCGAGGCCGTGTTGAAACACAGCTACCCCGAGGCCACTGTTGAAACACAGCTACCCCGAGGCCACTGTTGAAACACAGCTACCCTGAGGCCGTGTTGAAACACAGCTACCCCGAGGCCACTGTTGAAACACAGCTACCCCGAGGCCACTGTTGAAACAAAGCTACCCCGAGGTCACTGTTGAAACACAGCTACCCCGAGGCCGCCCTTGAAACACAGCTACCCCGAGGCCACTGTTGAAACACAGCTACCCCGAGGCCGCCCTTGAAACACAGCTACCCCGAGGCCGCTGTTGAAACACAGTTACCCTGAGGCCACTGTTGAAACACAGCTACCCTGAGGCCGCTGTTGAAACAGAGTTACCCTGAGGCCGCTGTTGAAACACAGATACCCTAAGGCCGCTGTTGAAACACAGCTACCCCGAGGCCACTGTTGAAACACAGCTACCCCGAGGCCGCCCTTGAAACACAGCTACCCCGAGGCCACTGTTGAAACACAGCTACCCTGAGGCCACTGTTGAAACACAGCTACCCCGAGGCCGCTGTTGAAACACAGTTACCCTGAGGCCACTGTTGAAACACAGCTACCCTGAGGCCACTGTTGAAACACAGTTACCCCGAGGCCACTGTTGAAACACAGCTACCCTGAGGCCACTGTTGAAACACAGCTACCCCGAGGCCACTGTTGAAACACAGCTACCCCGAGGCCACTGTTGAAACACAGCTACCCTGAGGCCACTGTTGAAACACAGCTACCCTGAGGCCACTGTTGAAACACAGCTACCCCGAGGCCACTGTTGAAACACAGCTACCCCGAGGCCACTGTTGAAACACAGTTACCCTGAGGCCACTGTTGAAACACAGCTACCCTGAGGCCACTGTTGAAACACAGCTACCCCGAGGCCACTGTTGAAACACAGCTACCCTGAGGCCACTGTTGAAACACAGCTACCCTGAGGCCACTGTTGAAACACAGCTACCATGAGGCCACTGTTGAAACACAGCTACCCTGAGGCCACTGTTGAAACACAGCTACCCTGAGGCCACTGTTGAAACACAGTTACCCTGAGGCCGCTGTTGAAACACAGTTACCCTGAGGCCACTGTTGAAACACAGCTACCCCGAGGCCGCTGTTGAAACACAGTTACCCTGAGGCCACTGTTGAAACACAGCTACCCCGAGGCCACTGTTGAAACACAGCTACCCCGAGGCCGCTGTTGAAACACAGTTACCCTGAGGCCACTGTTGAAACACAGCTACCCTGAGGCCACTGTTGAAACACAGTTACCCTGAGGCCGCTGTTGAAACACAGTTACCCTGAGGCCACTGTTGAAACACAGTTACCCTGAGGCCGCTGTTGAAACACAGCTACCCCGAGGCCGCTGTTGAAACACAGTTACCCTGAGGCCGCTGTTGAAACACAGTTACCCTGAGGCCGCTGTTGAAACACAGTTACCCTGAGGCCGCTGTTGAAACAGAGTTACCCTGAGGCCGCTGTTGAAACACAGATACCCTAAGGCCGCTGTTGAAACACAGTTACCCTGAGGCCACTGTTGAAACACAGCTACCCTGAGGCCGCTGTTGAAACACAGTTACCCTGAGGCCGCTGTTGAAACACAGCTACCCTGAGGCCACTGTTGAAACACAGTTACCCTGAGGCCGCTGTTGAAACACAGCTACTCCGAGGCCGCCCTTGAAACACAGCTACCCCGAGGCCGCTGTTGAAACACAGCTACCCCGAGGCCAATGTTGAAACACAGCTACCCCGAGGCCACTGTTGAAACACAGCTACCCCGAGGCCGCTGTTGAAACACAGCTACCCTGAGGCCGCTGTTGAAACACAGCTACCCCGAGGCCACTGTTGAAACACAGCTACCCTGAGGCCGCTGTTGAAACACAGCTACCCCGAGGCCACTGTTGAAACACAGCTACCCCGAGGCCGCTGTTGAAACACAGCTACCCCGAGGCCACTGTTGAAACACAGTTACCCTGAGGCCACTGTTGAAACACAGTTACCCTGAGGCCGCTGTTGAAACACAGCTACCCCGAGGCCGCTGTTGAAACACAGTTACCCTGAGGCCGCTGTTGAAACACAGTTACCCTGAGGCCGCTGTTGAAACACAGATACCCTAAGGCCGCTGTTGAAACACAGTTACCCTGAGGCCACTGTTGAAACACAGCTACCCTGAGGCCGCTGTTGAAACACAGTTACCCTGAGGCCGCTGTTGAAACACAGCTACCCTGAGGCCACTGTTGAAACACAGTTACCCTGAGGCCGCTGTTGAAACACAGCTACTCCGAGGCCGCCCTTGAAACACAGCTACCCCGAGGCCGCTGTTGAAACACAGCTACCCCGAGGCCACTGTTGAAACACAGCTACCCCGAGGCCACTGTTGAAACACAGCTACCCCGAGGCCGCTGTTGAAACACAGCTACCCTGAGGCCGCTGTTGAAACACAGCTACCCCGAGGCCACTGTTGAAACACAGCTACCCTGAGGCCGCTGTTGAAACACAGCTACCCCGAGGCCACTGTTGAAACACAGCTACCCCGAGGCCGCTGTTGAAACACAGCTACCCCGAGGCCACTGTTGAAACACAGCTACCCTGAGGCCGCTGTTGAAACACAGTTACCCCGAGGCGGATCCTTCCCAAGGCAGTTACGGCAACACCTTAATTTTCCCCCCATAAAAATAAAAAAATCCCCGGGGCGTCCCCCCCCTGGCCAAGTGACCTCTGACCTGAAATGAATGGCAGTGACCATGCTGGTAACAAAAGGTCACGTCACGCAGCCTACCCGCCCTGGTTAGTACTGCAACTCACATCAAAGTCACTGACTGCTCCAACAATTACAGAATCGTTCCCCCCCGCAGGAAAAATATCACTTTAAAACTGATAGATCCGATAAGAGCAAGTCGGCTTGTATTTCTCCGACAAGAAGGCGTGTATATATATGTATATATACGGTTGATGTCAGGACAGGTGAGATGTCCACTGTGACCTCATTTTCGGCCGAGGTCAGTGGGACCTTCAGTGCATTGTTCCGATCGTCTGGACCGCGGCAGCGGCTTTAACTTCCACTATTATTTGGTCGTCTCGCCTATAATAATTGATTCACTGGTTTGGGACACTGAACCGATACACTGGGGGCGAGCGGCGGCCACGGCCGCGGGGCGGGACGATGGCTGCAGGAGTCGCCGACGACGGTGTGAGAGGTGAAGGAGGAGGAGGTGCGCGTGTTTACTGTGTGTCGGTGGGAGTGTGGCGAGGTGGGAAGCAGCAGTGCAGGTGGGCGGAGTAGCGGCGTCCCCGGCCCCACACGGACTGAACACCGAGCACCCCATCGATCCCAGCACCAGGGCTGAGCCTCGCGCCTGCCCGTCCACCGCCACCCTCACCCGTTGCCATGGTCACCCCCACAGCATCCACATCGCCACCGCCCAGCTGATGCGCCCGCCAACTTTGCGTGCGTGCGCTCACAAACAACCCCCCGCCACGAAGCCCTTCTAACAAGGCCCTCTGCGAATACCTTCCGCTCTATAACAGCCACAAGGCCCAGGCAGCCGCCACCTCCGTGGTAGCGAGCCGACTATCGTACTCCACCACCAGAACAACTTCCTTCATCTCTCACTGTGGTTAAAAGTCAGCTCCTAGTATGCTCACACTTCCACGCCCGCTCCCTCTCTTCTCCTCTCTCTTATCCTGGAATAATTAAGTTACTTGTTCCAAAGATATTAACCTGTATATACATTATTTATACAGTGTTATATATGTATAGATGAAGACCCCGTAGTACCTCTAATATTACTTCTACTGTCTCTAATTCTTCCTTCTCTCTCTCTCTCTCTCTCTCTCTCTCTCTCTCTCTCTCTCTCTCTCTCTCTCTCTCTCTCTCTCTCTCTCTCTCTCTCTCTCTCTCATGGCTACATTCGTTAGTATCAACCAATCAATTTCTTCGGTTCTATACAAAATTTGTCCTCCATCTGGATATGCACAAATGAGCTTTTGATAAATCTTTGTTGCGAATTATGTAAGACTTTGTGAGGCACTCGATCACCTTCCTCATGTTGCCTCTACCCGCCCCGGGGGTTATGGTCATGTTGCCTCTACCCGCCCCGGGGGTTATGGTCATGTTGCCTCTACCCGCCCCGGGGGTTATGGTCATGTTGCCTCTACCCGCCCCGGGGTTATGGTCATGTTGCCTCTACCCGCCCCGGGGTTACGGTCATGTTGCCTCTACCCGCCCCGGGGTTATGGGCATGTTGCCTCTACCCGCCCCGGGGGTTATGGGCATGTTGCCTCTACCCGCCCCGGGGTTATGGGCATGTTGCCTCTACCCGCCCCGGGGGTTACGGTCATGATGCCTCTACCCGCCCCGGGGGTTACGGTCATGTTGCCTCTACCCACCCCGGGGGTTATGGGCATGTTGCCTCTACCCGCCCCGGGGTTACGGTCATGTTGCCTCTACCCGCCCCGGGGGTTACGGTCATGTTGCCTCTACCCGCCCCGGGGGTTATGGTCATGTTGCCTCTACCCGCCCCGGGGGTTATGGTCATGTTGCCTCTACCCGCCCCGGGGGTTATGGGCATGTTGCCTCTACCCGCCCCGGGGTTATGGTCATGTTGCCTCTACCCGCCCCGGGGTTATGGTCATGTTGCCTCTACCCTCCCCGGGGGTTATGGTCATGTTGCCTCTACCTGCCCCGGGGGTTACTGTCATGTTGCCTCTACCCGCCCCGGGGGTTATGGGCATGTTGCCTCTACCCGCCCCGGGGGTTATGGGCATGTTGCCTCTACCCGCCCCGGGGTTATGGTCATGTTGCCTCTACCCGCCCCGGGGTTACGGTCATGTTGCCTCTACCCGCCCCGGGGGTTACTGTCATGTTGCCTCTACCCGCCCCGGGGGTTATGGGCATGTTGCCTCTACCCGCCCCGGGGGTTATGGGCATGTTGCCTCTACCCGCCCCGGGGGTTATGGTCATGTTGCCTCTACCCGCCCCGGGGGTTATGGGCATGTTGCCTCTACCCGCCCCGGGGGTTATGGGCATGTTGCCTCTACCCGCCCCGGGGGTTATGGGCATGTTGCCTCTACCCGCCCCGGGGGTTATGGGCATGTTGCCTCTACCCGCCCCGGGGGTTACTGTCATGTTGCCTCTACCCGCCCCGGGGTTACGGTCATGTTGCCTCTACCGACCATTGAAATCTTTTTCTTAGAGCACATGTGAGCGGGTGTATGAAGCGTGCTCTCTCGCGTGCGCGCCCGCATGTCTGTACTCACCTAATTGTGGTTGAGCTTCGGCTCGTTGGTCCGCCTCTCAACTGTCAATCAACTGGTGCACTGGTCCATGAGCTTAATAGGTTCTTTCATAGCTACATTTGAAACTGTGTATGGAGTCAGCCTCCACCACATCACTGTCTAATGCATTCCATTTGTCAACTACTCTGACACTGAAAAAGTTCTTTCTAATGTTTCTGTGGCTCATTTGGGTACTCAGTTTCTACCTGTGTCCCCTTGTTCGAGTGTCACCCGTGTTGATTGATTGATTGATGAAGATTAAGCCACCCAAGAGGTGACACGGGCACGAGCAGCCCGTAATCTACCCGTGCTAAGTAGTCCGTCTTTATCTACCGCTCTCAATTCACCTGAGAATTTTGCATGTGGTGATCACGTCTCCCCTAACTCTTCTGTCTCCTCATGACGCGAGTTTTAATTCCTGTGTGTGTGTGTACTCACTTATATGTACTAGTTGGAAGACCTTCAGTTCATGGGCTCCGCC
This sequence comes from Procambarus clarkii, assembly GCF_040958095.1. Lineage (NCBI taxonomy): Eukaryota > Metazoa > Arthropoda > Malacostraca > Decapoda > Cambaridae > Procambarus > Procambarus clarkii. The sequence continues at coordinate 15,348,778 of NC_091186.1, forward strand.
TTTCAGTTGCGGCCATGTACGGCTATGGCTCCGTATCTTTACAACTCGTCAGAGCTTCAACTTACCAATACATGTCCCCTCGTAACGTCTCCGCTCATGTCCCCTCGTCCCTCCGCCCTATTCATGTCACCTCATCTCGTCCCTGTTCACGTCCCCTTGTCCAGTCTTTGTTCACGTCCCCTCGTGCCTCCCCTGATCATGTCCCCTCATGTTAGGTAGAGAGTTGCCATAATCAAATTATCTCCCAGCGGGGTAAGGTCCAAGATTCATTATGACTTTACGTACCTACTGACGAAACCTGTACATCTTTCCTCGATAATGGTGGCTTAGTCTTTATTTACTAAACAGTTTACGAGTTTGAGAAATGTTGCAGTTCCAAGGTTATTATTGCTATGGACAACCTTGTGGCGACGCGGAATGTGTCAACTGTTGATTAAATACAAAGCCTCCATGATTGTGGAAAGATGCACAGGTTTCGTAAGCGGTTGTGTAAATACTTTATGATTCTCGATTCAGCTTCCCTGAGAGGCTTTCCGTGTAGACTTGGCTCGACGTTCAAGGACCTGTCTTAAAGTAGGCCTACAAATTTCTCTAATTGTATTTTTTGTCTTTTTACAATAGTGATTCCATACTGGAACTGCATATTCTGGTAATGGTCTGATATAGGTTGTATACAATGTTGTGAATGGTTTTCTTCTTCAAGTACCTGAAGGCTCCTCCTGTATGTCGATAGCTTTCCACACGCCGCTGATGTTATGCTGTTAATGTTTGACTTCGGTGATGGATGTGTTGTCATGTCTTTTCCCACATACTTTTCATTTTCTATTCCACGTTTTTCTTTCTATCCCAGTCTCCTCAACTTCAGGCCAAATCTCCTCATCTTGCATTTGTACTGTATGCTGGGCTGTACTCCATCCGTCAGCGTCCGTCATATGCATCCGTCATCCGTCAACGTAAGCCATTTGTCAGCACAGCGTCCGTCATATGCGGTACTCCATATGGTACTACGGAACCCTGCGGTACTCCATATGGTACTACGGAACCCTGCGGTACTCCATATGGTACTACGGAACCCTGCGGTACTCCATATGGTACTTCCCGCCATTTTGGCCTCTTAAAGCCTACTACTAATCTTATGTTCCCTCTTAAAAATCTACTCGATCACTCCGACACACTAAGTTCAGCACCTCTCACGATTTTATTAAAAAAATAAGTGTTTTAGCGTAGTGAGAAGCATTGGAAGCGACATAACCTAGATGGAGACTGATGCTCATTAGTCCACTGAAGTGTCAACAAATCTGTGCATGAAATCACACTAAAGATGTTTGTTTAGACTGAGTCAACTGAGTTTTAACATTTACTCAACTATATATAATAACGTGGAAAACGCATGATCTGATGACAGCTTTCCAAGACCTGTCAATAAATTTGACGAACCGATAATGTGAATTTTCCTGTCCCCCCCACCACCACCAGGTGGAGATCAGACACCACCACCACCAGGTGGAGATCAGACACCACCTACACCACCAGCACCAGGTGGAGATCAGACACCACCTGTATCAGACACGATTCCTTCAGGGTCTTGGGCCTGTTGCTCTAGGTATTTTACCCCTTGTTGATAACCACTGTGAGGGATTACCACCCCTGTCCTATCATAGTTACACGTTACACAAAGATACTCCAAAATTAAAGTAATTTTGGACATACTTCTTTGCTAAATCTTAAAATTAAAAACAAAAATTGTCGTGAGTTTAATAGGACAATGGCACCATAGCTGGTTCTACAAAATCTCCATTGGGTTCTATAATTTTCTAAGAGGAAAATTAGGGAGCAAGAAGACACCCTTGGGTCTCTCACTAAACCCTTGCAAGTGTGAACAACTTTACGCATACATCATTAAGACAAAAGTCAGCTTGTTTGGAGTAATATAATCAGGCCTGCAGGCAGCACTCTCCTCAGAGCTCGTCTCGGCCTAATGCCAGTGATGGGATCCACGGAAAGAAAATCACGGACTCGAAGGGGATGAAAGACAGGATTGGCGAATCGACGCTCATGATGCGTATCATCATCTCACCATATGAGGTGCACACCGTCTTACAGTAGACCCAAAGCTTGAACAAGTATGACATCCTTCTGAAGACCATGTTGGGAGGAGTTGCCAACCTTGCCTTCAATGACTATAATTGGACGCAAAGACACTTTTCTAGTCAGACTCGGTGGCCTTGGTGAATGCTGTTCCACCCTTCTTATCGTCCTCTTTGGCCTCTTTGTTTATGTCTCTGTCTCTTTGTCTCTGCATCTGTTTCTTTCTCTGTCTGTCTGTCTCTCACTCTCTTATAAAAATTATAGTTGTCTTATGTCTGGCTTCCGATAGGAGCTCAGTTGTGTGAAATACCAAATAATTAATAGTTATAAGATATAATAATATAAGAAGTGATATAAGAACTGTGGCTTGAAAAATCTTTGGAAGCTGTGGATGAATCATTTGTTTTATGCTAGTACGGGCAAACTATTGACAGCAGGAGACTTTTAACTTTCCCCGAGATCTGTGAATAATGGTGCATATTACTATATAATTTTTTTTAAGTTTGTTTTGAGCTGTGTGGCTGGCGGGCAGTGGCAAAAATAGCCGTGGGGGGGGGGGGGGTCTGAATGTGACCCCTGGCACGCTGTTTTCTTTTGAATTCTGGTAATCTTGATTATGCTATGTTCATCCCACACCCCAGACCATTCCCTCTGCCAGTTTGGGTGATGCTAGCCCCAAGCGTCTGGCCTCCAACTTCGAACAGACAGGACATTCTCTCTCATAGTACAAATTTTAAAGAATATCATCCTATTAGAATTGTAAGAGAAGGCAGCTCAAAGAATCCTGGAAGCTGCGACTTTGCCTGGAAAATAAAACACGTTTCTTTATGTATTCTGGACAAAAGGACTTATCTGTCCAGTCCATTTCTTTTTTTTTTTATCTTTTCTAATTTTTCTTTATACGTTTAACAAAATATTTTGCTTTTGGTCGCTCTGAATTCGAGAAAAATGAACTAGAGTTTGAGAGCACGTGTTTGTCACGGTGTGTACTCACCTATTTGTGCCTGCAGGATCGAGCACTCTCTCTTGCATCCCGCCTCTTGTGTGTGTGTGGCCTCACCTAGTTGTGCTTACGGGGGTTGAGCTTTGGCTAGCTGGTAACGCCTCTCAACCGTCAATCGACTGGTGTACAGCATCATGCTGGTGCTGGTGTACAGCATCATGCTGGTGCTGGTGTACAGCATCATGCTGGTGCTGGTGTACAGCATCATGCTGGTGCAGGTGTACAGCATCATGCTGGTGCTGGTGTACAGCATCATGCTGGTGCTGGAGTACAGCATCATGCTGGTGCTGGTGTACAGCATCATGCTGGTGCTGGTGTACAGCATCATGCTGGTGCTGGTGTACAGCATCATGCTGGTGCTGGTGTACAGCATCATGCTGGTGCTGGAGTACAGCATCATGCTGGTGCTGGTGTACAGCATCATGCTGGTGCTGGAGTACAGCATCATGCTGGTGCTGGAGTACAGCATCATGCTGGTGCTGGAGTACAGCATCATGCTGGTGCTGGTGTACAGCATCATGCTGGTGCTGGTGTACAGCATCATGCTGGTGCTGGTGTACAGCATCATGCTGGTGCTGGTGTACAGCATCATGCTGGTGCTGGAGTACAGCATCATGCTGGTGCTGGTGTACAGCATCATGCTGGTGTACAGCATCATGCTGGTGTACAGCATCATGCTGGTACTGGTGTACAGCATCATGCTGGTGTACAGCATCATGCTGGTACTGGAGTACAGCATCATGCTGGTACTGGTGTACAGCATCATGCTGGTACTGGTGTACAGCATCATGCTGGTACTGGTGTACAGCATCATGCTGGTACTGGTGTACAGCATCATGCTGGTACTGGTGTACAGCATCATGCTGGTACTGGTGTACAGCATCATGCTGGTACTGGTGTACAGCATCATGCTGGTACTGGTGTACAGCATCATGCTGGTACTGGTGTACAGCATCATGCTGGTACTGGTGTACAGCATCATGCTGGTACTGGTGTACAGCATCATGCTGGTACTGGTGTACAGCATCATGCTGGTACTGGTGTACAGCATCATGCTGGTACTGGTGTACAGCATCATGCTGGTACTGGTGTACAGCATCATGCTGGTACTGGTGTACAGCATCATGCTGGTACTGGTGTACAGCATCATGCTGGTACTGGTGTACAGCATCATGCTGGTACTGGAGTACAGCATCATGCTGGTACTGGAGTACAGCATCATGCTGGTACTGGTGTACAGCATCATGCTGGTACTGGTGTACAGCATCATGCTGGTACTGGTGTACAGCATCATGCTGGTACTGGTGTACAGCATCATGCTGGTACTGGTGTACAGCATCATGCTGGTACTGGAGTACAGCATCATGCTGGTACTGGAGTACAGCATCATGCTGGGGCTGGTGTACAGCATCATGCTGGTACTGGTGTACAGCATCATGCTGGTACTGGTGTACAGCATCATGCTGGTACTGGTGTACAGCATCATGCTGGTACTGGTGTACAGCATCATGCTGGTACTGGTGTACATCATCATGCTGGTACTGGAGTACAGCATCATGCTGGTACTGGTGTACAGCATCATGCTGGTACTGGTGTACAGCATCATGCTGGTACTGGTGTACAGCATCATGCTGGTACTGGTGTACAGCATCATGCTGGTACTAGTGTACAGCATCATGCTGGTACTGGAGTACAGCATCATGCTGGGGCTGGTGTACAGCATCATGCTGGTGCTGGTGTACAGCATCATGCTGGTACTGGAGTACAGCATAGCACTACCGCTGATGGTAGACAAAATGTTAGAGCGTGTAGGAGGTGACAGGAGTGGACATGAGCGATAACATGGCAGACACCACCCGACAACAAACCTTTGATATCTGGCCTCCATGTAGAGCACTGGTGGGAGATGAGCGCTCCTCTTTCACTTTCCCTCCCTCACCCCCTTCCATTCCCTTTCCCCACCCTCCCTTGCCCCTTGCCCCTTTCTATATCACTCCTCTCCCCTCCATTCCATTTCCTCCCTCTCTCCCCTTTCTTCTCTTACCCTTTTCTTCCTTGCCCTCCTTTTAGAGACCACTTGAGAACCCCCCCAAGCATTTCCAAGTCTGAAATTCATCGCTCTTAATGCGAGTTATCTTGAGGTTATCTTGAGCTGGTTTCGGGGCTTTAGTGTCCCCGCGGCCCGGTCCTCTACCAGGCCTCCACCCCTAGGAAGCAGCCTGTGACAGCTGACTAACACCCAGGTACCTATTTTACTGCTAGGTAACAGGGGCATAGGGTGAAAGAAACTCTGCCCATTGTTTCTCGTCGGCGCCCGGGATCGAACCCGGGACCACAGGTTAACAAGTCCAGTGTGCTGTCCGCTCGGCCGACCGGCTCCCTATGTTGGCTGTTGAATTCAAATGGACAACTGTGATCGTGTACATTTTCTGATGAACTATCCAAAAAGAGCACTGAAGTGGAGAGTATAACCAAGAGGACCTCCACTCGTGTCCTCGACCACTTGGGTCCTCTTGGAGAAAGTGGCGTGGAAACCAACGCGTTCAAAACGGTAGTTAACATCTTCAGAGCTCCACACACAGAGATCACACTAACGTGATGCATCAAATTGAACAAATCCACAAGGGCATTGGATTTTTTCCACTGCCTTAATCGACTGTCGTAGCTCAGTCGATCAAGGCAGTTTCTGGGATGTTCCCGGACGCAGGTTCGAATCCTCGTCACGGCCCTTGTGGATTTGTTCATCTTGAGAGCTGTTTGCTTCGCTGGTAATTAGTTGATAAATGCTCACCTTTACGAGGGAATGTTTACAAACAAGGTGATGTGGCACGACTACCCCTCGAGGCCACAGATTTAGCCCAGGGGTATTCAAGACATAAACAACTTCATTCTGACTCATCAGCTAAACTGGGGCCAGATTCACCAAGCAGTTACGCAGGTACTTACGAACGTGTACATCTTTTTTTCAAACTTTGACGGCTTTGGTTACATATATTAAACAGTTTACAAGCATGAAAACTTGTCAATCAATTGCTGTTATTGTTATAAACAGCCTCCTGGTGCTTCGGAGCTCATTAACTATAAACAAAGCCGCCAAAGATTGAGAAAAGATGTACAGGTTCGTAAGTGCTTGCGTAACTTCTTCGTGAATCTAACCTTTTGGCTCTTACGTCTAAGACGCCGTTAAATAATGGCTAATGACCATTATTTGTAAGATAATGAAAGGGTTTACTGAAGGGGATACAAATAGAGCACCACAACTGACAGTCAGGTACACAGACAACTGACATTATCGTGAAATATCAAGAGTGTGTGTCTGAGAACACCCATTACGGGCTCACCATAGCCCGTGCTACATGGACACTTCGTTCTGAGTAGCTAAATCTGAAACAACAGAGAACACCCAGCTCACAGGTTCGAACCCTCATTATGGCTTCTGTCGATTTGTTCAATGACAGTCGAATGGTTGATCAGGTATCCTTTGGAGGTGTTCATCAACAAGGACACGATCGACTTGCATCACCAAGCACAACCCGTTCTCGCACTTTCTTTTAGTCAATATTGACTTATTAAATACGTGCGTATGTGACATACTAAACATACTAGTTTACCTTGAAAAGCTTCATAGAAAACACCGACCTTACCTAACCTTCTTAATATGTTAAGATAAGCATCTTATTGCTTCGTAATTACAATTATTACTTAACCTATACCTATAATAGGTTAAGTAATACCTGTAACAGGTTAAGTAATACCTGTAATAGGTTAAGTAATACCTATAATAGGTTAAGTAATAATTGTAATTACGAAGCAATAAGATGCTTATCTTAACATACTAAGAAGGTTAGGTAAGGTCGGTGTTTTCTATGAAGCTCTTCAAGGTAAACTAGTATGTTTAGTATGTCACATATGCACGTATTTAATAAGTCAATATTGACTATACGAAAGTGCGAGAACGGGTTGCCCAGGAACACAAGGCTGGCGGAACCAGTACCACAACATGAAGACTGAGTACCAAAGAAAAGAAAAATGTTTACAAACGTCCAAAATGTTTACACTCTTACCAAGGAAGAGTGCCGTACTGCGACCACACGTCGCACCCCGGTGCCACTGGGGCCAGATTCACGAAGCAGTTATGCGAGCACTTACGAACCTGTACATCTTTTCTCAATCTTTGGCGGCTTTGTTTACAATTATTAAACAGTTAATGAGCTCCGAAGTACCAGGAGGCTGTTTATAACAATAACAACAGTTGAGTGGCAAGTTTTCATGCTTGTAAACTGTTTAATAAATGTAACCAAAGCCGTCAAAGATTGAGGAAAGATGTACACGTTCGTAAGTACTTGCGTAACTGCTTCGTGAATCAGACCCCAGACCAAACTAGCCAAGCCTGACGCGAGGCCGCTCAGTGACATAAAAACTACCCAGTTTAAAGTTTAGCGATAACGAGCGGTAGTTTGGACACTCTGTATACACTTTCTTGCCCCCCCCCCCCCGGAAGTGTGTTGGCACCGAGGCACAGTGCCAAGCCACGGCTCTGTGCTACACAACAAAAGGTAAACCAGAATCATGGCCAATAAAGCCAACGATGATGATACTTGTCACTGTAAAAGACATTCTGGCTAGTTAAAGGTAACAAAATCAGTCTAATAAAGCTAAGATGATTAATAGGAAACAAAGATGCTTGATAATGAGCCAACAAGATGCTTACCAACAAAATTAGATATAAATGCTGTCTAATAAAGTTGATTATGTGGAATAATAAGCTTAATTATGCTGACTAATAACATTTAAACAAGCTTATGTTAATACTATTACCAACAAACATACCTGTTAAAAACAAGTTAACCAAAACACTGGCTACTATCCCAAAACTGCTGACAAATAAAGTTCAATCTTCTAGGAGCTTCATTCCAAGACATACTGCAGCTATCGTGACTACAGGAGCCTCAAGTCACTAAAACAGATATCCTGCAAGGAGTGCCGAACCAACCGGGCTGTGGTGGGTATGTGGGCCTGCAGGCCGCTCCAAGCAACAGCCTAGTGGACCAAACTCTCACAAGTCAAGCCTGGCCTCGGGCCGGGCTTGGGGGAGTAGAAGAACTCCCAGAACCCCATCAACCAGGTATCACCTATTTCTTCTCCAGTTTATCAGTACACAGCCGGGACAACGGCGAAGATCCATCTGCCGATGGCCCCCGTCATTGCCCCTGCTTCCAAGGGCAATGGGGGGGGCAAACACAACTGCCCCCAGACCCCCCTTGGACGCTACCAAACAACCGCCTCCGACGGGTCTAACCTTCAGACCACTACAAAACTGCAGATGCCTGACAACGGCAGGCCACTCCCGACTTCTTGAATATCGTTCAGCTAAACTGCCACATCAACAGATCAAGGCCGCGTTGAGGAGGGTCCTCAGGTCCTCTCTTGTCAAACAGAGGCCGGCGCTGTTCCGATACATTATTCGCAGCGCCACACGAGGCTCTAATCAGTCCAAGATTCTGAAGTTGGTGAAGCTCTCAACCCGAGTGATGAGTGTCGACCACCAGTCACCCGGGGGACACGGGCACGACCACCAGTCACCCGGGGGACACGGGCACGACCACCAGTCACCCGGGGGACACGGGCACGACCACCAGTCACCCGGGGGACACGGGCACGACCACCAGTCACCCGGGGGACACGGGCACGACCACCAGTCACCCGGGGGACACGGGCACGACCACCAGTCACCCGGGGGACACGGGGACGACCCCCAGTCACCCGGGGGACACGGGGACGACCACCAGTCACCCGGGGGACACGGGGACGACCCCCAGTCACCCGGGGGACACGGGGACGACCACCAGTCACCCGGGGGACACGGGCACGACCACCAGTCACCCGGGGACGACCACCAGTCACCCGGGGGACACGGGGACGACCACCAGTCATCCGGGGGACACGGGGACGACCACCAGTCACCCGGGAGACACGGGCACGACCACCAGTCACCCGGGGGACACGGGCACGACCACCAGTCACCCGGGGGACACGGGCACGACCACCAGTCACCCGGGGGACACGGGCACGACCACCAGTCACCCGGGGGACACGGGCACGACCACCAGTCACCCGGGGGACACGGGGACGACCACCAATCTCCCGGGGGACACGGGGACGACCACCAGTCTCCCTGGGGACACGGGGACGACCACCAATCTCCCGGGGGACACGGGGACGAGCACCAGTCTCCCTGGGGACACGGGGACGACCCGAGGAGCCTGCCGCTGCTCATCTTGGGTCACGACGTGTAGAATATTGTCGCATCTCGTGACGTCAGATTAGCGCCAGGCGCCAATTTATTTTACGAAGACAAGAACTACAGGACGACCTGGACAAACTGGAGTAATGATCGCGGAAATGGCTACTAAAGTTTAACTCTGGAAAGTGTACAGTAATGTAGTTAGGCGAAGGGAGCAGGAGACTGAACACAAGGTACCATCTGGGAGGTGAAATCCTGCAAGAGTCAAATAGCGAGAAAGATCTGGGGGTTGATATCACACCGAACCTGTCCCCAGAACCCCACATCAAAAGGATATCATCAGCGGCATATGCTACATTGCGGAGGGGTGGGGGGGGGGGGGAAGCTCGATTTAAATATTCTTTGTCAGTCATATATCCTGGATATGAGGGGAATACGGGTCTCAACTGAGTGGTGTTAAGACAGACCAGAGTGTCATCACACGCTTCAACTGGTGTTATGCTGAAAGTGGCCACACGTGTCGGATTGAAGACACACGTACAGTGAACATCATTAACCTTTATGAGACGTAGTGGCCAAATACACGGTTTATGGCCTCGTTGGTCAATATTAAGAGGGATGGTTTGTCATTATGTGCCCCCCCCCCCACAGCACCAGAGTCTGGTCTGTGTCCCCCCACAGCACCAGAGTCTGGTCTGTGTCCCCCCCACAGCACCAGAGTCTGGTCTGTGTCCCCTCCACAGCACCACAGTCTGGTCTGTGTCCCCTCCACAGCACCACAGTCTGGTCTGTGTCCCCCCCACAGCACCAGAGTCTGGTCTGTGTCCCCCCCACAGCACCAGAGTCTGGTCTGTGTCCCCTCCACAGCACCACAGTCTGGTCTGTGTCCCCCACAGCACCAGAGTCTGGTCTGTGTTCCCCCACAGCACCAGAGTCTGGTCTGTGTCCCCCCACAGCACCAGAGTCTGGTCTGTGTCCCCCACAGCACCAGAGTCTGGTCTGTGTCCCCCCACAGCACCAGAGTCCGGTATGTGTCCCCCCACAGCACCAGAGTCTGGTCTGTGTACCCCCCACAGCACCACAGTCTGGTCTGTGTCCCCTCCACAGCACCAGAGTCTGGTCTGTGTCCCCCCCCCACAGCACCACAGTCTGGTCTGTCCCCTCCACAGCACCAGAGTCTGGTCTGTGTTCCCCCACAGCACCAGAGTCTGGTCTGTGTCCCCCCCACAGCACCACAGTCTGGTCTGTGTCCCCTCCACAGCACCACAGTCTGGTCTGTGTCCCCCCACAGCACCAGAGTCTGGTCTGTGTCCCCCACAGCACCAGAGTCTGGTCTGTGTCCCCCCACAGCACCAGAGTCTGGTCTGTGTTCCCCCACAGCACCAGAGTCTGGTCTGTGTCCCCCCACAGCACCAGAGTCTGGTCTGTGTCCCCCCACAGCACCAGAGTCTGGTCTGTGTCCCCCCACAGCACCAGAGTCTGGTCTGTGTCCCCCACAGCACCAGAGTCTGGTCTGTGTCCCCCCACAGCACCAGAGTCCGGTATGTGTCCCCCACAGCACCAGAGTCTGGTCTGTGTACCCCCCACAGCACCACAGTCTGGTCTGTGTCCCCTCCACAGCACCAGAGTCTGGTCTGTGCCCCCCCCCACAGCACCACAGTCTGGTCTGTCCCCTCCACAGCACCAGAGTCTGGTCTGTGTTCCCCCACAGCACCAGAGTCTGGTCTGTGTCCCCCCCACAGCACCACAGTCTGGTCTGTGTCCCCCCCACAGCACCACAGTCTGGTCTGTGTCCCCCCACAGCACCAGAGTCTGGTCTGTGTCCCCCCCACAGCACCAGAGTCTGGTCTGTGTCCCCCCACAGCACCAGAGTCTGGTCTGTGTTCCCCCACAGCACCAGAGTCTGGTCTGTGTCCCCCCACAGCACCAGAGTCTGGTCTGTGTCCCCCCACAGCACCAGAGTCTGGTCTGTGTCCCCCCACAGCACCAGAGTCTGGTCTGTGTCCCCCCACAGCACCAGAGTCTGGTCTGTGTCCCCCACAGCACCAGAGTCTGGTCTGTGTCCCCCCACAGCACCAGAGTCTGGTCTGTGTCCCCCCACAGCACCAGAGTCTGGTCTGTGTCCCCCCACAGCACCAGAGTCTGGTCTGTGTCCCCCCCACAGCACCAGAGTCCGGTCTGTGTCCCCCCACAGCACCAGAGTCTGGTCTGTGTACCCCCCACAGCACCACAGTCTGGTCTGTGTCCCCTCCACAGCACCAGAGTCTGGTCTGTGTCCCCCCCACAGCACCACAGTCTGGTCTGTCCCCTCCACAGCACCAGAATCTGGTCTGTGTTCCCCCACAGCACCAGAGTCTGGTCTGTGTCCCCCCACAGCACCAGAGTCTGGTCTGTGTCCCCCCCACAGCACCACAGTCTGGTCTGTGTCCCCCCCACAGCACCAGAGTCTGGTCTGTGTCCCCCCACAGCACCAGAGTCTGGTCTGTGTCCCCCCACAGCACCAGAGTCTGGTCTGTGTCCCCCCACAGCACCAGAGTCTTGTCTGTGTCCCCCTACAGCACCAGAGTCTGGTCTGTGTCCCCCCCACAGCACCACAGTCTGGTCTGTGTCCCCCCACAGCACCAGAGTCTGGTCTGTGTCCCCCCCACAGCACCAGAGTCTGGTCTGTGTCCCCCCACAGCACCAGAGTGTGGTCTGTGTCCCCCACAGCACCAGAGTCTGGTCTGTGTCCCCCCACAGCACCAGAGTCTGGTCTGTGTACCCCCCACAGCACCACAGTCTGGTCTGTGTCCCCTCCACAGCACCAGAGTCTGGTCTGTGTCCCCCCACAGCACCAGAGTCTGGTCTGTGTCCCCTCCACAGCACCACAGTCTGGTCTGTGTCCCCCCACAGCACCACAGTCTGGTCTGTGTCCCCTCCACAGCACCACAGTCTGGTCTGTGTCCCCTCCACAGCACCAGAGTCTGGTCTGTGTCCCCCCCACAGCACCACAGTCTGGTCTGTGTCCCCCCACAGCACCAGAGTCTGGTCTGTGTTCCCCCACAGCACCACAGTCTGGTCTGTGTTCCCCCACAGCACCAGAGTCTGGTCTGTGTCCCCCCACAGCACCAGAGTTTGGTCTGTGTCCCCCCCACAGCACCACAGTCTGGTCTGTGTCCCCTCCACAGCACCACAGTCTGGTCTGTGTCCCCTCCACAGCACCAGAGTCTGGTCTGTGTCCCCCCACAGCACCAGAGTGTGGTCTGTGTCCCCCCCACAGCGCCAGAGTCAGTAATTTATCACTGTTGCCCAGAGGAAAACTTTATTGACATCTGTGTGTTGTTTTAGTGTCTTCTGTCGAGGTAATTTTCACGTTGACTTTTGTACCAGAGGCAAAATATTATACACAACTCTGATATGTGTTTTGGTCTCCTTCATCTCTCTCTCTCACTTCCTCCTTCTTCACTCTCACTCGCCTACTTCCTCACCTCTCTCCCCCAAGAGCCAGGGCGGCATCAGCACGTTCATCTAGAGTGCTATATATACCGTGACTCTCCTGACTCTCCCTGACTCTTCCTACACATACGCTCTCCATCTCCTGCACCACTCGCCCCTCCACCACTCCTGTTCTGCACCCCTGCACCCTCACACACCTCGTAAAGTCACCCCCGACTGTCTCATCAGCCACCTTGTGTCCCTATGCAAACAAATGGTTGCTGGAATTCAATCTACACAAGTGTAAGGTAATGAAAATGGGAAAAGGGAGAAAGTAGAAATATTGTCGGAACAACCGTGGACATCTTCAAGAGAAAACTAGACTGTTTTCATAAAAACGTGCCGGACCAACCGGGCTGTGGTGGGTATGTGGGCCTGCGGGCCGCTCCAAGCAACAGCCTGGAGGACCAAACTCTCACAAGTCAAGCCTGGCCTCGGGCCGGGCTTGGGGAGTAGAAGAACTCCCAGAACCCCATCATGCAGATATCAAACAGATCAGGTGGCATCTATACCATAAGGGGGAGGTCACTGTAGGAATCTGAGAGCGTGAAAGATTTGGGAGTGGATATAATTCCACCAATAACACCAGAGGCACACAAGCACAGTAACATCAGCGGCATATTGGACGCCGGTAAATATAAAAACATCTTTACAAACCTAATCAACACAATATTTGTTAGACCAATACTGGAACACGCAACAGAGGTTTGCAGCAAAATTTTTGCAAAGAGGGCTAAGCTACGAGGAAAGGCTAGTAGATCTAAATATCACAAGCCCTAAAGGATAGAAGAAAGATGAGATATGATCACAACATACAAGATGCTGAAGGGGGAATACACAAGGATAGTCTCTTCAAACTTAGAGGAAAGCAGGGCAAGAGAACACAGGTGGAGGTTGGACACGCAAATGATCCGAAGGGATGTAAGGAAATACATGTATCCTGTGAGGGGAGTCAAGAAGCGAAATACACTGAAAAAAGAGGTTGTGGAAGCCACCTCCATCCACAACTTTAGGGCCAGATTCGACAAGGATTTGAACGTGAGAATAGTTCAAATAGCAACGCAGCCGGCACAACAACGCTTGTAGATGGGGATTAAGGAGCTAGAGCCCACTTCTTCGTAGTCACAGATACGTGAGTACCACCCACCCGACATGCACCCCCCCCCCACACACCCTCCCCCCACACCACACACACCCTCCCCCCCCCCCGGGGTGTGGGCAGCGTCAGGTGGCGGCTCAGGGGTAAGGCCACTTAAGCACTGTGTGTAAAGCACAAACAAAAAGAGAAACAAAGGTTTACGAATTTTAACACTGGAAGGGAGAGAAAGAGTTGTGTCCACAGCTATACCTGCCACGGCTACACCTGCACAGTCTGGCCGTTCACACCTGCCACAGTCTGGCCGTTGACACCTGCCACAGTCTGGCCGTTGACACCTGCCACAGTCTGGCCGTTGACACCTGCCACAGTCTGGCCGTTCACACCTGCCACAGTCTGGCCGTTGACACCTGCCACAGTCTGGCCGTTCACACCTGCCACAGTCTGGCCGTTCACACCTGCCACAGTCTGGCCGTTGACACCTGCCACAGTCTGGCCGTTGACACCTGCCACTCTTATTTATGGCTCCAAGTATCAGGGGACATAAAGTATATTAGACTGACTAAGGTCACCCTGACTAAGAGTCAGGCCGGGCTTGGGGAGTAGAAGAACTCCCAGAACCCCATCAACCAGGTAACCAGGTAACCCTACCCACCACCTGACCATTCACAACCAGGATGCTACCACACAACAGTCGCCTAACCAACTGGGGACTAAATTACAATTCAGTACTAATTAAAGGCAGCGGGTGTAAGGTGGCCACCAGTCCTTTCACCCTGCCTATAGCACTCGACCCCCCAAGACCAACTTTTTGGTTTTGAGTCAACTGCTCCACCGGCTGTGGTGTGACATATAAGCGCCTAGCCTAGCCTAGCCTGTACTGTCCAAGCCTAACCTAGGAGTTGCAGAATCTGTGATGAGAGTGACGGACAACCGCCTTGACCACTACCTGAGAGAATGTGAACATCTGAGAGACATTAGAAATATGTGTAGAACAATAAACCCCACATTGTTTGAGTTAGGAAAACACTATTTGTCAAATACTGAAACTGTTCTTAAAAGATTTCCCCATTTTGCACACGCAAGATAACGTAAGATTTTAAGGGTTGACAGATGTTAATCTTCTTGTTTGAGGAGCTGTTCACTTGAGACAGTTAAGCAAGTCCCAGCTGTGTCTGGGTACAAGTGACAGGATGTACAACCCAGCGGGTTTTCTTCCTATTGGGGAGTGTTGTACATGCTGCTACGGCGGTGCGTCCACTCACAGGATGAGTGACGCTGCCCAATACTGTCACTATGGCGGTGCGTCCACTCACAGGATGAGTGACGCTGCCCAATACTGTCACTATGGCGGTGTGTCCACTCACAGGATGAGTGACGCTGCCCAATACTGTCACTATGGCGGTGTGTCCACTCACAGGATGAGTGGCGCTGCCCAATACTGTCACTATGGCGGTGTGTCCACTCACAGGATGAGTGACGCTGCCCAATACTGTCACTATGGCGGTGTGTCCACTCACAGGATGAGTGGCGCTGCCCAATACTGTCACTATGGCGGTGTGTCCACTCACAGGATGAGTGACGCTGCCCAATACTGTCACTATGGCGGTGTGTCCACTCACAGGATGAGTGACGCTGCCCAATACTGTCACTATGGCGGTGTGTCCACTCACAGGATGAGTGACGCTGCCCAATACTGTCACTATGGCGGTGTGTCCACTCACAGGATGAGTGGCGCTGCCCAATACTGTCACTATGGCGGTGTGTCCACTCACAGGATGAGTGACGCTGCCCAATACTGTCACTATGGCGGTGTGTCCACTCACAGGATGAGTGGCGCTGCCCAATACTGTCACTATGGCGGTGTGTCCACTCACAGGATGAGTGACGCTGCCCAATACTGTCACTATGGCGGTGTGTCCACTCACAGGATGAGTGACGCTGCCCAATACTGTCACTATGGCGGTGTGTCCACTCACAGGATGAGTGGCGCTGCCCAATACTGTCACTATGGCGGTGTGTCCACTCACAGGATGAGTGGCGCTGCCCAATAAACTCGCCCCTCGGGGGCAAAATTAAAATTAATACCAGCAGGTTAAGACACCATGAGTGCCATAACAACACACAACTGAGTTAACAATCACAAACAGCTGACATATATGCATAAATAATTACCCCCGAGGTCAAAAAGACAGCCAAATATCATTTTAAGCTTATTATTTTCAATGGCATTGAATATATATTGCAAATAAAATACCAGGTCACCCCTCCTCTCACCCCCCCCCCTCCTCCCTCAACCTTTCACCACCCTCCTCCCCATCCCCCCCTCCCCTCGCCCCATCACCCCCTCCCTCGCCCCATCACCGTTCCACATGAGGCAAAAACGCTCAGCATTCGTGAGCATATTAATTAAATTTTAATTTAATTTTTGGGTTACAAATGAAATTTCAGTGGGTTGAGGCAGAGGGCGGAGTGTCATAATTTAAAGACCCCCCCCCCCGCCCCCCCACCAATGACTGTATGACACAGGCTGACAATGGATGCCAGACCGTGAATAATTAGGGGGGGAAAGGTGCCTCGATCAGGGGGTTCATACACCCCCTTGGAGGTAGAGGATCCAAAGTAATGGCGATATGGGTTTGTTTTTTTCTATGAATAGGATCAAATCCTATGGATTGTCTTTCAGCTGTTTCGTTGCTAGGTATCTGGATGGAAACAAATACCAAGCTATTGCCATCTTTTGAGGTAGCAGTGATAGCCACTAGTGGTGGTGGGAGTGATAGCCACTACTGGTGGTGGGAGTGATAGCCACTACTGGTGGTGGGAGTGATAGCCACTACTGGTGGTGGGAGTGATAGCCACTACTGGTGGTGGGAGTGATAGCCACTAGTGGTGGTGGCAGTGATAGCCACTACTGGTGGTGGGAGTGATAGCCACTACTGGTGGTGGGGAGTGATAGCCACTACTGGTGGTGGGAGTGATAGCCACTACTGGTGGTGGGAGTGATAGCCACTACTGGTGGTGGGAGTGATAGCCACTACTGGTGGTGGGAGTGATAGCCACTACTGGTGGTGGGAGTGATAGCCACTACTGGTGGTGGGAGTGATAGCCACTACTGGTGGTGGGAGTGATAGCCACTACTGGTGGTGGGAGTGATAGCCACTACTGGTGGTGGCAGTGATAGCCACTACTGGTGGTGGGAGTGATAGCCACTACTGGTGGTGGCAGTGATAGCCACTACTGGTGGTGGGAGTGATAGCCACTAGTGGTGGTGGGAGTGATAGCCACTACTGGTGGTGGGAGTGATAGCCACTACTGGTGGTGGGAGTGATAGCCACTACTGGTGGTGGCAGTGATAGCCACTACTGGTGGTGGCAGTGATAGCCACTACTGGTGGTGGCAGTGATAGCCACTACTGGTGGTGGCAGCGATAGCCACTACTGGTGGTGGGAGTGATAGCCACTACTGGTGGTGGGAGTGATAGCCACTAGTGGTGGTGGGAGTGATAGCCACTACTGGTGGTGGGAGTGATAGCCACTATTGGTGGTGGGAGTGATAGCCACTACTGGTGGTGGGAGTGATAGCCACTACTGGTGGTGGCAGTGATAGCCACTACTGGTGGTGGCAGTGATAGCCACTACTGGTGGTGGCAGCGATAGCCACTACTGGTGGTGGGAGTGATAGCCACTACTGGTGGTGGGAGTGATAGCCACTACTGGTGGTGGGAGTGATAGCCACTACTGGTGGTGGGAGTGATAGCCACTACTGGTGGTGGGAGTGATAGCCACTACTGGTGGTGGCAGTGATAGCCACTACTGGTGGTGGGAGTGATAGCCACTACTGGTGGTGGCAGTGATAGCCACTACTGGTGGTGGGAGTGATAGCCACTACTGGTGGTGGGAGTGATAGCCACTACTGGTGATGGCAGTGATAGCCAATACTGGTGGTGGCAGCGATAGCCACTACTGGTGGTGGCAGCGATAGCCACTACTGGTGGTGGCAGTGATAGCCACTACTGGTGGTGGGAGTGATAGCCACTACTGGTGGTGGCAGTGATAGCCACTACTGGTGGTGGGAGTGATAGCCACTACTGGTGGTGGCAGTGATAGCCACTACTGGTGGTGGCAGTGATAGCCACTACTGGTGGTGGCAGTGATAGCCACTAGTGGTGGTGGCAGTGATAGCCACTACTGGTGGTGGCAGTGATAGCCACTACTGGTGGTGGGAGTGATAGCCACTACTGGTGGTGGCAGTGATAGCCACTAGTGGTGGTGGGAGTGATAGCCACTGCTGGTGGTGGCAGTGATAGCCACTACTGGTGGTGGCAGCGATAGCCACTACTGGTGGTGGCAGTGATAGCCACTACTGGTGGTGGCAGTGATAGCCACTACTGGTGGTGGCGATGGAGAGTTCGGCAGTCTAGCGAACGTGAGCGTAACTAACCGATCTCTTACGACGTTCAAAAGAGGACTAGATAAAGACCTCGAAAGGATACCTTGTCCAGCCCCGCTCCTGTGCCAGGTAAGTCCACTACGGGCTCACCATAGCCCGTGCTACTTGGAACTTTTTGTTCCCAGTAGCTGAATCTATAACAACAATAACAATACGTTGTCAACTGCGTAGTGATTCATATATCAGACTGCAAGCAGCCGCGTCCACCAACCAGGAGGCCTAGCCAGAGACCGAGCCGCGGGGACATTGATTCCCGTAACCAACGCAAAACAGTACCAGGTAGGGAGTTACTGGGGTAATCTAAATGGTTTGAAATCGTATAAGGAGTTAGATATCATTGTGTGGGTTTAGAGCCGTGATTGGCATTACTGAACCATAGTCATGACAGCATGCTGCTCTTCCTTGTATAGTGACTCTTCTAGAGTCATTAATGATCAATATATCTTAACAGGAAGCTAGGATGCTTGGGCAGGTTTACCTGGAGTTTACCTGTAGTGGGTTCCGAGAGTTCTTCTACTACCTGATCAACCAGGCTGTGACTCATACGTCAGGCTGCGAGCAGCCGCGTCCAACAGCCTGGTTGATCAGTCCGGCAACCAGGAGGCCTGGTCGACGACCGGGCCGCGGGGACGCTAAGCCCCGGAAGCACCTCAAGGTAACCTCAAGGTAACCCATGATCGGTCTGAGGCCAGGTTTACCTTGTGATAAGGCGACTATCTCAGATGAAGAATTCACCACACAGGACACTAGGACACCCCCCAGAAGAGGCAGACAGCACTTAGAATAAACATTCCATTCACTTGAGCTCTACGGGACTCGAACCCTGGACCTCCCACACGTGTGAGGCTGAAACTCTATCGATCGAGCTATTGAGTGGCCTTAATAAGGAAAGTTTCCAGAAGCATCCTGCTGTCAAACTGAAATTTTCAACTCTCCCTGACTACTACTACCGAAGCTCAGAGGAATTGGTGACCCACGCTCGCGTTATATACAGTGTCATCCACACTTCCCTGGAAATAAATATGTTTTTTTTTGTTCACGGAATTCAGACTAAAGCATTTGGGCTTTCACCCCCCCCCCCCTGGGGGCCTAAGCCCAACCACTTGGACGGGACGGTAGAGCGACGGCCTCGCTTCTTGCAGGTCGGCCGACATACAGACCTGTGGCCGAGGCCGACATATACAGACCTGTGGCCGAGGCCGACATATACAGACCTGTGGCCGAGGCCGACACATACAGACCTGTGGCCGAGGGCCGACACATACAGCCCTGTGGCCGAGGACCGACACATACAGCCCTGTGGCCGAGGGCCGACACATCCAGCCCTGTGGCCGAGGGCCGACACATCCAGCCCTGTGGCCGAGGACCGACACGTCCAGCCCTGTGGCCGAGGGCCGACACGTCCAGCCCTGTGGCCGAGGGCCGACACATCCAGCCCTGTGGCCGAGGGCCGACACATACAGCCCTGTGGCCGAGGGCCGACACATACAGCCCTGTGGCCGAGGGCCGACACAGTTCAGTAAAGTTAGCAGACAGAAACGTCACAATGTCGAAAAGTTTTTTTGGCCTTAAAAGCCTCGTAAAATTCTCCAAAACTTCTAAGAGGCGTCGAACCGTGAAGAACGAAATGCTACTGAAATACCGAAGGAATAACGACCATTCAGTCGACCTGGTCATCAGGCAACCATTATCGGCAAACTCTACAAGACTTGTCGTTTATTTGTATATATTTTGGGGGGTTAAAGACCTTAATTAGCTCAACTTATCAGTAATTATGTCTAATTGGTTGTTATTTATTGGAAAATGTGCTTCGTCATAAAGCTGTCAGGTGTGTTGGCCAAGCCAGGGCAGAGCTGTCAGGTGTGTTGGACAAGCCAGGGCAGAGCTGTCAGGTGTGTTGGACAAGCCAGGGCAGAGCTATCAGGTGTGTTGGACAAGCCAGGGCAGAGCTGTCAGGTGTGTTGGACAAGCCAGGGCAGAGCTGTCAGATGTGTTGGACAAGCCAGGGCAGAGCTGTCAGGTGTGTTGGACAAGCCAGGGCAGAGCTGTCAGGTGTGTTGGACAAGCCAGGGCAGAGCTGTCAGGTGTGTTGGACAAGCCAGGGCAGAGCTGTCAGGTGTGTTGGACAAGCCAGGGCAGAGCTGTCAGGTGTGTTGGACAAGCCAGGGCAGAGCTGTCAGGTGTGTTGGACAAGCCAGGGCAGAGCTGTCAGGTGTGTTGGACAAGCCAGGGCAGAGCTGTCAGGTGTGTTGGACAAGCCAGGGCAGAGCTGTCAGGTGTGTTGGACAAGCCAGGGCAGAGCTGTCAGGTGTGTTGGACAAGCCAGGGCAGAACTGTCAGGTGTGTTGGCCAAGCCAGGGCAGAGCTGTCAGATGTGTTGGACTAGGCCCCAGAGGTAAGACCAGATAATTATCAGGAGATTGATTGATAGCCACTCAAGAGGTGGCACGGGCATGAATACCCCGTAATATCAGGAGAGAGCTCCAAGCCTTCAATTACTACCATGCAGCACTAGGAAGGGATATGAGGATAACTATTTGGGAAAGCAATGGTGCCCCAAAACCACTTGTCGACGGTCGGGGATTGAACGCCGACCTGCATGAAGCGTGACCGTCGCTCTACCGTCCCGCCCAAGTGCTTGGGCTTAAACCCCAGGGACGGGGAGGGGGGGGGGGGGTTGGAAGCCCAATACTTAACTCATTCTGCAAGCGATAAGGCCGCAAGTTATGGCGGGTCGGGGGAGGGGGCCTTCATCTTCTCACACACTCGCGGAGAAATTATCGCGGCTGTTTCATCGATCGTGTGAACACAGTGTGGAGAAGCGTGAATGGTCGCCAAGTGACGTTTACACCGTCCACTCCATCACCCCCCAAGGGTGCAAACTTGGGCCCAGATTCACGAAAGCAGTTACGCAAGCACTTACGAACCTGTACATCTTTTCTCAATCTTTGGCGGCTTTGTTTACAATTATTAAACAGATAATGAGCTCCGAAGCACCAGGAGGCTGTTTATAACAATAACAACAGTTGAATGGGTAGTTTTCATGCTTGTAAACTGTTTAATAAATGTAACCAAAGCCGTCAAAGGTTGAGGAAATATGTACTCGCCTCACCTAATTGTACTCACCTAATTGTGCTTGTGGGGGGGTTGAGCTCTGGCTCTTTGGTCCCGCCTCTCAACTGTCAATCAACTGGTGTACAGGTTCCTGAGCCTACTGGGCTCTATCATATCTACACTTGAAACTGTGTATGGAGTCAGCCTCCACCACATCACTTCCCAATGCATTCCATTTGTCAACCACTCTGACACTAAAAAAGTTCTTTCTATTATCTCTGTGGCTCATTTGGGCACTCAGTTTCCACCTATGTCCCCTAGTGCGTGTGCCCCTTGTGTTAAATAGCCTTACTGTGTAACATAGCATCTGTGTGTGTGTGTGTGTGTGTGTGTGTGTGTGTGTGTGTGTGTGTGTGTGTGTGTGTGTGTGTGTGTGTGTGTGTGTGTGTGTGTGTGTGTGTACACATCGCCCAGATGAGGCAAGACGGCCACACCAGTTCTTGGAAAACTTGACTTTGTAAACAGGTGTTGTGTGTTTTACACTATATGGAGCCTTACCTTAATGTATATATTAATGACTAAAATGTTTGAAAAGTCTGAATTACGATTAACTCATGGTTTTCCTCCGTGTAGGCTTTCTCGGCACATTAACTTAAATGAACAAAACGCACACTAGACCACATTTGCCTGTAGTCACGGTTAGGTAAATACTGATAGGTACGCATGCACACACACACAGGACTAGGGACTAGCCACGATGCAAGTCCCAGAACAAAAAGGCATGAGTTACAAGGAAAGGCTGCGTGAAATGCACCTCACGTCGCTGGGAGATAGGAGAGCTCGGGGAGACATAATCACTACCTACAAAATTCTCAGAGGAATTGACAGGGGTAGATAAAGATAAACTTTTTAACACGGGTGGTACACGAACAAGGGGACACAGGTGGAGACTGAGTACCCAAATGAGCCACACGGATGCTAGAAAGAACTTTTTCAGTGTCAGAGTAGTTAACAGGTGGAACGCACTAGGCAGTAATGTGGTGGAGGCTGACTCCATACACAGTTTCAAACGCAGATATGACAGAGCCCAGTAGGCTCAGGAACCTGTACACCAGTTGAGAGGCGGGACCAAAGAGCCGGAACTCCACTCCGGCAAGCCACTCAACCAACAAGAGATGAATAACACACAAGGTTTACAAGTAAAGGTAAACTTGGGTGGAATGTTTGGCCCGAGACGCTCTCATGCCCCCCCCCCCCCCTGCCACCTATGAATCATGAGAACAGCGTTGTGAACGGGCCAGGCAGCCGTCCGTGTCTCACCCGCCCGGTAACACTGACCCGTCGCGGACTGCCTCGGGTCCTCGTGGACTCGCTAACGAGGGAAGAAGACGAATTTATCAGGAGTAAGCGCTAAGCCACTTGGATTGCAGAACACATTGAAGGGATATGAGGAGAGGAGAGGAGCTGGGATATAAAGAGTACAGAGGGAAGGCGTAGTTCTTACGGGCTATTCATGCCCGTGCCACCTCTTGGGTGGCTTAATCTTTATCAATCAATCAATCAAAAGTCATGACGGGAGACATCTCCCGTCACGCAGGGTGCAGTCGCACCTCCACAGATCTCCAGTATCAGCTCTTGATACTGGTAATGGCTCAAGAGGCCCACCACTTACGGGCTATTCATGCCTGTGCCACGTTTTGGGCGACTTCATCTTTATCAATCAATCGGCGTAGTTCCCAACCAATAAGACCGTCGTGCATCGAAGGGCGACCTGCACGAAGCGGAATGGTGGTTGTACCGACCAGTCAAGAGTGGGTTGGACAAGAAGAGGGGAGTGAGCGAGACTTCCTCGAGGAAGAGGAAGTAGCGAGCCACTTCACCACAGGGACAATTGAGCTCTCAGCTCTTGGAGTAGTCTATATACCAGCGATAGAGTGGCCTACCGTTGTGATTCACCCACAGGCTGATACAGCAGCGGAAATACAGGTTCTGGCGCATACACAGACCACACATACATGCAGCCAGTGGAGGTGGTACAGAGTCATGCAGCCAGTGGAGGTGGCACAGAGCCGTGCAGCCCGTGGAGGTGGCACAGTCATGCAGCCAGTGGAGGTGGCACAGAACCGTGCAGCCCGTGGAGGTGGCACAGAGTCATGCAGCCAGTGGAAGTGGCACAGAGTCATGCAGCCCGTGGAGGTGGCACAGAGCCACACAGCCAGCCTGGCAATAAACACGTGAGGCGCACATTAAACACGACACCAGCAGGAAATTATCCACTGCAAAGGATTAAAGTGAGAGGCCTGTGAGGAACACATTGATCACACACGCTCACTGTCTTCGTGACACAGGGTATCCCGAGCAGTCAGGTAAGCGGCAGCAGCAGCAGCAGAGACAGCAGAAGGGTGTGAGGATTGAGGGGTCAGGAACGATCTGGTGGCCGGCTGCTCAACTTCGACACAAGTTCTGGTGCAATTAGATGCAAGGAACATCGAGCTGCTCAACAAGACCTCACCTTAGGCAGTCACACCTCTAAGTGCAAACGCGACCTGCTCTTACCCCGACCTGATAAGCTTAATTGCCACAGACCGATGGGAGCGCATTCGATAAAATCGCCCAGGTTGTTAAGGCACACAATGCCAGTTCTAAAGTTAATAACAAATTAAGAATAAACATATGCCTACCTACTGCCTCTGTTGCTTGGCCGCTCCAAGCAATAGCCTGGTGGACCAAACTCTCACAAGTCAAACCTGGCCTCGGGCCGGGCTTGGGGAGTAGAACTCCCAGAACCCCATCAAGCAGTTCCCATCAAGCACTAATACCTAAACCTTTCAATACTGGAGGCAGAAGGTATTTGTGATGGCTACCACGATAAAAGCCACAAGGTTAGGGACGATACCTGCTTGATGGTGTTCTGGGAGTTCTTCTATTCCTCAAGCCCGGCCCAAGGCCAGGCTTGACTTGTGAGAGTTTGGTCCACCAGGCTGTTGCTTATTGAGGCCCGCAGGCCCACATACCCACCACAGCCCGGTTGGTCCGGCACGTTTTTTTTAGAAAACATGTCTTGAAGATGTCCACGGTTGTTCCAGCAATATTTCTTATATTCGCTGGGAGGACGTTGAAC
This sequence comes from Procambarus clarkii, assembly GCF_040958095.1. Lineage (NCBI taxonomy): Eukaryota > Metazoa > Arthropoda > Malacostraca > Decapoda > Cambaridae > Procambarus > Procambarus clarkii. The sequence continues at coordinate 15,373,310 of NC_091186.1, forward strand.
AACCGCGGACCTCTGATGTTTATACAGTGTTCTCTGATTGTGCCTATGGCACCTTTGCTCTTCACTGGATCTATTTTGCATTTTCTTCCATATCGTTCACTCCAGTACGTTGTTATTTTACTGTGTAGATTTGGTACTTGGCCCTCCAGTATCTTCCACGTGTATATTATTTGGTATCTCTCTCGTCTCCTTTCTAGGAGGAGTCTTTCTTGTTTCTAACACGATGTTCGTGTTATTGGTATATATAACGGCTGGCTACACAGAACCATGGAACAGGTATACATAAGAGGACAACTTAGCACCATTAGTGATCACGACGGGCCAAGCAGCATGGTACTCTTAATTAACTATCTCCAACACGTCAATACAGCCGGATTGCAGTAAGTTTGGGCTACGCAAAAAGTGAACAAAGCGTCAATTACCAAGTCTGCAGAGTTGTGAAGTTCGCAGACCAGAGCAGCAAAGTTGGTGTTTTCCCCCATAGTAAGTGACTGGTTGTGAGGTAGTGACTGGTCAACCCGTCCTCGACTCACAACTGATTTCGTCCGAACACTTCCGGAACAAGTGCGTCATTGACGAATTTTGTTCGAATCACAACGCTGTAAATGCTTCACCCACGTACTACAAATACAAATAATCGCCAACAAAACCTAAACACCTAACCTAACCTAACCTAACCTAACCTAACCTAACCTATGTCTATGTATGCACAATATGCTAATATATTATAATATTAACTTATATATGAGAAAATTCCCGTTTTGAATGAACAGCATCTAAAAATTTATGAATGTGTCTGTGGGGTTGACCGGTGGATGTAATGGACTTGAGTTGAGGACGGGTTGCATGCAAGACAATGCTGAACAATACTAGAGAACGTATGAACAATTTCTTGAAGAGTTTTTCAGAAAAGAACTGTCAGTCTAATCACAGGTTTTGGACGTCTCTTTTGAAGAGATTAGAGAGAAATAGAACTGAATCACGTTCCCTAAGAAGACCTAGAACCAAAGAGGACAAGATTCTAATCCACAAATGGTTGAAAGAGTTTAACTAGGGGGGGGGGCGGGGGATATAAATATTGATTTATAAATATCAACCAAAACTACAACACTACATAATGGATACCAGTTAGAACAAATTTCGATTGACAAAAAAAAAATCAAAATTGATTCGGAAACAGGGAAATGTGTTCTGTAGTTTTATTGATTAAGACAACAAGGTGTATAACTGGCCAGCCGAGGTCCAACCTACTCTGAGTCTGTGAGAATACTGAGCCCTGCTGCAAGCACGGCTGGTGCTCCTCTGTCTGGCATGACGTCAGAGGCCTACTCGCCTGTGATTGGTTGTGTTTCAACCGTCATACAATTTGAGTATAACAGTTATAGTGATCTGTGGAAGAAGTTAGGTGCTTCTTTCACCCCCTTGCCTCCTGCCACGGTTCCCAAGAGGCTTTAGTCAGGATATTTGCGAAAGTTATTCATTATACATACAAAGCATTATACATGTCTTACCTTGAGGGAATACGTGCTGGAAAAATAACAACGCGTAATGTAGTAAATTTTCACTGCATTGGAGTTTTGTTTATTTAGAAAACAGAAATGCGGAAAGAGCAAAATCTGAGATGTAAAAGAGATGATAAAATAAAGACATAGAAGTGTGTGTGTGAGGAAGATGTCTACTGACCTTTAGCCATCTCGTCAATCCTCGGGGGAAAGCCTTCGTCCACGCCCCCCACCACAGAGAAGCCGAAGCGACGGTCCGCCGGGCCCAGGAACAGATTGACCACGGCAGCACCCTCCTGCAGGGGAAGTGCAACGTAAACGTGGTCAGGAGGTGTTAACCAGCTTTAAACACTGCACTAGCAACAGTTAACCTCCCCCAGACATAGGGCCAGATTCACGAAGCAGTTACGCAAGCACTTTAGATCCTGGGGCCAGATTTACGCAAGCACTTACGATCCTGTACATCTTTTCTCAATCTTTGGCGGCTTTGTTTACAATTATTAAACAGTTAATGAGCTCCGAAGCACCAGGAGGCTGTTTATAACAATAACAACAGTTGTTTGGGAAGTTTTCATGCCTGTAAACTGTTTAGTAAATGTAAACAAAGCCGTCAAAGTTTGAGGAAAGATGTACACGTGCGTAAGTGCTTGCGTAACTGCTTCGTGAATCTGGCGCCTGTACATCTTTTCTCAATCTTTGGCGGCTTTGTTTACAATTATTAAACAATTAATGAGCTCCGAACACCAGGAGGCTGTTTATAACAATAACAACAGTTGATTGGCAAGTTTTCATGCTTGTAAACTGTTTGATAAATGTAATCAGAGCCGTCAAAGGTTGAGGAAGGAAATTACGTTCGTAAGTACTTACGCAACTGCTTCGTGAATCTGGCCCATGGTTGTTAGTGATTTATTTAGCACTAACAAATTGTGACAACCTGAGCTTGGAGCTACGCAACACATTGTGAATATTTGTACTGGTAATTAAACGACCAGATTATTGGCCACGGGTTTGAAATACACAATCTTGAATACAGTAGCATGTAAAAATACAACTTTGGCCTATACATCTGCTGATAGCTAACATCTGAAAGTTGTTTGCCAACCTCAGCAACACAACTATCAACTCATTTGACAAAGTTCATTGTTTTTTCACTTAGATGCTTCGTCCTTACACACAAAACATCTTCGTAATTATTATGTCTTTCTTTAACACTACCTTGTAAGTTCCCAGCCATCTTGACTCTACTGTTTCTCCTACAGTAGTGGTGGTGGTTGTGTTGGTGGTGGTTGTGTTGGTGGTGGTTGTGTTGGTGGTGGTTGTGGTGGTGGTGGTTGTGTTGGTGGTGGTTGTGTTGGTGGTGGTTGTGTTGGTGGTGGTTGTGTTGGTGGTGGTTGTGGTGGTGGTGGTTGTGTTGGTGGTGGTTGTGTTGGTGGTGGCTGTGATGGTGGTGGTTGTGTTGGTGGTGGTTGTGTTGGTGGTGGTTGTGCTGGTGGTGGTTGTGTTGGTGGTGGTTGTGTTGGTGGTGGTTGTGCTGGTGGTGGTTGTGTTGGTGGTGGTTGTGGTGGTGGTGGTTGTGTTGGTGGTGGCTGTGATGGTGGTGGTTGTGTTGGTGGTGGTTGTGTTGGTGGTGGTTGTGCTGGTGGTGGTTGTGTTGGTGGTGGTTGTGGTGGTGGTGGTTGTGTTGGTGGTGGTTGTGATGGTGGTGGTGGTTGTGGTGGTGGTGGTTGTGTTGGTGGTGGTTGTGGTGGTGGTGGTTGTGTTGGTGGTGGTTGTGTTGGTGGTGGTTGTGGTGGTGGTGGTTGTGTTGGTGGTGGCTGTGATGGTGGTGGTGGTTGTGGTGGTGGTGGTTGTGTTGGTGGTGGTTGTGGTGGTGGTGGTTGTGTTGGTGGTGGTTGTGGTGGTGGTGGTTGTGTTGGTGGTGGTTGTGTTGGTGGTGGTTGTGGTGGTGGTGGTTGTGTTGGTGGTGGTTGTGTTGGTGGTGGTTGTGGTGGTGGTTGTTGTGTTGGTGGTGGTTGTGCTGGTGGTGGTTGTGTTGGTGGTGGTTGTGGTGGTGGTGGTTGTGTTGGTGGTGGTTGTGGTGGTGGTGGTTGTGTTGGTGGTGGTTGTGTTGGTGGTGGCTGTGTTGGTGGTGGTTGTGTTGGTGGTGGCTGTGTTGGTGGTGGTTGTGTTGGTGGTGGTTGTGTTGGTGGTGGCTGTGTTGGTGGTGGTTGTGCTGGTGGTGGTTGTGTTGGTGGTGGTTGTGCTGGTGGTGGTTGTGCTGGTGGTGGTTGTGTTGGTGGTGGCTGTGTTGGTGGCGGCTGTGTTGGTGGTGGTTGTGCTGGTGGTGGCTGTGTTGGTGGTGGTTGTGTTGGTGGTGGTTGTGCTGGTGGTGGTTGTGCTGGTGGTGGTTGTGCTGGTGGTGGTTGTGTTGCTGGTGGTTGTGTTGGTGGTGGTTGTGTTGGTGGTGGTTGTGCTGGTGGTGGTTGTGCTGGTGGTGGTTGTGTTGGTGGTGGTTGTGTTGGTGGCGGCTGTGTTGGTGGTGGTTGTGTTGGTGGTGGTTGTGTTGCTGGTGGTTGTGTTGGTGGTGGTTGTGTTGGTGGCGGCTGTGTTGGTGGTGGTTGTGTTGGTGGTGGTTGTGTTGCTGGTGGTTGTGTTGGTGGTGGTTGTGTTGGTGGCGGCTGTGTTGGTGGTGGTTGTGCTGGTGGTGGTTGTGCTGGTGGTGGTTGTGTTGGTGGTGGTTGTGTTGGTGGTGGCTGTGTTGGTGGTAGTTGTGTTGGTGGTAGTTGTGTTGGTGGTGGCTGTGTTGGTGGTGGTTGTGTTGGTGGTGATAATTTTAGGGGAGGAGACAGTTGTTATGCTAGTTGTGCATAGAGTGGATGTCTTAGGAGTGGCCGCAGTGGTTGTGGTGGTTGTGGTGGTTGTGGCAGTGGTGACGGGAGTAGGACAGACTGGTGACATGCGGGTGACGAGTATTGATGGTTAACGTTTAAGGCGGATGGACCCGTCAACCGGAAGTTATATGTTGATGTCTCTCTCAAGCAACACTCCAGGATCTGCAGCTTTTTAACATATTATATATATATATATATATATATATATATATATATATATATATATATATATATATATATATATGTATATATATATATATATATATATATGTGTGTGTGTGTGTGTGTGTGTGTGCGCGCGCTCGCAAGGACAATATTATGCGCAAGACGAAAAAAATTAAACGCACGTATAAGCATACATGCCTACACGAAAGTACGCAGTCACACACGTAATGACTCGCACAAGCACACACACGCGCGTGCTTACTCTCACCCGCACACACTCCTACTGACTCTCACGCACATACACATCAAGCACACACGAACTAACACACGCAAAGAACCCCAAAAATGGGACCATTTGAAAGACCACAAAGTACGTCGTGACCTCATGGACTGAGTCTTAGCTAAGAGAGACGCGGTGAGCTTACCCCGTCCGGAGAGTTGGGCGGGAGAAGGTCCATGTTGTCGAGAAGTGAGCGCGAGTGGGCGTGCTTGGGCGCGGGCGGCTGCTGCTGCTGCAGTTCGTCGCCCACTAGGGACTTGCTGTGGGTGTGGCGGGGCCGCGTGACGCCCTCCACGCTCGGGGGCACCACGGGCATGCCTAGCGGCGGCTTGGCCACATGGCTGACGATCTCCGGGGCGAGGGCGGGCTTGTGGTAGTGCGGGATGACGTCCGGACCGTCCAGGTGGTGGTGGCTGGGAGGCGTGGACCCGTTCACCATCACTGTGCCGTTGATCTTGGCGGGCGGCGGCGCGACCAGCGCGGATACACCGCCGCCCACGCCATTGGAGCCGTTGACGTGGATGGTGCCGTTGGCGTGGCCGTTGAGGGGCGGAGAGCCCTGCACGCCCCCGAACGTCGAGAATGTTGAGAGACTGCGAGGGTTCCAGTCCTGCAACACCAATATATTTGCTGTTAACTTCAGTTAGACTGCACACTCATAAACTTGCATCATATTCATGTCATTAATCATATTAAATAGTAAATATCACGATATATATATATATATATATATATATATATATATATATATATATATATATATATATATATATATATAAGAAGGGAACTAAACAAACACACAAACATGTCTAGTTTGCTATCATATATAATTAATTGCAAAAAAATACATCTATATACCAACAGATAGTTCAAAGACTGTTGCCAAAAGCCTATGCATAAAGAGCAGACAGATCACACACACCATTCATCACAGCGCGAAGCATCAGTATATTATAAGACAAATTAAATATTCCCAACCTTTCCCCGGTGAACAAAACAGATATGGAAACAAAATGCTTCCAATATTACGTAAAAACGAAAATCATTTACATTCCTTCAATAATGCGCCATTAACCACATTAGCCACAGTTCCATAGATCATGGCAGCAAAAAGCTATCTTCCCCCTTATCCCAAACATTCTACGCCGGGAAAATACAATGGGTAAAAAAAAATCATGAAAATTAAAACTGAAAATAAAAAACCGTTGCATACAATTCAAAAATAAATACCCTGGCAGCTAAAATTGTCAAGTGCAGCCCGAACGTCAATAACCAGGTGAATGGCTCTGATGTATTTATTGACACCCGACTCTACCACTAAATGCAGAGCACCGCTCCTGTGCCAGGTAAGTCCACTTCGAGCTCACCATAGCCTGTGCTACTTGCCCAGCTCCTGTGCCAGGTAAGTCCACTTCGGGCTCACCATAGCCCGTGCTACTGGCCCCCCGATCCGGTGCCAGGTAAGTTGACCAGACTACACACTAGAAAGTGAAGGGACGACGACTTCACAATCGAGTTGAGAATGGTCCAGGACGGACCGAAACGTCGTCGTCCCTTCACCTTCTAGTGTGTGGTCTGGTCAACTTACTTTAGCCACGTTATTGTGACTCATCGCCTGCATGTGCCAGGTAGGTTACGGGCTCACCATAGCCCGTGCTACTTGGAACTTGTTCCGAGTAGCTGAATCTATAACAACAACAGCCACTAAATGGTCATTGTTGCCACACCTCGCAGGAGCTGCAGTGAGGAGTGTTCAGTGGTAATAACACATTGGTCACAGATTTATTCAGTCTTACACCATATTTACGCCGTAACAACCCGGCCTGACAGCTGAGTGGACAGCGCTTCGGATTCGAAGTCCTGAGATTCCGGGTTCGATCACCGGTGGAGGCGGAGACAAATGGGGCGAGTTTCTTTCACCCTGATGCCTCTGTTACCTAGCAGCAAATAGGTACCTAGGAGCTAGACAGCTGCTACGGGCTGCTTCCTTGGGGTGTGTAACAAAAAGAGGTCTGGTCGAGGTCCGGGCCGCGGGGACGTTAAGCCCCGAAATCATCTCAAGATAACCTCTCAAGATAACCCGTCCTTTCATCTGTTACGGAACCAAACAAACCGTTCGCACTGCGACTACCCAAGACAGTACCCAACTCCGTCTTGTAAATGTCCATCTCTCTGTGAGGCACTTCAAGCTCAATATAATTTATTTACCAGTCTCCGTGGTGTAGTGGTAAGACACTCGCCTGGTGTTCCGCGAGCGCTTTGTCATGGGTTCGTATCCTGGCCGGGGAGGATTTACTGGGCGCAATTCCTTAACTGTAGCCTCTGTTTAACGCAACAGTAAAATGTGTACTTGGTTGTAACAACGATTCTTCGTGGCGGGGATCGTATTCCAGGGACCTGCCCGAAACGCTACGCGGCTGTAATAGAATGTAACAACTCTTGTACATATATAAAAAAAAAAAATTGCATTACACAGTGTAGGAATTTATGCAGTTTTGTTCCCGAGTACAGCTATTTTCTGATTGCTGATCAAGGTATAGCAAGTGGAGCTAATTCGCCTCATACAGCTTAGGGAAGACATCTTGAAGGCACCTGAAGCTGCCGACTTATGAGACAATGCGTCACAGCTCTAGATAAAGAGTCGCCAGCCTTCAGGCACCTTCAAGACGTCGTCCATCAGCTGTCTAAGGCGAAGGGCAAAGCAAAGTTTGAGGGGAAATAATAACCATTTTCTTTCCTTTTAGATATAAGGGATCAGAAAATAACATTTAATGGTGTTATAAATGAAAGGCGTCCACCACCTCCCACGGGATGGGTATTGTGCCCAACCCCTTCGCCCACGGGATGGGTATGCTGCGCCCACGGGATGGGCATGATGTCCACCACCCCTCACGAGATGGGTATGGGGGGGGGGGGTGTATAATAAATGACTAAATAAAAAAGAATGACATTAGACCTAGGCACAGCACTCCGAGAAATGTGCGCACAGTCACGTTAAATTAAGCACCAGTGAGTCTGGTCAGTAATGGGATTGGTGACCACGGAAGCAGATTCTCCTCTAGCTCCTTGACAAACCAAGATATTTTTTTATTTATTAATTTATATATACAAGAGTTATAATAATAATAAAAATAATACTAATAATTTATTTAGGAGCAGGACATACATAGTTGCAGAGTTACAGTACAAACATTCTGTTAGATTTAAAGATAGAGGTAGTACATACAATACCTAAAGCCACTAGTACGCATAGTGTTTCGGGCAAATTCTTACATGCTTACATGCTTCTTACAAAGTTCTTACATGCTTGTACAGCCATCAGCACGTATAGCGTTTCGGGCAGGTCCTTAATCCTAATTTTCTCCGAAATACGACCCGCCAAATTGTTCAACAACCAGGTACCCATTCACAGCTGGGTGAACAGAGGCTACAGTTAAGGACTGGCGCCCAGTCAATCATAAGTTGCCGACCACACGCTTCTGGTGCCTATATAGCACTAGTGTTTTACATAATTGAAAAATAAATGTATTTAATACATAACACTTAGATATAAAAATAAATACAGTAGGGTTCATACATAAATACATCCACTATGTCTGTCCCCGACAAAATGAATGATTAATATTATATTTTTCACTAATAACACATGACTTATATCAGTTACCCAAAATGGTAAAACATTTTCTTTAACAATTGAATGGCCCAAGAAAACGAGATTTATTGAACGATATACTTGTTAATTTCGATTATCGTTCGAACCTTCACGATTACCTACTCAATCTCGTGCCGTGAACAGACAATAACCATCCGGGGTTTGTTTGGTGAAGCAGTTTGGGTAAACACTCACTCACAGTCGATGTTTGACCACAGTCAGTCAACCCTACGCGATGCTGCGGATTGTAAACGCAGAATCATCAGTGCGTACAGCTGGCATTCACATTACGATACCTTCCTATCTTGTGGCTACCTTGTGTAACTTCCTGGGATCAAGCACCCCCTGCGGCCCGGTCTTAGACCAGGCCTAACGGTTGACTGGCTGGTCAACCAGGCTGTTAGACCTAGCTGCGCGCAGTCTGACGTATGAATCACAGCCTGGTTGATCAGATAACCTGTTCTATGGGGGTACATGCTCACGTAGTTATAATCTATAATTTTACTATTGACTTTGCATACCATAGTGATTACAGTTATTTAAGATCTTCATGCATGGTGAAGCTGTTAAAAATCCTGGCGGGACAGAAACGGTTGGGCACGATACCGTTTACCTGATGCCTCTGTTCATCTAGCCGTAAAATAGGTACCTGGGAGTTAGGTAACTGTTGAGGGTTGGCTAAGGTCAGTAGTCGGCGTAAGAGGAACCTCAGTAAGCATAGAGTAAGGACCCTCCTAGGGGGTCAGAGATTCACACATCTTACTGAATAAGAACCATTGTCCGAGCGGCAAGCAGACCAGCGGCCAGATTCACGAAAGCACTTACGCTAGCACTTATCATAATCACGTTGTCTTAGGATCACTGTCCCAGTTGTCAGGGGTCTTGGCTGGTTATGGCTCTTCCTGCGCCAGGCTAGACACAATAGAATGGTAGATCACGATGTTCAACTGTAATGTCAAGAGTTTATTGTTCGTACTTTTCCATTTCTTTATGTTCTCGGCTGGCCGAGAACATTCTCAAGTCAAGTCGACCATTCACAATCGACTTGAGAATGGTCCAGGACGGACCGAAACGTCGTCGTCCCTTCACCTTCTAGTGTGTGGTCTGGTCAACTTGGCTGTGGTTACCGGAGAATATTCCATTGTAGGCGCAAATCGTCAAGTATGAATGATTCATTTGTAAATTGTGTTTGTGTAATCTTCAGGAGATGACCACGAGCCTATTTTTTTTTATCTTTGTTCAGAATCTTCTTCGGTTGGGTGGATTATGACGTAGTACCTTGAGTGGAAGTGCTGGGTACTTCAGTCAAGAGCAGCTGGTCTCCACGTGTTGAGAAACTTGCTTGGTGAGGATGGGCTCGACATTGGATGTGATTGCTTTAACTCTTGGCGAGGATTCCTATGTTGGTGCTGCGGGAGCGGAATTGTTGCAAGTATGTCTACTGGCGCTATTACTTTAGGCTGGTTATTTGCGGTGAATACACTATTAATAGTCTAGACGAGTAAGTTGTAGTCCCTTCCGGCACTTCTGTCAGTAACACCGACGAAAACTTTAGACTTGAAGGTTGTGGTGGTTGGTGGTGGGTGGTGTCGGCTGAGGTTGGGGTGGCGCCCGTCTACGCATCATGTTGTAGTGAAATTAAAGTTTGTCCGGGTAGCGTGGGCAACGTTGCTATGTTGAATGTTGTTGTTGAAATGAGATGAAATTTGATGTTGAAATTAGCTGAGGAATGTATGAGTAGTGGAAGAGGCTTGTCTGGCCCCCCTGCCATTGTTTTTATTTCACCTTTTCCGGTGTGGATATTTCGGCGATACTACTGTTTAGCCAACCCGTTCTCGCACTTGCTTATAGTCAATATTGGCTTATTTAATAAGTGCATATGTGACATACTAATTGATTGTGAATATTTTAGTTTACCTTGAAAAGCTTCATAGAAAACACCGACCTCACCTAACCTTTTTAGTATGTTAAGATTGTAAATAAGAAGCAATAAGATGCTTATCTTAACATAGTAAGAAGGTTAGGTGAGGTTAGTGTTTTCCACGAAGCTTTTCAAGGTAAACTAAAATATTCACAATCAATTAGTATGTCACATATGCACTTATTAAATAAGCCAATATTGACTGTAAGCAAGTGCGAGAACGGGTTGGTTTAGTCCACTTTACAAAGGATGCAATTTCTGGTGTAGCTCGTTGCATTCTCTGAAGCGGTGATCACCCAGGCAAATCCTGCACTTTCCAACCTCTTAAGATCATTTCCTTCTGCAATGGTCATATCGTAAGCATATCGTATTGGTGTAGTGCCTCTCGTCATTTGGTTCTGTGGCGGTGATATATTAAGGCTATAGAGTCTGTTAGCTAGAGTCCTCCTTGGGAAACTGCTTGAGCGGGAGACTCGAGCCTCAGAGAGACAGGTGTTGGTTCCCTTCTTTTCTGATTAATTTCGCAGAAACGGCCGCCAGAGTCGGGTTTGAGACGGTAATGCTCTCGATAATCTCGTTGGTAGGTATGTCGGGTATCCAAGAAATTATGTTTCAAAAAAGTATGAGAAAGCAACCAAGAAAGCATGAGACAGCAACCAAGAAAGCATGAGACAGCAACCAAGAAAGCAACCAAGAAAGCATGAGACAGCAACCAAGAAAGCATGAGACAGCAACCAAGAAAGCAACCAAGAAAGCATGAGACAGCAACCAAGAAAGCATGAGACAGCAACCAAGAAAGCATGAGACAGCAACCAAGATTGCAACCAAGAAAGCATGAGACAGCAACCAAGAAAGTACGAGAAAGCATGAGAAATCAACCAAGAAAGCATGAGAAATCAACCAAGAAAGAATGAGAAAGCAACCAAGAAAGCACGAGAAATCAACCAAGAAAGCATGAGAAATCAACCAAGAAAGCATGAGAAATCAACCAAGAAAGCATGAGAAATCAACCAAGAAAGCACGAGAAAGCAACCAAGAAAGCATGAAAAAGCAACAAACTAAACGTCCCAGCCTGGAAACGTCTTGGTAAGAGTAGCAAGAGATAAACATGTAGTAATACGGGCTTAACTGATGGGTCAAGAAATGTTTGAAGATCCTCTTCACTGGAAAAAAAAAACGAGTTTCGCATCACAGCCGTTATCTAAGATGTCGACAGGTGCCGCGTCGGTAATTCCACCGAGAACGTCGCGAATTTCACTCCGGAGTAGCTTGTGGGTTCCCTGGAATCGGACTTTGAATTAGATCACTGTAGTACCAATTGGCGAGCGCCTTAAGACGAGTCAACAGGAGCGCCTGTACAGTGTTTCAACTGTCAATGCCTCAACGACTCGAGTTAACGAAAGGAGAAGGTTTTTGTGTGTGTGTTGCAAGCTTGCAATCTTCGCTTGTGATACAAGAGAGAGCTTCATGCTTGTCAGGTATGAATACAACCAAGTAAGCTTCAGCATACACGGCTCCAACAGGCTAATAACCGTCATTACCTGACACTATGGCACCTAACAACAATATCTCTCTCTTGTACAGTTTAGACCTATTGTCTTATGTATGACCCTCTGTCCTGCGTGACAGTGAATACCAGCAATATCCTCACTTTAATAAGACTTTATCAAAATCCTCAGATTAGGCAAAATTGTAATTAATTTTGTCAATAAAGATAATAATAATAATAATAATCTCTTGCGTGAGTGGATGGAGAGAGGGGGGGGGGTACGGCAGGGACCAGATCGTGCAGATCCTGTGTCATGAGCATGCTCAGGGGTCAGAGGTCAGGACGGCAAGTATGGTGGGGGAGATGTGAGCCAGCACCCTGGTGACCGCTATTCCCAAGTCTCCCATCAAATCCTCTTCCACGTGCGATATATCAGCTGTGGATAACAAAGTTTCTCTTATATTCCCTTATCGTGCGAAATATATATATTTAAAAATTCTAATTTCGCGGGATTCGAGTTGGGAGAGGTGCAGCACACGCGTCCTGTCTGAAAAGTTGGAGTTTAATTGAGTCACAATGACCTGGGTTATGGAGAGACCTGGAGATCAGGGCTGAGGCGTCCTCACGAACGGGCTTATATTTACAGTTTGGATTGCTCGAACGGTGGATGTGATGAAGCCCTCGGCTGTGAGGTGCCGCTGGGTCCCGTGTGTGTGTGTGTGTGTGTGTGTGTGTGTGTGTGTGTGTGTGTGTGTGTGTGTGTGTGTGTGTGTGTGTGTGTGTGTGTGTGTGTGTGTGTGTACACTGTTTTTTCCATCGCCATCTCCAGTACTTGTTGGCAGGAGGTTGAAGAGTCGTGGGCCTCTAATGCTTACACTCTCATCACTAATTGTGCTTATATCACCCAAACTTCTAATAATAGTAATATGTTTATTCAGGTAAAAGTACATACAAAATGAATTACAAACTGAATGTTGGATTTCTAGATAAGCGCTAGTACATACTATGCCTAAAGTCACTAATACGGACACAGCGTTTTGGGCAAGCTTCCTCTCTCCATTTCATTATGGTTATGTTATACTTCCTAACATATCTCTCAGACGGTCCTAGGAGTCAGTGGGTTTTACCAATTCTGTGCAGCTTCCACCTTTGGGGAGTAGAAGAACTCCTAGAACCCCATCAAGCAGGTAACAGGTAAAGGATCTCTTCATATTTACTGACTCTCTAGTCTCAACTTCTTTAAAACTTCTTTGAAACACTAGCATTTGTTTCGAGATGACACCAGTGCATTGAAGAGTACGACCATATACCTGTATAACCTACTGAAACTGTTATATGGTATGAACTGTATATATGGTTATATGGTATATGAAACTGTTATATGGTCTGCTGATATTTGTATTATGGCACACAGTAAACTAAGATTATATGCATTACTTGATGCATTTTCCAGGATAGTAGGATGAATGTGGCCTCATAATCTCTGTTGACAAAACAAGGGTTCTTATTCCCCCCATTCTCTTCATGTTAACTATACTATTAATAGAGTGCATGTAGAGACGTGTGAGTCTTATAAATATCTTGGAGTCGAGGTTAATGATACAAATCTCGTCAGCAACCTTCGCAAAAAAAAACTAGTTGAGCGTCTTAAACCTCTCAAAACTCTTGTTGGCAAAGGATTTGGCATTAACATAAAATATGCTCGTAGTTTTTATATTGCCTTTATACGATCTGTTGTTGATTATTATGCCTTGCATCTTCTTAATTTTTCTCCTAAACAATTACAAGGCCTAGATGTAGTACAGAATGATGCCATGCGCATCATCCTGGGTTGTCCTAGAACTGTCACAATTGTTAACATGAGAAAGGAACTAAGATTACCTTCTATTTACGAGAGAATAGTTCTACTTAGTACTATGTTTTGCACCAAAACTTTAGAAGAATAATGGTTCCCCCAGCTCTATTCAAATTAAATTGAGATCCATTCTAAAAAATTTTGACTGTTCACTCAATCCGCCGGAAAAAAGCTCCTTACAGTGTGTGGCTCAGTTGTTGTGCCTATAATCTTATGAAACTGAACATGTCTCTTAATCCAGATAAAACTGTTCACCCATCAGTGTAAAACAAATGTATAACACTGAAACTATGAAATGTATAACACTAGAAGCTATTGACAGCCATCTTCAAAATCTGAAACCAACTGAATCCAATGCCTTTACTGATGGCTCTGCGCAATTCGGCACTGGTAGAACAGGTTGTGCATGTGCAGTATATAAATGGAATGAAATGGTTATGTCTAGTATACAGAGATTGAACGACTGGGCAAGCACGTCACAGACTGAGCTATTGGGTATTTATCTAGCCACTGAGTACCTTCTTCAGGTTATCTTGAGATGATTTCAGGGCTTAGCGTCCCCGCGGCCCGGTCCTCGACCAGGCCTCCTTTTTTGTTACACCCCCCCCCCAGGAAGTAGCCCGTAGCAGCTGTCTAACTCCCAGGTACCTATTCACTGATTAGACTCCTTAGAGGTCTAATAGAATAGTCTAGAGATGCTGGAAGTCTGTGATGTTATAGCCCCTCTAACCCCCCCCCCCCCGTAACACCCCCACACTCAACCCACACCAGGACTACCCCCCCCCCGTAACACCCCCACACTCAACCCACACCAGGACTACCCCCCCCCCCCTCCCAACACCACACACCCTCATAACAATAAAATATTGGCCCAAGGATGACTTGACTGACGTAGAGAACACGGACAGCCACCGCTAAACAGGTCATAAACAACCGAGGAAAGTGTGAACTTCCAGGAAGGTGATCTTGCGTGTCGGTTCGAGGCTCTCTACACGCTCCCCCTACACACGCACACACACACACACACACACACACACACACACACACACACACACACACACACACACACATTAGGCGGGATCCAAGAGTCAATGCTCGATCCTGCAAGCACATATAGGTGAGTACACGCACACACACACGCGCACACACACACACACACACACACACACACACACACACACACACACACACACACACACACACACACACACACACCAAGCTTAAAAAAAAGCGATGGGTGGTGGCCGCAACATTCAGCTACCCTCGCCAACCGTTGCAAGAAGTCAGGTGTACACAGAAACAAGGTGAGATGAACATGTTCAAAATGAACAACATGAGAGAATGATGAACCAGAATCTATTATTGCATTATGATCTATTAGATCTATTATGGTCTATTATTGCAACAGCATTGAGAATCTTGCGAAGATAATGTTAGTGCTGGCCCAAGAAGCCACTCCAAGAACTCTATTACTATTGAACTTGGGGTCAGAATCAACTGGAACATAACGGTACCGGGGAACATAATGGAATACCATCATCACCCCCAAGAGTGATATTAGAATCCTAATATCACTCTTGAGTGATATTAGACTCCTAATATCATTCTTGAGTGATATTAGACTCCTAATATCATTCTTGAGTGATATTAGACTCCTAATATCATTCTTGAGTGATATTAGAATCCTAATATCACTCTTGAGTGATATTAGACTCCTAATATCACTCTTGAGTATCATGAGTACCATCATCACCCCAAGAGTGATGGTACTCAGGGTGCTCCTAGGCTTAAGTCAGTTATGAAGGCCACCAAAAAAATAGTTTACTGAGCAACCAACAAGTAAACTGTACCCCCCTGAACATAGTCCAGGACTACAGTAAACTCTCAGTGTATACTCCGAGAAAATTGGCACATCTCTTCGTGTATTAAACATCTCCAAGTTTACCTTGTATGAAAAAGCTTCGGCCTTCAGTGGTAAACAAGGGTAAACTATTGTTGCCAACACATGTGAGTGATGTCACTGTAGCAGCACATGTGAGTGATGTCACTGTAACAACACATGTGAGTGATGTCACTGTAACAACACATGTGAGTGATGTCACTGTAACAACACATGTGAGTGATGTCACTGTAACAACACATGTGAGTGATGTCACTGTAACAACACATGTGAGTGATGTCACTGTAACAACACATGTGAGTGATGTCACTGTAACAACACATGTGAGTGATGTCACTGTAACAACACATGTGAGTGATATCACTGTAGCAACACATGTGAGTGATGTCACTGTATCAACACATGCGAGTGATGTCACTGTAGCAGCACATGTGAGTGATGTCACT
Organism: Procambarus clarkii; assembly: GCF_040958095.1. NCBI lineage: Eukaryota > Metazoa > Arthropoda > Malacostraca > Decapoda > Cambaridae > Procambarus > Procambarus clarkii. Next base: position 15,389,390 of record NC_091186.1, read on the forward strand.
GTAACAACACATGTGAGTGATATCACTGTAGCAACACATGTGAGTGATGTCACTGTAGCAACACATGTGAGTGATGTCACTGTATCAACACATGCGAGTGATGTCACTGTAACAACACATGTGAGTGATATCACTGTAGCAGCACATGTGAGTGATGTCACTGTAACAACACATGTGAGTGATATCACTGTAGCAACACATGTGAGTGATGTCACTGTATCAACACATGCGAGTGATGTCACTGTAGCAACACATGTGAGTGATGTCACTGTAGCAACACATGTGAGTGATGTCACTGCAACAACGCACTCGAGAGATGTCACAAAGTATCTTTATCAAAACCTGACGTCAAACAACCTAGAGATTAATTCCCGTGTTGATTAGTGTCAAGATGAGACAAGGTGTAAACACTGACTATGTAACGGGGGGTGGGGGGAAATAGCTCTATCTTGTCCATTATTCCACCCCCCAGTTAACTAACGAGGCCGGGGGAAACAGCTCTCTCTAGTCCGTTATCCCGTCCCCAGTTAGCTAACTATTCTAGAGCACTCCCAGAGTTCCTAAGGCAACCTCTCTCGTTCAACACCTTGTAACCTAGGTATTTGACTACCTAGGTTCCAAGACTACAAGGCGCCGTCACTTGATCAGTTACCCGAAACTCTAGAGAGAACTCTAGAATACAGAATCATTGCCACAAACGTATACGAGGAAACGAAAGGAAAGAAATGAATAGTGAAGTAATTAGTGAGGGCTTGGGGGTGAGAGGGAGAGAGGTGGGAGGAGCGAGGAGGGTCATTAGTTGAAAGTGAGAGTTTAGAGAGGGGGTGGAGGGAGAGGTGTAGATAGGTAGAAGGAGAAGAGTAGATAGTAGAAGTAGAAGAGTTGATAGTAGAAGACGAAATGCTGCCACCATCCATTCATGATCATTACATACAAGACAAGGAATGGAACTTGCCTGTATCACAAAATTCTCAAAGGATGTTATCATGAGTTCATTATTAGTATGTTCCCTCTGTACCATGTATCAACTCCAAACATGTACTCATTTATATCATGAACCCAGTAACCACTGAGGCTTTCTCAAATCCTCAACTCAAATCTCTAGGGAACAAAATAAAGTCCATTTAAATGATAAATTCAACAATTATATTTCACATGAAGTATCATAATATAAGCAATCCAATTCAAATGTTAAAGAGAGTCATCATCCAAGAATTCGAGAACCCTACAACTTGACTGCCCCTGATCATCACACAACATATGTAAACACGACCAAGTCACCTTAATGTTCACTCACCGAGGACTGAGTCTAAGTTGAATAGAGAGGGGGGGGGGGGTCTGTAGCTTGACAGAGACTGTCTCGCCCCTGCCGGCCGACAGCCTCCCTGGTAGGGACGTCTTCTCTCTCTCGTCTGCTGCTCTGTCTGTTAATGCTTTATGCTCGATAGTTCTCCGAGTATTTATTGGGGAACCTAGTAGCTAACTCCGCCCACAAGTAGATAGCCTCCGGCACTACCAAGCCACTCCTTAAACGTCGGCATGTTTGAAGGCTACCCGGCTCCAATTATACGCTTAGCGGAGGCAAGGTGAAATTATCATGATCTGACCTCAGGTCACTTGGGGTCATTAACGGTTAGAGGTGTGAGATCTCAGGCAGACAACTGGCGCCTCTCAGATCCTTGTCTGTGACTCATGTACTCTATGTATGTATTTTAAATAAACTAACCCAAACACTTTTACAGTGTTACATCTCCCCTTCTCCCCGAAAATAAAGTTTTTGCAACACTGCTAAAGCAAGCTAGCTGTGTGCGACAACTTTATTAACGAAAAGAATACATCCTAGCTAAACAAATATACATCATCCTACTCTAAAAAATGAAATATATAGACAGACGTCCATTGTCTCTGGCTGGGCGACGTCACTGCTTGGTCTTGTAGATAATCCTGTACCACATTTCTTCAACACAACTGCCTCCGTCGCTTCTCCGTCGTTAACGCACAACAACACTTGGTCAACCCGAAAGCCGTTACTACTTGAACTGAGCACAGGACCGTGGAATTCGGTTGTCCCAGCTGATCTGTAATTGGCCCTACGTCAGTCACCATGAGAGACGTATATTGGGGTTCTTCACAGCTATAGGGACTACAAGTTTCGAGACCTTCATATAGTTGCCAACAGTAGAAATCCCATCCTACTCTTCTTCCTCCCTGTTGCTCCAGCACGCCTCCTTCAGAGAGCTACTTCTGACAGCCACATCAAGTCCGCATGACACAGGAAGAATCACTCAACAGAGCAACATGCTTGTAGGAGGGGCAGCCAGTTAAGGCAAACGATCCTGTCTTGCAATTACGCTCCGTGCAATGATGCTGACACCAGCAAGGGACACGAGGCATCGTGTCTCACTCAGCTTGGTCTTATCTTCTTCTTCTCTCTTCTTTCTTCTCTCTTCCTTCTTCTCTCTTCTTTCTTCTTTCTTCTTTCTTCTCTCTTCTTTCTTCTCTCTTCTTTCTTCTCTTTTCCTCCTCCCATGGGTCTTTGACAAGCGACCTGGGGTCCATTGGGGTCTGTCCGTCCTGGGGTCCATCCTGGGTAGACCGATGTTGGTGGGACAGACTGGAGTCGTTGTTGTTCCTCTTCCATCTTTACTGGGTCGTCTGGGTTCGTCTGCAGAACGACCTGGGGTCCGTCCGTCCTGGGGTCCACTGGGTAGACCAATGTTGACCGACCGAGAGGGCTGCATCTTGGGGTCCCCTGGGGTGGTGGTGGTGGTGGAACCATGACCTCCAGGTAGCGGGCTGGTCGTCAAGGTGGTGATAAACGCCCGTGAGTATGGTACAGCAGCAGCCGTCTCCCTCTTTTGTATGTGCGCCTCGCCTCTCTTCTGGCTCCAACCTGTGGATGAACATAAAGGCGACAATACCGTGCTCACAAGATGTTTGTGTGACCCTGTAGTTTGTATAGGGTTACACAGTCATAACATAACGCTCTCCTCCTGGCAACAACTACACTTCAATTTTTAAAATAATCCAATTAACACTGAATGATATTGACTTGGTGGAACATAAGACAGTAACAGAGGAAAGTTAGAGAAGAGAGAATAAGGGCATCACTACTTTTAACTTGTCACAAAAAAAAAAAATCAACACTAATAGACAAAACACTAGCCTAAACTTAACTGTACCGTTCCTAATCTTAAGTACATAATTAACCATTACTCCCACCCTTAACCTACAGCCACCTACGTGACCCAGAGTGTCTCCCTAGCTTCTCCGCCGGTCAACAACCCCAAACTGTTGCCACCCCCTGTGACCAGACTATCTAACGTCGAGCGTCCCCAACGTGAAGTCTACTGACATACTAAGCCTCCCCCTAGCATGCTGTACAATACCAGTACACCTCGGGTTATTGCGTTCAAATGGAGTAAAACAGTCGATCGCAATAATCTGAGCAGAACCACCACTTAAAACTACACCTGCCACTCCCCACTGACCTGGAGACCAGCGGTGGCTGGGTTTCCCCGTGGGACATGCGAGGTCACCTGTCACACTCAGCTGACCTGCACTACCAACACCGCTAAGTTCCCAAATCGCCAAATCTTATTACTAACATAAATCACTACACACGCAAGTTCTGGTGAACATTCCCTGAACACCACAAAACTCACAAAATCACTAAACCACAACACTAGAGAATCACTATCTCCTAGCCTGAAAAAAACTCGCTAAATCGCGAAAGTAAAACACCTGTCAAGATCTCCCTGATAGCGCCTGAGCGGCAAAAAGACACGTGGGACTGAACAATGTTAAAAGAACACCAACTACCTACAACATTGTTCAACACCGCTGCCATCATTGTAACGGGGGGTGGGGGGAAATAGCTCTATCTTATCCATTATACCACCCCCCAGTTAACTAACGAGGCCGGGGGAAACAGCTCTCTCTTGTCCATTATTCCACCCCCCAGTTAACTAACGAGGCCGGGGGAAACAGCTCTCTCTAGTCCGTTATCCCGTCCCCAGTTAGCTAACTATTCTAGAGCACTCCCAGAGTTCCTAAGGCAACCTCTCTCGTTCAACACCTTGTAACCTAGGTATTTGACTACCTAGGTTCCAAGACTACAAGGCGCCGTCACTTGATCAGTTACCCGAAACTCTAGAGAGAACTCTAGAATACAGAATCATTGCCACAAACGTATACGAGGAAACGAAAGGAAAGAAATGAATAGTGAAGTAATTAGTGAGGGCTTGGGGGTGAGAGGGAGAGAGGTGGGAGGAGCGAGGAGGGTCATTAGTTGAAAGTGAGAGTTTAGAGAGGGGGTGGAGGGAGAGGTGTAGATAGGTAGAAGGAGAAGAGTAGATAGTAGAAGTAGAAGAGTTGATAGTAGAAGACGAAATGCTGCCACCATCCATTCATGATCATTACATACAAGACAAGGAATGGAACTTGCCTGTATCACAAAATTCTCAAAGGATGTTATCATGAGTTCATTATTAGTATGTTCCCTCTGTACCATGTATCAACTCCAAACATGTACTCATTTATATCATGAACCCAGTAACCACTGAGGCTTTCTCAAATCCTCAACTCAAATCTCTAGGGAACAAAATAAAGTCCATTTAAATGATAAATTCAACAATTATATTTCACATGAAGTATCATAATATAAGCAATCCAATTCAAATGTTAAAGAGAGTCATCATCCAAGAATTCGAGAACCCTACAACTTGACTGCCCCTGATCATCACACAACATATGTAAACACGACCAAGTCACCTTAATGTTCACTCACCGAGGACTGAGTCTAAGTTGAATAGAGAGGGGGGGGGGGGGGTCTGTAGCTTGACAGAGACTGTCTCGCCCCTGCCGGCCGACAGCCTCCCTGGTAGGGACGTCTTCTCTCTCTCGTCTGCTGCTCTGTCTGTTAATGCTTTATGCTCGATAGTTCTCCGAGTATTTATTGGGGAACCTAGTAGCTAACTCCGCCCACAAGTAGATAGCCTCCGGCACTACCAAGCCACTCCTTAAACGTCGGCATGTTTGAAGGCTACCCGGCTCCAATTATACGCTTAGCGGAGGCAAGGTGAAATTATCATGATCTGACCTCAGGTCACTTGGGGTCATTAACGGTTAGAGGTGTGAGATCTCAGGCAGACAACTGGCGCCTCTCCGATCCTTGTCTGTGACTCATGTACTCTATGTATGTATTTTAAATAAACTAACCCAAACACTTTTACAGTGTTACAACTAAAGAGTGACTGTTTTGACAGGTGTGTGTGATGTACAGCCTGTCAAGCACACAGCTTGACACGCCCCCCTCCCCCCTACACATCTCCACTTCATATCTCTAAGACGGCTCAACTTCCTAATGTTACTCCATTAATGTCTCTCAAGTCTTGAAAATTAGTCGTTTACTCGATAATTATCAGTCATTAGAGATCATCAGAGTACATATTATCCACCCTTTGGGTGGTGGGTAGTATATATGTACTCTGTGGAGTACATATACTACCCACAATGTGGAGTACTCGCCTCCATATGTGTCTCAGGGCGTCTGGAGGGTCCTGGAATATCATTCCAGGCGGCGCTATAGCTGCTAGGGGTGTCCCTGGGGAGTATATAGCGAGTACCGTTGACTGGTGGTAGGTACAGAGAGGGTGATAACCCCAGGGGTGGGTGGAGCCGCCGTGGGTGTGGAGGTGGGGGAGTGTGTGGGAGATCGGGGAGGAGTGTAGGGGGTGGTGTGTGTAGGGAGGGGGGGGGGGAGTGTAGGGTGATGGGGTGTGGGTGATTACCATACTACCTGCCTGCTCCCACCCACGTCTGCTACACACACACACACACACACACACACACACACACACACACACACACACACACACACACACACACACACACACACACACACACACACACTTCACTCACACTACTCAAATCGGCGTCTCATGCTGTGCCTTCCTTGCACACACTTTCCTCCGGCAGACAGCACGCTGCCTGCAACACTGCCACGGATGTATACTCCGAGAGGTGGACCTCGCTTCTTATATCTATTACGAGAGTTTACTCACTGTTGACCAGACCACACACTAGAAGGTGAAAGGACGACGACGTTTCGGTCCGTCCTGGACCATTCTCAATCACAATCGACTTGAGAATGGTCCAGGACGGACCGAAACGTCGTCGTCCCTTCACCTTCTAGTGTGTGTGGTCTGGTCAACATACTTTAGCCACGTTATTGTGACTCATCGCCTGCAGTTTACTCACTGCTACGGGCTGCTTCCTGGGGGATGTGTAACAAAAAGGAGGCCAGGTCGAGGACCGGGCCGCGGGGACGCTAAACCCCGAAATCATCTCAAAATAACATCAAGATAACTGCCCAATGTTCAGGACTAAGGTGTACTTGCTAGAGGTCAACAATTCACTGTTGTGGCATCAACCAATAGATGGCGTTGATAGGCACTCATCCCAACAGCTATACCACCTGCCTCTTTCACTCATTGAGGCACTGCGCGCGCATCCTCCCTAGACACCTCTAGGCCTACATACACATTACGCAAGCTGATGAGAACTGTATGATTTATTTCGCATTGTCGATGATTGATTGATAATGATTAAGCCACCCCAAAAGGTGGCACGGGCATGAATAGCCCGTAATTCTCATTCTCGGAGGAAAAAGTCTCTTAAACTTATCGACCAGGTCCCCTTAGGCCCAAGAGTGAAGACCTTTCCAAGAATGCAACCTACAAGAGTTACTTAACTCCTGAGTACATATATACAGCTAGGTAAATATAGCCATCTGGTGAAATGAAACGTGCCCAACCGTCTCTGTACCGCCTGATGGATCGGATCCGGAATAGTGAACAAATGTAATGCGCTAAGGGAAGTGGTAGAGGCAGAATCCACGCCCAACTTTAAATGTAGACACGCAAGAGCCCAATAGCCTCTAGAACCAACACCCCCTCAGGCGATTATGGGTTGAAAGGCAGGATCAATGAGATTGAGCTCATCCTCAACAAATATGTGAGCACAGAGTCAACGTATTGTATGGAGGTAGTTGTGGAAGCCAGCGTATTGTATGGGGGTAGTTGTGGAAGCCAGCGTATTGTATGGGGGTAGTTGTGGAAGCCAGCGTATTGTATGGTGGTAGTTGTGGAAGCCAGCGTATTGTATGGGGGTAGTTGTGGAAGCCAGCGTATTGTATGGTGGTAGTTGTGGAAGCCAGCGTATTGTATGGTGGTAGTTGTGGAAGTCAGCGTATTGTATGGTGGTAGTTGTGGAAGCCAGCGTATTGTATGGTGGTAGTTGTGGAAGTCAGCGTATTGTATGGTGGTAGTTGTGGAAGCCAGTGTATTGTATGGTGGTAGTTGTGGAAGCCAGCGTATTGTATGGTGGTAGTTGTGGAAGCCAGCGTATTGTATGGTGGTAGTTGTGGAAGCCAGCGTATTGTATGGTGGTAGTTGTGGAAGTCAGCGTAATGTATGGTGGTAGTTGTGGAAGCCAGCGTATTGTATGGTGGTAGTTGTGGAAGCCAGCGTATTGTATGGTGGTAGTTGTGGAAGGCAGCGTATTGTATGGTGGTAGTTGTGGAAGCCAGCGTATTGTATGGTGGTAGTTGTGGAAGCCAGCGTATTGTATGGTGGTAGTTGTGGAAGGCAGCGTATTGTATGGTGGTAGTTGTGGAAGCCAGCGTATTGTATGGTGGTAGTTGTGGAAGCCAGCGTATTGTATGGTGGTAGTTGTGGAAGGCAGCGTATTGTATGGTGGTAATTGTGGAAGCCAGCGTATTGTATGGTGGTAGTTGTGGAAGCCAGCGTATTGTATGGTGGTAGTTGTGGAAGGCAGCGTATTGTATGGTGGTAGTTGTGGAAGGCAGCGTATTGTATGGTGGTAGTTGTGGAAGCCAGCGTATTGTATGGTGGTAGTTGTGGAAGGCAGTCATTGACTTTGACACACACACACATGACGCTCCAAGACGTTGTGATATTACAACACAGCACATGTGTGCAGGCTTACACCTGGCTGGCTTGTGTGGGCCTACACCTGGCTCGCTTGTGTGGGTCTACACCTGGCTCACTTTTGTGGGCCTACACCTGGCTGACTTGTGTGGGTCTACACCTGGCTGACTTGTGTGGGCCTACACCTGGCTAACTTGTGTGGGCCTACACCTGGCTGACTTGTGTGGGTCTACACCTGGCTGACTTGTGTGGGCCTACACCTGGCTGACTTGTGTGGGCCTACACCTGGCTCGCTTGTGTGGGTCTACACCTGGCTCACTTGTGTGGGCCTACACCTGGCTGACTTGTGTGGGCCTACACCTGGCTGACTTGTGTGGGCCTACACCTGGCTGACTTGTGTGGGCCTACACCTGGCTGACTTGTGTGGGCCTACACCTGGCTGACTTGTGTGGGCCTACACCTGGCTGACTTGTGTGGTCCTGACAACCAGGCGCCTCCGAGCGGCGCCTCCGGGAGCAGGCGTTGCACCTCCACGATACACATCACATCTTGCCTCCTGTAACCCCGGTGTTTACCGTGCTAACTCCGCAGAATTCCAGGCAACAGCCTCCAGGAGCGAGGCCGATGTCCTCTGTACCCCGGGAGGACCAGCAGGCTGGATTACCCAGGCTAGGGGACACATGGTATTATGTAAGACTCAACCGCTCGGCTCACTGATTGTCAATATGCTCGGTTTACTGGTTATCTATATGCTCGGTTTATTGGTTATCAATATGCTCGGTTCATTGGTTATCTGCATGCTCGGTTCACTGGTTATCTATATGCTCGGTTCACTGGTTATCTATATGCTCGGTTCATTGGTTATCTGCATGCTCGGTTCACTGGTTATCCACATGCTCGGTTCACTGGTTATCTATATGCTCGGTTCACTGGTTATCTATATGCTCGGTTCACTGGTTATCTGCATGCTCGGCTCACTGCTCATCTACACACTCATCTCACTACACCCCCCCACACACACACACTCAGTTCACTACACCCACACACACTCAGCTCACTACACCCCCCATACACACACACACTCAGCTCACTACACCCCCCATACACACACACTCAGTTCACTACACCCACACACACTCAAATCACTACACCCCCCACACACACTCAGCTCACTACACCCCCACACACACACTCAGCTCACTACACCCCCCCCCACACACACTCAGCTCACTACACCCACACACACTCAGCTCACTACACCCCCCCATACACACACACTCAGTTCACTACACCCACACATACTCAGCTCACTACACCCCCACACACACACTCAGCTCACTACCCCCCACACACACACACTCAGCTCACTACACCCCCCATACACACACACACTCAGCTCACTACACCCCCCATACACACACACTCAGTTCACTACACCCCACCCCCACACACACACTCAAATCACTACACCCCCCACACACACTCAGCTCACTACACCCCCACACACACACTCAGCTCACTACACCCCCCCCCACACACACTCAGCTCACTACACCCCCCCCCACACACACTCAGCTCACTACACCCCCCATACACACACACTCAGTTCACTACACCCACACATACTCAGCTCACTACACCCCCACACACACACTCAGCTCACTACCCCCCCCACACACACACACTCAGCTCACTACACCCCCCATACACACTCAGCTCACTACACCCCCCCACACACACACAGCTCACTACACCCCCCCCCACACACACACACTCAACTCACTACACCCCCCCCCCCACACACACTCTCAGCTCACTACACCCCCCCCCCACACACACACTCAACTCACTACAACCCCCCACACACACTCAGCTCACTACACCCCCCACACACACTCAGCTCACTACACCCCCACACACACACACTCAGCTCACTACACCCCCCCCCCCCACACACACTCAGCTCACCCCCCCCCCCCCCCCCCACAATTTTGGAGCCGAGCATAAATATTGAGGAGGAAGCGTTATCGTACCGTCCAGGAAGTGTTAACGACCAGCCCGTTCTCTGGATCTGCCACTGTGTACAAAATGCAAATGTTCCCCCCCCCCTAACCACAAACGTACGACCCTCCCCCAAGCAACCCCATCTAATCTATGGGGGCTGATGCCTAGAAAACGTCATTATAACGGCGCTATACTCTGAACTAATACGTCGCATTTTAAGGGACAAGAGTCGAATTCGTTGAAAAAGCGACGTATGAGGCGAGAGAGCGACGTTTGCCGATGCTGTGCCTTCTGGGATGGTGGCGGCAGGAGGAAGGCAAAGTAGTTGAAAAGTAGTAGGCATCCATCAGTCTTAGGAGACTATGGAGTTGCGCTCTGGGTGTCGGTCTGGAGTGGCCTCTCCAGGGCACAGAGCCAGGGTAGGTTGATACGGGGGGAGAAGCTGTTACCCATGCAGCAGGTCCCCACTCTCCACGGCGCCGAAAGTCTCCAATGGAAAGGCATACGCCAATACGATTGGTTCCAGCGCCGTCGCAGGAACTGTCAGAACGAAGTTGAAAGGCAGCAATGAACTGCCCCACGGGGGCTCCAGCTCCGGACTTTAAGTAGTTGAATAGTGTTATGATTACACGTGTCTTATGTAGAGTTTTGATTCAAGCTCTACATATTAATTAGCAGGAAATAGGTGGCATATCCCCCCTTAGACGATTGGGAGGTGGAGAAGGGAAGGGGTGGGGAGGGGAGTGGTAAAGGGGGGGGGGTGATCCAGTCATAACAACAATACCCGTCGCCTGGGCGTGGGCGTGGGCGTGGGCGTACACACTATTGGCCCCAGCTAGGTTGTTAAAGAGGTACTTAGATAGTTTCGACATATCAACACAGCTTTCATTCAAGCTTTGAAAACAGGCTGTTAGGGTAGTAGTGGGTAGACACAGGAATATAACCTGACCTTGAAATGTGGCATTGGTGGGGGGGGGGGGATGGCACAAGTGGCATCTCTCATGTTTGGTTGGGAGGCAAGAGAGGGAGGGAGGGAGGGAGGTGAGGGAGGGAGGAGTATGTATGATTCGGTTATGTATGTACGTGATTCGTAAGTATTAACATAGGAAAAAAAAACAATGAAGCCAAAATTCTGAACGTTTTCGAGTTTCAACTCATAATCAAGGAATGCAGACACGAAAACATTCAGAATTGTCGCTTTTTTTCTATGTGTTTATTTACATATATTACTGTCAGTGATTTCTTGTTACCATGTTCTATCTTCCGCCACGTCTATATTACCTACCTATCTATGCCATCTTATCCTATCTCACCCTATCCTAACCTATACGAACCTAATTTAACCTATCTCAATTCAATCCTATCCTACCACTCACTCATACCTATCCTACCTTAGTTCTGGTTGATACCTGGTTGATGAGGTTCTGGGAGTTCTTCTACTCCCCAAGCCCGGCCGGAGGCCAGGCTTGACATGTGAGAGTTTGGTCCACCAGGCTGTTGCTTGGAGCGGCCCGCAGGCCCACATATCCACCACAGCCCGGTTGGTCCGGCACTCCTTGCAGGAATAAATCTAGTTTCCTCTTGAAGATGTCCACGGTTGTTCCGGCAATATTTCTTATGCTTGCTGGGAGGACGTTGAACAACCGCACATAAATATGACCCACCAGAATGGCACAGATATTTCAGCCAAATTTGCATGTCACAAGGACAAAGTTGAACAAGACCCAGGCACCCCCCCCCCCTTCTCTGTTGCTAAGACTACATTGGTCCAAACACTCGAGTCTGATAGAAGAGAAACTACTAACTCGTAAAGGTCTAAAAGCACCCGTATAAAAAGCTATGATGTGTTCAGATCCGAAACCTATGTTTATGGGCAGCACAAAACGTCGACCAGACTGTGCGACACAGTGGTTGCCAAGGATCAGGTTGGGTTACCTGTGGCAGGTGGCTACAGGTGACGGATCTCCCAATCCTGAGCACTCCGTGAACAGGAATTAGGTCATTATCTCACGCACTATAACATTGAATGCCCAGTCATTATAGATCCTTCAGATCTTCCCGCCCCAATCTCGCCATGAGGTACCAGGGGGGCCAGATTCACCAAAGCACTTACGCGAGTACTTACGAACGTGTACATCTTTCCTCAATCTTTGACGGCTTTGGTTACATTTAGTAAACAGTTTACAAGCATGAAAACTTTCCATTCAACTGTTGTTATTGTTATAAACAGCCTCCTGGTGTTTCGGAGCTCATTAACTGTTTAATAATTGGAAACAAAGCTGCCAAAGATTGAGAAAAGATGTACAAGGGGCCAGATTCACGAAAACACTTAAGCAAGCATTTACGAACCTGTACATCTTTTCTCAATCTTTGGCGGCTTTGTTTACAATTAATAAGCAGTTAATGAGCTCCGAAGCACCAGGAGGCTGTTTATAACAATAACAGCAGCTGAATGGGAAGTTTTCATGCTTGTAAACTGTTTAATAAATGTAACCAAAGCCGTCAAAGATTGAATAAAGCTGTACACGTTCGTAAGTGCTTGCGTAAGTGCTTTCATGAATCTGGCCCCAGGTTCGTAAGTGCTTTCGTGTATCTGGCCCCTGGAGCTTTGCAACCATTTGATTAACTCTCGTGTTCTTGAGGAAATCCTCATAATGCGCGCGGTACAACTACTCACAACATGGCGCGGTATGAGTAACCATCTTGCGAGATGCGGATTTTCAGCTTCGCGTAGCCTAGCGCTTGACGAACTGTATATGTACCCCCCACTCTCCCCCAACCTCTCCAACCACTTGGGGCTGGACGGTAGAGCAACGGTCTCGCTTCATGCAGGTCAGCGTTCAATCCCCCGACCGTCCACAAGTGCTTGGGCACCAATCCTTTCCCCCTCCGCCCCATCCTAAATCCTTATCCTGACCCCTTCCAAGTGCTATATAGTCGTAATGACTTGGCGCTTTCCTCTGATAATTCCTTCCTTCCACCCCCCCCCCCCAATCATAAGGTCTAGGTTACGGCAGCTGCATAAATGCACATGTACCAAAATGCGTTCAGGCTCAATTGTTTTTTTAACAAATGTTCTGTTCTGTTCTTCAAACATGAACAAAGTTTGTTCTACCTAGATCCTGTAACAGATGAGAGGACTATTTAAACCCCTCTTACAGTTTGCTTCGTAGATCCTGTTACAGAAGAGAAGGCTACCTGAATCTTGTGACATAGCAGAATACGTTTCTTAGACCTATACATCCTAACCATCATCGTACGAACCCAAGCAACCCACCTCACCAATCAAGACCCCATACATATAGACAACGTCAATGTTTTCAGCGCCCTCACTGTTATTAAGCACGTCGACTTGTCAGTGGATGGGTGGATTCATTCAATAATGCGACGGATTTGGTAAGCTAGAAGATGGGGTGGCATCCCAGGTGGGTGTGGCTAAGGGGGGTGTGGCTAAGGGGGTGGGTGGGTGGCATCACGGGAGAGTGTGGCTAAGGGGGTGGGTGTGGCTAAGGGGGTGGGTGGCTAAGGATGGGGGTTAACACCCCCTCTCCAGGGACAAACACCTGGGGCAGTTATCTATATTGCCCGCGACGACCCAATCATGCCCTGGGGTAACGAGCCTAGTCTCGGTACACCCGTGGCAGTGTTATGAACACCTGGGAGTGTATGTACACCTGGGAGTGTATGTACACCTGGGAGTGTATGTACACCTGGGAGTGTATACCACACCTGGGAGTGTATACCACACCTGGGAGTGTATGTACACCTGGGAGTGTATACCACACCTGGGAGTGTATTCCACACCTGGGAGTGTATGTACACCTGGGAGTGTATACACACCTGGGAGTGTATACCACACCTGGGAGTGTATACCACACCTGGGAGTGTATACACACCTGGGAGTGTATGTACACCTGGGAGTGTATACACACCTGGGAGTGTATACACACCTGGGAGTGTATACCACACCTGGGAGTGTATACCACACCTGGGAGTGTATACACACCTGGGAGTGTATGTACACCTGGGAGTGTATACACACCTGGGAGTGTATACACACCTGGGAGTGTATACCACACCTGGGAGTGTATGCACACCTGGGAGTGTATGTACACCTGGGAGTGTATACCACACCTGGGAGTGTATACCACACCTGGGAGTGTATACACACCTGGGAGTGTATACCACACCTGGGAGTGTATGCACACCTGGGAGTGTATGTACACCTGGGAGTGTATACCACACCTGGGAGTGTATACCACACCTGGGAGTGTATGTACACCTGGGAGTGTATACCACACCTGGGAGTGTATACCACACCTGGGAGTGTATGTACACCTGGGAGTGTATACCACACCTGGGAGTGTATACCACACCTGGGAGTGTATGTACACCTGGGAGTGTATACCACACCTGGGAGTGTATACCACACCTGGGAGTGTATGTACACCTGGGAGTGTATGCACACCTGGGAGTGTATACCACACCTGGGAGTGTATTCCACACCTGGGAGTGTATACACACCTGGGAGTGTATACACACCTGGGAGTGTATACACACCTGGGAGTGTATACCACACCTGGGAGTGTATTCCACACCTGGGAGTGTATACACACCTGGGAGTGTATACCACACCTGGGAGTGTATACACACCTGGGAGTGTATACCACACCTGGGAGTGTATACACACCTGGGAGTGTATACACACCTGGGAGTGTATACCACACCTGGGAGTGTATACACACCTGGGAGTGTATGCCACACCTGGGAGTGTATTCCACACCTGGGAGTGTATACACACCTGGGAGTGTATACACACGTGGGAGAGAAAACGAACGTATATAAAGGTTGAGAAAGCACCGTTTACTGGTGTAAGGAGAAGGGCGGGGTGGAAAGAGAGTGAGGGTGATGACAGGTGATGGGGGTGGTGGTGGTGAGGGTCCCAAATATTAGGGGCAGGGCGAGGAGTCCCAGGTATTAGGGACAGGGGAAGGTGGTGGATGGGGAGGCGTAGTCATAAATCACGGAGTGAAGGCCAGACGGACCCTCGTAGATACGTGTGGCTACAAAATCGTAGGCTTGGCTGCAAAAACTGCAAAAACAGAAACTCTAAAAATTGGAAGGTACGCCCTGGAAAGCGAGGCTTGGAAAAATCTATCCTGTAAAGTGTGTCCTAGAAAGTACGGACAATACTTTCCAAAGTATCTCTAGGACTTAGGACTAAGAAGAGAGGTAGGGAAGAGGACCCCAGGGAGGGCAGGCAGGAGTAGATCTAAGTAGATCTAAGTAGATCTAAGGAGAGGTACTCACCTCAGTGGTCGCCATACGTGGTGTCAGACGTCCAGGAGACGCACTCTAATAGTTCCTCACGCCCGCTGCCCGCCCGCCATCTTCAACTCCTCGTTAATAACACTCAAACACCACATTGTGGCCACCAACGCTTCGTTTCCAAGTTGCAATCGTTTCATTCGATCAAAACTCACTTAAATAATTTTCTTTATTGACCAAATACACACACACGCACATATATATATATACCGGAGAACTGCAACATAAGATAATAATATATAGCCTCTGAGTATTAGCTACCGAAGAGTAGTAGCGAGTGTGTGAGGGGTGGATACAGGCTCCACACTGGGACAACTCGCTCCGCACCCTTCAGGACAACTCGCTCCGCACCCTTCAGAACAACTCGCTCCACACCCTCCGGGACAACTCGCTCCCTCACAGCCGCTACCACTACACACTTAGCGGTCAAAAACGTAAATCACACTCAAGCGTAAAACTACATCACCGATTTCTTAAATCTGTTGAAATTCACACGCAAGTTAAAACTTTTCAATTGGCATTCGCGCCTATTCAAAATGCCCAACCGCCACTTCCTTGCCAGTTGCATAGGCCTACATTACTCGCAATAATTTGGATCTTTCTGTCTAGCACGAGTAGGCTCGGTTAGAGTATTCTTATAGGCCTACACAAGGAGCATCGAGGGTGGGTGGTTAGCATGATGCTGCAGATGCTGAGGGGCTCTTCTTGTTCCCGGTGATGCTGTTCGGGAAGGTTGTGGTTGTTATGGGAGTGGGTTGTGATCATGGTGGCTGATTGTGGTTGTGATGGAAGGTTGTGATCACGTTGGTGGGTCGTGGTTGAGGCTGTGATTGTCATGGTTTGTGGTTATAATAATGGGTTGTAGCTGTGATGGTAGGCTTTGATCTCGGTGGTGGAGTGTGGTTGTAATGGAGTAGGTTGTGATTATGGTGGGGTTGTAGTTGGGATGGGAAGTTGTTGTCATGGTAGCTGAGTGTGATGCAAGGCTGTGATCATGGTGGTTGTAATGGTAGGTTGTACCCATGGTGATGGGATATGGGTGTGATCGTGGAAGGAGGGTTGTGGGGTTGTGGTTGTTGTAATGGCAGCTGGGTGGTAGTAGTGGCAGTTGGTTAGTGATGGTGGCAGTTAGTGGTGGTGGCAGTTAGTGGTAGTGGCAGTTGGTTAGTGATGGTGGCAGTTAGTGGTAGTGGCAGTTGGTTAGTGATGGTGGCAGTTAGTGGTAGTGGCAGTTGGTTAGTGGTGGTGACAGTTAGTGGTAGTGGTGATGGTGACAGTTGAATGGTAGTGATGGTGACTGATGAGTGGTAGTAATGATGTTTTTTTTTTTTTCTTTTTTTTTTGCAGGGATATTCCTGCGCGGGAGTGATGATGGTGACAGTTGGTTGCACTGGATAGTTCTAGACGGTGTGGAGAGTTAAAAGGGGGGTTGTTTTCGGGTTGTGGTACTTAGATTTTGTTAGGTGGTGAGAGTTCGGTTGATTGTGTGGTGGTAGCTGGGGGGGGGGGGTGAGTGGGATGACCTGTTCTAGTGGTCAGATGAGGTTGTCGGGTGGATGTAATTGTGGAATGTTAGTGTATATACAGAGAACATACAATGTACCCCCGTGCATGAAGTTCTATTGATCCATGAATAACTGTTCTGCATCTTGAAGACTAACACGCATTGCATGGCTTGTGCGAGGCAGCATCGAGCATATGGGTTTCCTGTGGGCGTAGGGAGCTGCTAAGTGGCCAGAGCTGGTGCCTGAGGGTGGGCGGGGGTGGCAGGGTAGGCTAAGTTTCCACCCCACCACCCACCACAGTAGCCCCCACACATCACCCACCACAGTGGCCCCCACACATCACCCACACTGGACATTAAAGCCGTGGGATGTTTGCCGTCAAACTCATTGTGGCGAATATGATTGGTGTACTCCACTTCATATAGTCTAGGGTAGCTGCACTAATGCAGATGTACCTCATAACTTAATAAAAAAAAAAATTGGTGTAGACACTAGCACTCTTGTATATTCACGGGATTTGTAATCTCAATTACATTTGAATTCTATGGCCGCAAATACACTCTGCTTATACACTCGTATTGCTTGGTCCGCGCGACACGGGTCCCTTAGGGGCGGTCAGACGACTGTGACTCGGTCTTGGGTCCCACAACATCCTGGGACTACTACCCTGGCAGGCGACTCTTCCCACCCCCGGCCCGCCAGGTGACTCCGGGCACACAGGTGACCTCTACCATCACAACACAACCCTCGCCGCCGTCCCCAGGTATCGCTAATCGCACTTGACACCTGGTGAAGTCTTCCTCCTCCTCCCCTGGCGGCCGCCCCCGCCTCCGCGGGAGAGTTGGGCGGTCCCTGCGAGGCGGGAGGAGGCGCATTTAAGCGAGTTACGAAGGAGAGGAGACGCGCGAGGTACCTGCACCGCGGCTGAAGAAGCTACACTGACCATCTCGGTCCGGAGCTGTGCTTAGGAAGGAGGAGGAGGAGTAAGGAAGGTGGAATGCGAGGTGGTGTTGCCGCCGCGTGGTCGCTACCCAACACCCGCTGCCCCACACTTTGATTTTGTATTGTGTGGTGCGGGTGAAAAGCCGACTTGGCGTACTGATCAATATAGTAATGTATGCGGGTAATCAAATTCATTAACCAATTGTAACTGGTGTGGATGTTGGCGAGGGTGGAGGGGGATGGGGGTGAGGGGGCGAGGAGGTGTACCTGTGGGCTTGCTATGCTATAGCGGTGCAGGTACACCCTCCTGGGTACACCTCCGCGCACCTTCACTTGCAACTGGAGTACCAACCCACACTAACATCACGTTACAGTCTCACTCGGAACCATGAATGTTTCTCGCTGCATATGCTTGTAGAGCAAGGTGCTCTGCGGCCAGGTCGTAGCGAGGGCATTTTGAGAAGTAAGACAGCTCTTTACCGTGTAAGTCACAGTGGGGACGACAGTGAAGAGTTCTCTGCTGCTCTACGAGGCGAGGTCATCTGCTGCTCTACGAGGTCTTCTGCTGCTCTACGAGGTCTTCTGCTGCTCTACGAGGTCTTCTGCTGCTCTACGAGGTCTTCTGCTGCTCTACGAGGTCTTCTGCTGCTCTACGAGGTCTTCTGCTGCTCTACGAGGTCTTCTGCTGCTCTACGAGGTCTTCTGCTGCTCTACGAGGTCTTCTGCTGCTCTACGAGGTCATCTGCTGCTCTACGAGGTCTTCTGCTGCTATACGAGGTCTTCTGCTGCTCTACGAGGTCTTCTGCTGCTCTACGAGGTCTTCTGCTGCTCTACGAGGTCATCTGCTGCTCTACGAGGTCATCTGCTGCTCTACGAGGTCTTCTGCTGCTCTACGAGGTCATCTGCTGCTCTACGAGGTCATCTGCTGCTCTACGAGGTCTTCTGCTGCTCTACGAGGTCATCTGCTGCTCTACGAGGTCTTCTGCTGCTCTACGAGGTCTTCTGCTGCTCTACGAGGTCTTCTGCTGCTCTACGAGGTCATCTGCTGCTCTACGAGGTCTTCTGCTGCTCTACGAGGTCATCTGCTGCTCTACGAGGTCTTCTGCTGCTCTACGAGGTCTTCTGCTGCTCTACGAGGTCTTCTGCTGCTCTACGAGGTCATCTGCTGCTCTACGAGGTCTTCTGCTGCTCTACGAGGTCATCTGCTGCTCTACGAGGTCATCTGCTGCGCTAAGTACCTCTCTCTTGCACACACGTTCTTCCCTACGCCATTTAGAACACCAAACAGCTGTTACAAGGGCCCGTCGCCAAGCTGTTTACCACCAGTTGTGTAGTAAGAACACTCACTTACATGAACAAATCCACAAGGGCCGTGACGAGGATTCGAACCTGCGTCCGGGAGCATCCCAGACACTGCCTTAATCGACTGAGTTACGACAGGGTAAAAAAAAAAAAAAAAGAGTTGAAACCGAAGTTCTACTGAACTTACTGGATCCCGTAGCCTCTCCGAGGCACAAACCAGGATTTTACACAACTCCCCCCCTGCACCCGAGCTATGTCAATAGGCCGTTCTCCCTCTTCACTTGAGATGTAAGTGAGATGTACTCACTTACATCTCTCTTGGCACGATACTAAACTGTACAACATCACAACTTATACACAAATAATGATATAGCACATCATTCTTCGCCTTCCTTACTCTTGCCAGCTCATACTCCAGAAATCTATCTTGACACGTCCCATTTCACTAGGAAGCACGTACAGTTGGTATCTTGAGATGATTTCGGGGCTTTAGTGTCCCCGCGACCCGGTCCTCAACCAGGCCTCCACCCCCAGGAAGCAGCCCGTGACAGCTGACTAACACCCAGGTACCTATTTTACTGCTAGTATACTCAGTATACTGGTATACTCCGCTGGGTATACCTCCAGTCCTTGTCACCACATTGCCGTGCGGGGCTATGACTAAAAGTCTTCTCCACGCGTTCCTCGCTCACCAAAGCACAATGTGCATTATGTCAATTTAATTTATGGTGTTCTAAACGAATTGCGACAAACACAATTGAAATCAAGATAATGATGAATGTGTATTCATTGTATACCATTTGAAAGTTTGTACAATGTATATACCCTCTGAATCTTTGGGCATTATACCACCTGAATCTTTGGGCATTATACCACCTGAATCTTTGGGCACTATACCACCTGAATCTTTGGGCACTATACCACCTGAATCTTTGGGCACTATACCATCTGAATCTTTGGGCACTATACCATCTGAATCTTTGGGCACTATACCACCTGAATCTTTGGGCACTATACCATCTGAATCTTTGGGCACTATACCACCTGAATCTTTGGGCACTATACCATCTGAATCTTTGGGCACTATACCACCTGAATCTTTGGGCACTATACCACCTGAATCTTTGGGCACTATACCATCTGAATCTTTGGGCACTATACCACCTGAATCTTTGAGCACTATACCACCTGAATCTTTGGGCACTATACCACCTAAATTTTTGGGCACTATACCACCTGATTGAAAGCCAGAAGCAAAGTAAATATTCCTGACAGTGCGGGCGTGACACCTCACATGTCAGTGTGTCACCCATGTACAGAGACATGTCAGTGTGTCACCCATGTACAGAGACATGTCAATGTGTCACCCATGTACAGAGACATGCCAGTGTGTCACCCATGTACAGAGACATGCCAGTGTGTCACCCATGTACAGAGACATGTCAGTGTGTCACCCATGTACAGAGACATGTTAATGTGTCACCCATGTACAGAGACATGCCAGTGTGTCACCCATGTACAGAGACATGCCAGTGTGTCACCCATGTACAGAGACATGTCAGTGTGTCACCCATGTACAGAGACATGTCAATGTGTCACCCATGTACAGAGACATGCCAGTGTGTCACCCATGTACAGAGACATGCCAGTGTGTCACCCATGTACAGAGACATGTCAGTGTGTCACCCATGTACAGAGACATGCCAGTGTGTCACCCATGTACAGAGACATGCCAGTGTGTCACCCATGTACAGAGACATGCCAGTGTGTCACCCATGTACAGAGACATGTCAGTGTGTCACCCATGTACAGAGACATGTCAGTGTGTCACCCATGTAGAGACATGCCAGTGTGTCACCCATGTACAGAGACATGTCAGTGTGTCACCCATGTACAGAGACATGTCAGTGTGTCACCCATGTACAGAGACATGCCAGTGTGTCACCCATGTACAGAGACATGTCAGTGTGTCACCCATGTACAGAGACATGTCAGTGTGTCACCCATGTACAGAGACATGTCAGTGTGTCACCCATGTACAGAGACATGCCAGTGTGTCACCCATGTACAGAGACATGTCAGTGTGTCACCCATGTACAGAGACATGTCAGTGTGTCACCCATGTACAGAGACATGCCAGTGTGTCACCCATGTACAGAGACATGTCAGTGTGTCACCCATGTACAGAGACATGCCAGTGTGTCACCCATGTACAGACACATGTCAATGTGTCACCCAGGCACAGTAATAAATGCAAGTACAGCGGAAGAAAGGTTTATAGCAGAATGGGTTCAAAAGAGAACACGAGTGGTTTCAGAGATAACCACAATTGAACTAAATGGCCTCCAAAGGGTCTCCAGGACAATGTTCAGTAAGGAACCATCACTAAACAACGGTTCCAAGGTACAAGACAATACGTAATCTCATGACATCGTGATATACCAATCAACAACTAACATCAATGACATCAAGATTCCAGTAGGGCGGTAATATCTGTGGCTGGTGTTGGGGGGTCGTCAGCAGGCAACACGGACCATGGTAGGTGTACTGTGGCCTTCACCGTGGCCCGAGGCCGTCAGCAGGCAACACGGACCATGGTAGGTGTACTGTGGCCGTCACCGTGGCCCGGGGTCGTCAGCAGGCAACACGGACCATGGTAGGTGTACTGTGGCCTTCACCGTGGCCCGGGGTCGTCAGCAGGCAACACGGACCATGGTAGGTGTACTGTGGCCTTCACCGTGGCCCGGGGTCGTCAGCAGGCAACACCCACCATGGTAGGTGTACTGTGGCCTTCACCGTGGCCCGGGACAGTCAGCAGGCAACACGGACCATGGTAGGTGTACTGTGGCCTTCACCGTGGCCCGGGGCAGTCAGCAGGCAACACGGACCATGGTAGGTGTACTGTGGCCTTCACCGTGGCCCGGGGTCGTCAGCAGGCAACACGGACCATGGTAGGTGTACTGTGGCCTTCACCGTGGCCCGGGGCCACAGCCGGCAGAGGACAGCCACCCTGGTCAAGAGGGAGGACAGAAGGTGGCCTTGCCTGCCTCGCCCTGCCAATGACTGCGCGCCCCGGACATCAATCGCTTCACAACACACTGCTGCAGCGAGGTCTATTTAGCAAACACTACCGCATGGCTACCACATCTTCCCCTCAAATATACTTGGAGCTAGTGCCTGCCTAGTGTGCTACAAATGTGTGAGATGTATATACAATACACGCTAATGTATTAGCTAGGGAGCTATGGAGCCAGTCGGCCGAGCGGACAGCACGCTGGGCTTGTGATCCTGTGGTCCTGGGTTCGATCCCAGGCGCGGGCGAGAAACAATGGGCAGAGTTTCTTTCACCCTATGCCCCTGTTACCTAGCAGTAAAATAGGTACCTGGGTGTTAGTCAGCTGTCACTGGCTGCTTCCTGGGGGTTTGCGAGGCCTGGTCGAGGACCGGGCCGCGGGGACACTACAGCCCCGAAATCATCTCAAGATAACCTCAAGATAATTGTCTGCTACACTACCTACCTACCTTCTGATGGTTCCGGGAATTAATTTCAACGCTGTCCTGACTCTGGCCAGGCCTCCTGGTTAGCGGTCTGGTCAACTAGGCTGTTAGACGGCGCTGTTTGCAGTCTGGTGTATGAACCACAGCCCCGTTGATCAGGTATCCTTAGGAAGCGTTTGTCAAGTTCTCTTTTTGAAGATCGTCAGAGGTCAGCCAGCTATTTCCCTTATGTACAACGGGAATGTTGAAGTCTTGGGCCCTTGATAGTAATAGAACTGTCTCTCAGCGTAACTATTTCATGAGATGTGATTCAAACAAGCAAAACCTAAACACCGCTCTTGAACAAAACAAGTTTAGAACTGGTCAAATGGCATCTGAAATCAATTAATGAGATGCAGGGGGGGGGGTTGTGTAAAATCCTGGTTTGTGCCTCGGAGAGGCTACGGGATCCAGTAAGTTCAGTAGAACTTCGGATTCAACCCTTTTTTAACCTTGTCGGAGCTCAGTCGATTAAGGCAGTGTCTGGGATGCTCCCGGACGCAAGTTCGAATCCGCGTCAAAGCCCTTGTGGATTTGTTCATTTGATGCATCACGTTAGTGTGATCTCTGTGTGTAAATCTCCGTATTATCTGACACGCCACAATTGTCCACGTCAAGCTCCAACAGCGAACTTCCTACAAAACAAAACTTCTCACACAAAGTTGGACTTGTACCCAAGATTGACTATGTAATGCATCAGTTATACCATCTGTGTGATGTAACTATAACTTCAACTTGTAAAAGCACATTAATCACCTTCAGTGGTAAAGTGCTCAATAACACACTTGTTTCTATACCAGCTAACTTACCCTGTTAAAGTAGGATATATATATATATATATATATATATATATATATATATATATATATATATATATATATATATATATATATATATATATATAAAGAGGGGTACCACCTCTGGTGCAATTGAAGGGACCCACAGCCTCAAAGAAGAGAACACAGAGCATTCAAAGAAAAACTTACCATTTAACTCTGAATACGTATGACTGTTCACTTCTACCACCCCCTTATTTTTGTATGTTGTACACTTTATTATACAAGATTATACAGTTACATACATGATTTTTACAAAAAGAGAACATTAAGAGGAAATAATGGGAAGTTTGTTTCCTAGAGGCTGTAGATTTCCTCGAACTCCTCCGACGCCGGGCAGGAACCGAGGACACAGCGGGCATTCCCCCTCTGGATCGCTACACTGAGGCGCTGGAAGAGAAAACTTGCCGCTCTAGGGTCTCTTGTGGTGTTAATGAGCCTGGAACCAAGATCCTTAAGAAACCTTCTTGCACTCTCTCCCCATGGACCTTGGGTCTCAGATCCTATTAGAGCGAAGTTGTACAGATGATCTATTTCCCTGTACTTGGTTGACTTGTCTCTTTCTCTGTGTGTGTCGCTGCGGCTCCTGCTTGGCCGACAGAGAGGACAATGTATGTGGTTGCCAGGGTGGATACGCAAGTATAGTCCCATGCCAACTGTCTGCCACCCTTCCAAGGGCGTAGTGTGATTCCATCTGGTCGGCCAGCAAAGATAGCAGAGTTACGGTTCAATAGATTGCAGGGCTCTCTCTCTCTCTGCTGGACACTGGGCAGAGGCAAGGCTCCTTTTAATGATGTCATTGACTTCGTCGTGTCTAAAATGCCAACCGCCAGATTTTCCACAGTGCAGGCCATGCAGTCCATATTCGTCTGCCTCTGCCTCGCCGCAAATACACCTATGAACAGTGTGGATAGGGGCAGCAAGACGGAGAGCAACTGCAATACGGCGCTCCTGCGGATCAAGACAGGTGCCTGTCGCAGACACAGGGACTGCCAAAAAGAAGTCCCCTGCATGGGGAGCCTGCACAGCTGTGAGGCGTGCACGATCACTGGGGGTTGTTGTTGCCTCCAGCAAAGCTGTGGCTTCGTTGTTTACAATGGGGGCTGTCCCAGCTTGATTGTTTCTTGGCTTTCAACATGGTTGGTCTGAGTGCTAGGTCTGCCATGGTGCCCCATTTTGTGTCGCATTCGCACGCAAATCTGTGCATTTATGCATCTATGTATGTAGGTTATATTAGCATTTTAAAAGTACTGCAAATCACCTTCTGTGGTTAATTGTTCAATAAAACACTGAACTATGTGTATAACAGATCTCTAATCTTGTCCATGGAGGACAGAAGAATATGTATATATACTGGTTAGCATTGTAAATGTATGGCCACGTCTGTGGTAGAAAATAATAATAATAATAATAATAATAATAATAATAATAATAATAATAATAATAATAATAATAATAATAAAAGCAGCACTCATCCCCCACGCAATATTATCCCCCAACACATAGCAACTAACATAATCGCAGTCATTTGTTCGCTATCTTTGGATAGCTAAAATACGTTTCTATAAAATTCTGAACTTGAGCAGCATCGTTAGTTCCACAGGTTCTAAATGAATGACTGTTATAGCAAAACTTAGTATACATATTGGTAACAAAAATGTTACTGATAGGTCTAAATCTCTGACACGAGCGGCGCAAGTCTTGGACGAGCGAGGTCACTGGTCGAGCGAGGTCACTGGTCGAGCGAGGTCACTGGTCGAGCGAGGTCCCAGGTCGAGCGAGGGCCCTGGTCGAGCGAGGTCCCAGGTCGAGCGAGGGCCTATGGTCGAGCGAGGTCCCTGGACGAATGAATGACCTGCATTAGTAAGGTGCCAAGACTTGGAACAAGATCAAGTGCCACGTCACTTACCCCTTTGACAGAGTCGGGCAGCGGACTGGTCCTAGAAGGCGGGTTGATGTAGACCGGATCCTTCATGGCGACTGTCAGTTGTTTCATCACCATCAGTGTGTTGGGGCCCGTTTACCCTGCGCACGAAGGAGTATCAAAACTCGCTACCACACACACGGGCGCCTCCGTGTTCAACTTTTACATTATTTTTATGAATTCTTTTACATTTTGTCTAGATTTTGCATTAGTTCATTTACATAAATTCCCGAGTACTTTTTCGGAGGGTGATCAGGCTTGCTCAGTTCACTGGAACGACTTTTGTTCAGCAATCTGTGGGAGCAGAAATACAAACTGTTAAACATTTGCAGCAGGAATTATTATAGATATATGCTTTAAAAGACATAAGATTCATTTGTTTAAAACTATGCATTAGATGAGACAGTTAAACGAGAAGCAGATGACTGGATAACTGAGCGTGACAACCACAGGTGACAACGTGCAGTGATCGACCAACCCTGTTACACGACCAAACACCACATTCACTCCAAACA
Source organism: Procambarus clarkii (assembly GCF_040958095.1). Classification (NCBI taxonomy): domain Eukaryota; kingdom Metazoa; phylum Arthropoda; class Malacostraca; order Decapoda; family Cambaridae; genus Procambarus; species Procambarus clarkii. Next base: position 15,415,235 of record NC_091186.1, read on the forward strand.
TCTACAACGGGTTATTCATGCCCGTGCCACCTCTTGTGGTGCCTTAATCAACAACAACAACAACTCTCTCCCATTACGTGCCTTCCTCCAGACCTTCCTCTGGGAAATCCGGAGCTAGCGTTGGAAGAATCACATAAAAGTTCTCTCACATAACGGGCTACTCATGCCCGTGCCACCTCTTGCGGTGGCTTAATTTCCGTCTCTCTCTCCCATCACATACGACTTGACAATGGTCCAACACGGACCGAAACGTCGCCGTTTCCTCATCGTCTGGTCTGTGTGGTTGGGTCATTACTGTGTCCCTGGGCACTGTGGTTGGTATCTGCACACACACACACACACACACACACACACACACACACACACACACACACACACACACACACACACACACACACACACACACACACACACACACGAGGACCAGGAGCACAACGCCGACCGTTGGGCATGAGAAGCAAGAACGTGACCACAGCTCCGCTTTTTTGTTCACGTTGATTCAGATGGTGAAGCATAACGAAGGGGGTCGGCGGGCCAGGGGCAAGCAGTTTGGTAACTAGGGGGGGGGGGGGGGGGGGCAGGGACGATGGGGGTGGAGGGGTGGATTGGTGTAACAAGCGTTGGCAGGTGTCGAGGACACGTGTACACAGTCTGATAACGAAAGTGGGGGCGGTGGGGGTACTGAGAAGGGGAGGATTAAACTAGCAGAAACAGTAACAGGTGTGGGCACCTGTTGGACATAGGCGCCAGTGGACGTGTCCAACAGGTGTGGGCACCTGTTGGACATAGGCGCCAGTGGACGTGCCCAACAGGTGTGGGCAGCTGTTGGACATAGGCGCCAGTGGACGTGCCCAACAGGTGTGGGCACCTGTTGGACATAGGCGCCAGTGGACGTGGCATGGACACACACATAGGGTGACCTAATACCCTCTTCTGATGATGGCCGGCGCTAAACAACTTAATAGGTACCAACAACGTTGTCAGCCGGTGTCAGCCGGTGTTACACACCTACACAGGTCACACGGGCGGGAAGCCTCACAGGTGTGTGTGTGTGGGGGTATCCGATAAACAGGGAGGCAGATGTATGCATGAGATCAACAGGTGTGGGTTACCTTATCTTGAAGTTATCTGGAAATTGCATGCATTTAGTTAAACAATGTTAAAATCAGTCAGACGTTAAATTAATCAATGTTTGTGCTTTTTCTTGATTTACTCAAGTTCCTGTGGGTAATATTCTTTGCAGACGATGAGTCACAATAACGTGGCTGAAGATATGGTGACCAGACCACACACAAGATATTGAAGAGACGACGGCGTTTCGGTCCGTCCTGGACTATTATCAAGTCATTAATGAATGTTTTTCACGAATTAACTAATCCTGGATTACCTGTCTCCTGATAATATAGTCAGCCAAGATTTGAAATAGTAAATTTATATTCTTTATACAAAGTGTATTATCTACAGGTTTTTAGAATGTCAATAAAAAATCCATTATGTCTATAGTTTTTATATTTGTGCATAAATTTATTTTTTTAATACATTTGTAAAGAAACCCATGGATTTTTTTTCATGGTTCATATACGTTTACGAAATTTTGTATATTTGGGCATCGAGTGCAAATCGAACCATCGATTTGGTCCTGGGGTCGAACCAGGAACCTTAGGACTACGAATCCGTAGCGCTGTCCACTCAGCTGTCAGGCACCTTATCTATGTTAGACTTCTTGTTACCTGCGCACAATACAACTGAAACGAGCCGTGACCTGTTCAGACCAGCGCGGTTAATGGAGTTTCTCTCCTCGCTATCTAAAGGTCAGCGTCCTGTTGTTTTCCCCTAGGCGAGATCTGACCCAATATTGTCGCTTCTCTCAAGCAAGATCTAACCCAGTATATTGCTTTCCTCAGGTGAGATGTGACCTGCTTGATACCTGCTTGATGGCGTTCTGGGAGCTCTTCTACTCCCCCAAGCCCGGCCCGAGGCCAGGCTCGAGTTTGGGATCCCAGTATGTCCCTACATTCCAGTATGATGTCAGTACCCCCGAGTCCCTACTCAAGACACACAAGTGTGTGGGCATCTTGCGAAGGTCATCCTCTAACATGGTCATGTGAAGCCCCTTGAGGGGCTACAACATGATCTAGCAAAAGATCTTTAATTCATACAGGAAACAATATAATCTAACTCTAAAAAAATGTGTGTATAATTTATGAGTTAGGAATGTAATTCCTGTCCTCATCGCTTGATATCTACTGCGTCACAAACACCTCTTTTAAAGGAAGGCTTCCGGGAGCCCCTATAGCTGCTGCGCCTTCCCCCTTCCAACTGATAAGCAGGGACAGGTATCCACGGATTAAGCAGGGACAGGTATCCACGGATTAAGCAGGGACAGGTATCCACGGATTAAGTAGGGACAGGTATCCACGGATTAAGCAGGGACAGGTATCCACGGATTAAGCAGGGACAGGTATCCACGGATTAAGCAGGGACAGGTATCCACGGATTAAGCAGGGACAGGTATCCACGGATTAAGCAGGGACAGGTATCCACGGATTAAGTAGGGACAGGTATCCACGGATTAAGTAGGGACAGGTATCCACGGATTAAGTAGGGACAGGTATCCACGGATTAAGTAGGGACAGGTATCCACGGATTAAGTAGGGACAGGTATCCACGGATTAAGCAGGGACAGGTATCCACGGATTAAGCAGGGACAGGTATCCACGGATTAAGTAGGGACAGGTATCCACGGATTAAGTAGGGACAGGTATCCACGGATAGGTGGATACCTGACACAAGTCATTCAACACATAAAGCACACGTTCAATCGTCAGTCATCTGGGCATCGAGTCCACCCACACACACACTGAAGTCACACGGGAGCTCCACGGAACATACACATGGTGCGTAAGGAGCTCCACGGAACACACATAGTGCGTAAGGAGCTCCACGGAACACACATGGTCCGTAAGGAGGTCCACGGAACACACATGGTCCGTAAGGAGGTCCACGGAACATACACATGGTCCGTAAGGAGGTCCACGGAACACACATGGTGCGTAAGGAGGTCCACGGAACACACACGGTGCGTAAGGAGGTCCACGGAACACACACGGTGCGTAAGGAGGTCCACGGAACACCCGTAACAACGTGCAGTGACTGGCTCCACTTGACAGCCACCACCGTGTCTCTGGCATATAATATTATATCACTCCACATTAGGGGGGGGGGGTAGAAATAGCCTAAGCTATTCTATCCCTTTGAGATGTATTTCTTTCTCATCTCAATAAACATACTTGAACTTGAACTTGAACTCCACATTACCTACTGCGTCCAGTCATTACCAGTTGCCTTAACAACCTTACGGTCAGGTACAGTTCACTCATAAGACTCGGAACGTTCCTGTGAGCATCTCAAGGAGCTCCTATACATAGTCCACTTAACACTTGCTTCTTTAACATTGAAAATAATTTTTGTATTTAAGCTAACTTTTAAACTAACCTGTAAGTCGACAAGCAGAGCTAGTGTTCTTGGTAAGGATTTCAGTCCTCTTTGTAAGGCTTCGATCCTCTGGGTATAGTTTCGGTTCTCTTGGAAAGAGTTCAGTCCTCATTATCAAGAGGACTGAAGCCTCATTATGTTTCACTCCTCTTTGTCCCGAAGCGATCCTTTGGTATAGCGGCGGCCTGACGGCTGAGGACCGGGCCGCGGGGACGCTAAGCCCCCGACATCATCTCAAGATAACTAAGATAGTGTCTGGCACACTGACTATGTTGTTGTTGTTATAGATTCAGCTACTCGGAACAAGTTCCAAGTAGCACGGGCTATGGTGAGCCCGTAACTTACCTGGCACAGGAGCGGGGCAAGTAGCACGGGCTATGGTGAGCCCGTAGTGAACCTACCTGGCACAGGAGCGGTGCCCACACTGACTACCAGGTTTATCTATAAATACCGTGACATGTCACGCCACTTCACGGTAACTGTTAAACGGTGCCTGAGAAACTTCCCCAAGAAACAATGGCATCAACCTTGACTCAGGGAGTAAAAGTGCCTTGTGGCATTTATTGTGTAGTCTTAAAATGTTGTGTGTCTTATTTCTTGAGGTTGAGAAGTGAGCGAATATGGCAAGAATTATCATGCGGAAGTTTCAAGGCAAATTCGTCATAGGAGACTAGCTTGCCTAGGGGCCAGTGCTGGAGTTTATTGCTTGTAAGATGCATACGTCAGGCTGCGAGCAGCCGCGTCCAACAGCCTGGTTGATCAGTCCAGCAACCAGGAGGCCTGGTCGACGACCGGGCCGCGGGGACGCTAAGCCCCGGAAGCACCTCAAGGTAACCTCAAGGTTGTAGATAATTAACGTAAACATGGGTTATGGCACGTGTTTTAAGTCCTCATATTAATTAAATAGGCGAGAGGTCTCTCTCTCCCTCTGACTTTCTCTCCTAACACAAGTAGATAGACGTAGACAATAGACGTAGATAGACAAGTAGGTAGACGACTTCTGACTCCTGTTAGCAGGGTTAAGCTTTCCCTTCCTATAGCAGCTATAAGCAGTCCCACGTGATGTTAATTAGTTGGTCTCGCGTGACAATTCCTTCTTCCTCCCAAGAGTCCGTGTCAACGTTGATACTTACATATCTGGTTGGGCTCTGGTTGTCGGTCTGGAGTGGCCCTCTCCAGGGCACGAAGCCAGGGTAGGTTGATACGAGGGAGAAGCTGTCACCCATGCAGCAGGTCCCCCCCCTTCCCCTCTCCACGGCGCCAAAAGTCTCGAATGGAAAGGCAAACGCCAACGTTACACCTTATCTGGCAGCCATGGGTTAGTGGGGTGGTTGGTAGTAAGACAATGTGGCGGAGTGGCTATGCAGTGTGCGGCCGGCTAGCTCTCACCTCACCAACTGTCCCAGTCGACCAATGAAAATGCAGATCAAGGTTGCCCAGTATCACACACACACAGAAATCACATTAACGTGATATATATCAATAAAAAAAATCCACTGAGACTGTGAGGTGGGCGCGGACAATGCAGCTTGGCAATGCTGGGGTCAGAAGTTCGAGCCCACCCTCAAGCCCTAGTCGATTTTCTCACTGCCTAGTATGCAGGCGATGATGATGATTAAGCCACCCAAAAGGTGGCACGGGCATGAATAGCCCGTAAGTGGTGGCTCTTTTGAGCCATTACCAGTATCAATAGATGATACTGGAGATCTGTGGAGGTGCGACTGCACCCTGCGTGCCGGGAGATGTCTCCCGTGGCAGGCGATGAGTCACAATAACGTGGCTAAAGTAAGTTGACCAGACCACACACTAGAAGGTGAAGGGACGACGACGTTTCGGTCCGTCCTGGACCATTCTCAAGTCGATTGTGACTTGACAATCGACTTGAGAATGGTCCAGGACGGACCGAAACGTCGTCGTCCCTTCACCTTCTAGTGTGTGGTCTGGTCAACTCACTGCCTAGTATCCTCCATTGGGTAACACCTCGCCTCATCCTACATTGTATATATGCTGTCAAACCCGCTAGTTTGTACCACAGCCCCGCTCTTGTGCCAGGTAAGTCCACTATGGGCTCACCATAGCCCGTGCTACTTTGAACTTTTTGTTCCGAGTAGCTGAATCTTAAACAACAAACAGGCTAGTTTGTAGTCACTGTCTCTCGTCCTCCGAAGATGCTGAAGTGAGCTTCAGCAAAAATTGTCAACTCGTACCAGACCCAATAAAATTGTAATAACTTAAAAAGAGTTAATTTTCAAACTTCTTTCCCAAATAAAGAAGGCGAGAAGAAATATAGCAGATTCGTGCTTGAATCACTAATTTAACCGCTTTAGTTATATTCAGTAACACATGTTTATAACAAAGATTATTTCATTACACACAGAGATTACACTAACGTGATGCATCAAATGAACAAATCCACAAGGGCCGTGACGAGGATTCGAACCTGCGTCCGGGAGCATCCCAGACACTGCCTTAATCGACTGAGCTACGACAGGGTAGGCCACACTGTTGTTCAAAGATTATTTCCAAAATATATTAACATAGATATAAGTCATCTCTCTTTATCATTTGTTTATCATCCTCTATTTTCTTTGCCTCGTTCTCTACTCTCTCATCTTCCACTTCCATCAATGCAAGGCACACTGATAACATTTAGCGAACCTTCACACTATTATCAATCCAGTTTACACGATAGAGGAGAAGAGGGGCTGTAAGGCCCACGTAACGACCAGAGCAGGGATCAGGAACAACAATAATTGTGGGTAGCAGCCAAGTGGGATCCCAACCCTGTTCAGTATGCTTGTGTTCCATATAATTCCCCGGGGTTGAGTAGATAGTGCGTGTTCTGACACTGCCAGAGACAAAGAGCTACTGTCTCAATATTTGTAATTACCTAAGTGTGTATATATATATATATATATATATATATATATATATATATATATATATATATATATATATATATATATATATATTCTACTTTACTCTGATGAAGGCGAATTAGCCGAAAACGCGTTAAGCAAGTTCTTGCATTCTTATAAAGCCAGTAGCACGCATAGCGTTTTGAGGGCAAGTCCTTAATCCTAATTTTCCCCGGAATACGACCCGCTAAATTGTTTAACAACCAGGCACCCATTCACTGCTGGGTGAACAGAGGCTACAGCTAAGGACTGGCGCCCAGTCAATCCTCCCCGGCCAGGATACGAACCTAGGCTAAAGCACAAGCGAAACGCCAGGCGAGTATGTTACCACTTCGCCATGCGGACCGCTAATGTCATATGACGGGGGACTGCTTTGTCATTTGATGCTTTCAAACTGTTGATGGCTTTGGCATCCACCATCCTCTCTCTTAAAGTGTTTCAAACATCCATAAGTCTTTTCCTATAAAGGACAACTCATATACCGGCACCTTTGTTACTTTAGCTTAAATTGAAAGGCTCTTTGGTCAACTGTGCCAATTCCTCTCAGTTTTTTGTATGTGATGATTATGTGCTCTTAATATATATAATAAAATAGCAAGATCTGAGAAACACCACTCCAGCAAAATCCCTTTAGGATCTATAAAAGGCACCAGAGGGTTCAGCCCCTTGTGTGGCATTAGGGAGCTGGTGTTATAAGGACGATCAAATTCTGCTCAGTCGTTGTGACATCAAATAAAAAATCCCAACTGGAGGATACTGCTTACGAAAACGGTCTTGAGTTGGTTATGTGTCTTAGGCAAGCTCATTTTGATCACCATAAGTTGATCTTAAAAACGTTAAATATGAAGAGGTGTTCACAAGATGGTGTTCGAAGATAAGAATAAAAGTGTAAGGAAAATCAAACTTAAAACCGCACTGAGCATCCAGTTGGCATTTCACTTTCGGAAATACCACATGAAGACAACTGTCTCCGCATATCAAACAGGTATATGACAACAGATGTCCCTGGGACCACCAGCAGGTGTGTGTGTGTGGACTGAGCACCAATTAAGCCTACAGGGTGGTAGGCTGTGCTAGAGGAGAAGTGAGGTACTAATAATGGCCTGGTTAATGCTCGGCCAGGTACCAGAACTCGCCAATACATCCGGCCAGGGCCCCTCGCTACCCGCTGGGCCAAATTGGCTCGTCTTACGCCTTGTGAAAAGATTCAGGAAAGCGGGTGGAGACCAACACACACACACGCACACACACACACACACACACACACACACACACACACACACACACACACACACACACACACACACACACACTCATGTTCCACTCCCGCCCATTCACCCACTGCCGCGCCCTGAAAGCCCCTGCCCCACCACCACTGCCGCGCCCCCACCACACCTGCCGCGCCCCCACCACACCTGCCGCGCCCCCACCACACCTGCCGCGCCCCCACCACACCTGCCGCGGATCATCTTACTAACAGTCCACCACCTTTACTACTTCACACTGGGTCGTGTTCCTCATGCACGCTCTGATTATCGGGTAATGTTTTTGCTTATGTAAGTCATACATTTATACTTGTACATACATATGAATAAGTATATATGTGAGTATAAGTACATACGAATGATGGATATGTACAGTATGTGCAGTAATTGTATCGCTCACTGATCAGACTAGAGTCGTGCAGTTTGATATGTGTAGAAGCGGGAGTGATGAGGGAGTGGATATCAATTTCTTTCTTTATTATGCAACCCATACCCATTCCGTGGGCGGTGGTGGAAAGGGTTACAGAGGCACAGTGGATGCTGTACAATGGTGCTTCAACAAAAAACGAAGGAACAACTGTACACACTTGTCAAGAGTGTAGACAGAGAAGGGGGGGGGGTGAGGTTACGATAATTATCAGGAAAAAGCGCAAAGAGCATAGGTGACATGTCATAAATAAATATACATATACAGGTATATGAATACAACCAGAGGACCCGCAACAGAAAACGGGACATTATGTCAATTTCGCGACTATTTTCCCGTGCATCAGTTTTTTGGGTTTTAGGTAAATTATACGTCACAATGCGACGTGCTATAAAGAGAACAGGTTGCTGCCACCACTTGAAGGACGTTTGTGGAGATTCTGTATTTACATATGGAGATTTTTTTTTACATATGGATTTACATATGGATAAGAGATTACATATGGATGTATATGGAGATTTTATATTCTTGACTCTGTCTTCTGTGGCTTTATGTAGGGGGGGGGATTGTAGACCACAGGCAGGACCACTTTCTCACCTGCAAACACAATTATTCTCACATTGCAGTTCTTGAAGTTCATTTGCCCATTTGAAATCATGCACTTTGCATTACCTTGGGAATACTGCATTGTAATCATACCAGTTAGATTAGTCTCCACTATTGCTATCACATCAGAGTTTGTGTTACCAGTCCTTTGAGTTCGTCTGCCTTGACAGGCTAGCAGCACTGGAGTATGATTTTCAGTCTTCATTGCTGTCGTGTCCTCTGAATGTGTATTTTCCGGTGTAGGTGTGGGGGGTTCAGGATGGATTTGTGTGAATGTGTGGTGCAGTAGACTGGAGAGTGGTGGAGAAGGAAATTGGAGGCCTGTGGACTTGAAGTGGTGGTGGTATGGCGTGACGGAGTTCTGAGGGGAGAATATGTGGGAGGAATGAGTACCAGTGGTGGATGGTCAGTGCTTGGCAGTCAGTTGTTCTTGATGATCGGTGGATGGCGATTAACGGGGAGGGGTATTTATTGGTACTGCTGGGATAGAAGGGTGGTGGATTTTCAGCATGTTTTGGTTGAGTAAGCTACTGGAGGTGCACTGGTTCTGTTTCCTGTCTGTCCTGGGAGGCGAGTCTACGTGAAGTTTTGTCTGCGCGTGTATTATACCAACATCCGTTTGTCCTTGTATAGCGTCGCTTCTGTGTGTGTGTTCGGGTTTGTGTGTGTGTGTTCGGGTTCAACGTATACATATGTAATGTATGGATGGCTGTGTGGGAATGTGTGGTGTGTGTATAAATGGTCAAGATAAAAAGCGCCAATCAGCTTGTTGACTAGGGCCCACGCCTATACACTCCCCACCATTATAAATGGAGGTATCTGTAAACATGGGGTATCTGTAAACATGGGGTATCTGTAAACATGGGGGTATCTGTAAACATGGGGGTATCTGTAAACATGGGGTATCTGTAAACATGGGGTATCTGTAAACATGGGGGTATCTGTAAACATGGGGGTATCTGTAAACATGGGGTATCTGTAAACATGGGGGTATCTGTAAACATGGGGGTATCTGTAAACATGGGGTATCTGTAAACATGGGGGTATCTGTAAACATGGGGGTATCTGTAAACATGGGGGTATCTGTAAACATGGGGTATCTGTAAACATGGGGGGTATCTGTAAACATGGGGTATCTGTAAACATGGGGGTATCTGTAAACATGGGGGTATCTGTAAACATGGGGGTATCTGTAAACATGGGGGTATCTGTAAACATGGGGGTATCTGTAAACATGGGGTATCTGTAAACATGGGGGTATCTGTAAACATGGGGGTATCTGTAAACATGGGGGTATCTGTAAACATGGGGTATCTGTAAACATGGGGGTATCTGTAAACATGGGGGTATCTGTAAACATGGGGGTATCTGTAAACATGGGGGTATCTGTAAACATGGGGGTATCTGTAAACATGGGGTATCTGTAAACATGGGGTATCTGTAAACATGGGGGTATCTGTAAACATGGGGGTATCTGTAAACATGGGGTATCTGTAAACATGGGGGTATCTGTAAACATGGGGTATCTGTAAACATGGGGGTATCTGTAAACATGGGGGTATCTGTAAACATGGGGGTATCTGTAAACATGGGGTATCTGTAAACATGGGGGTATCTGTAAACATGGGGTATCTGTAAACATGGGGGTATCTGTAAACATGGGGTATCTGTAAACATGGGGGTATCTGTAAACATGGGGGTATATGTAAACATGGGGGTATCTGTAAACATGGGGTATCTGTAAACATGGGGGTATCTGTAAACATGGGGGTATCTGTAAACATGGGGGTATCTGTAAACATGGGGTATCTGTAAACATGGGGTATCTGTAAACATGGGGGGTATCTGTAAACATGGGGGTATCTGTAAACATGGGGGTATCTGTAAACATGGGGGTATCTGTAAACATGGGGGTATCTGTAAACATGGGGGTATCTGTAAACATGGGGTATCTGTAAACATGGGGTATCTGTAAACATGGGGGTATCTGTAAACATGGGGTATCTGTAAACATGGGGTATCTGTAAACATGGGGGTATCTGTAAACATGGGGGTATCTGTAAACATGGGGGTATCTGTAAACATGGGGGTATCTGTAAACATGGGGGTATCTGTAAACATGGGGGTATCTGTAAACATGGGGTATCTGTAAACATGGGGGTATCTGTAAACATGGGGGTATCTGTAAACATGGGGTATCTGTAAACATGGGGGTATCGGGAAGAACAAATGGAATATGTAAATACGATCACCCTTAGAAAGTGCAGAGATCTTCTTAGTATAGAGCAAATGTACCAAAAGCTGTGACATTTTTTTCCACCCAGAACTTTGCAAGAACTCTTTAAATAAGAAAGAAAGTTTCTGGTGGGGGAAAAGTTGGGAGCAAGTGGGGAGAAGGTGGGGGAAAACTGGGGAGAAGATGGGGTACAAGTGGGGAAAGGTGGGGAGCATTTGAGTGAACAACGTCTTTTGGAAAAGAAATAGTTTATGTTGGGAAGACTGGTGATGGGTGAAGATGGGTGGATGTGGGTGACTATAATGATGGATGGGTGGGTGTGGACAATAGTGGTGACGGATAGGAATGGGTGGTAGCTGTGGTGGTGGTGGTAGTAGTGATGGGGAAGGAGGGGAAAGGGGAGGGTGGTTAGCGTCGGAAGGAGTGGCAGGAGGAGTCGGCAGCCGTCCATCAGCTGGGAAGAAGAGACAATACCAAGGACTCGCCCCCTCTCCACGGTGAAGGTCCACCCTTGTGGAGCACCAGGCGGGCGTAACACGCACCTATTGTCGTGTAGGTGTTGTCGTCGTGTCGTAATCTATTACGTGACTCGCGTACTGTCATGCAAATGTTGTTGTTGTGCCTTTCGTAACACACGCTTTGTGAGCCGTCAATTGTGATGCAGATGACGAGATGGGGCGACATACATAACCTTCAGCAACCTGTTCTTCGCAGTGTCACTCAGACGGTATGATAGAGACGCGGTTGTGGCATCTTATAAGTTGCAACGCACCTGTTAGGCAGGCTTAATATGGTGAGGCAGGCTTAATATGGAGTCTCATTAACACGAGTGAGACATGTTTATGATGCTATAGGTTCATTGTCTAACTGTGTTGTTAACCCAACAGCGGCTCTATCAACCCACTGTTACCAGCAGACTCCACCGGGGCTCAAAGACCTCTACTTACAATAGCGAGGTTGTGGACAGTCCTCAATACCTACACAAAATCCAAAGCATTAATTTTGTAATAAGAGAAAAGGGGCCAATTGGGTTTTCAATACAACAATCTTCTATAACCCAAGAACCTTCTAAGTGCTACTGGTGGCAGCGGTGGGAAGAGAGTTGCTGACCATCGTGGCTGATCTCATAGCGACCTTGTGTAGGGAGATTATATACTGACCCATCACAGACTGCAGACTTAAGAGCCGCATGGCATGCTGTCACAGGCCCGAGTGGACCCAACACCTGCTCGGATGTAGATGGTTCATAGTTTTTCTTTTAGAGTCTTTGATTGGGCAATGTACTATTAACAAATTAAACATTGCTGCACATTTTTCACAGATTAGCAATGAAAAAATTACATAATATTTCTTTAACATCTAAATATATGATTTCATTGCGTTATTTTGTTAGTAAATACTCAAGCATGCGGGTTATATTACCAGATGAAACATACAATTACATATAGCCTCATAAACCATGCGAAGCCCAGCCAGTCATCAGACTGGGCTTCGAGGATGTAAACTCTCAAAATAATCTTCTATTTTACTGAAACAATACATGTTTACCTATTTTACTGAATAGGTAAACAAAGGTAAATGGCAGTCGAACTAGCATTGTCTTTATTTTTATCCTGGTAATTCTAAGCTGGCTTTTATTCTGACGAACACTAAAAAGATATTAGGACGCTGGTGCAAGCGTAGAAACGGAATCCCTGGAAGCCTTCCCTTCCCCCCCCCCACCCCCACATACATACATACACAGCACAGCCTTCAAGACCTTACAAAAGAGCACCTTAAGAACGCTATATAGACACGGGAGACATCTCCCGTCACGCAGGGTGCAGTCGCACCTCCACAGATCTCCAGTATCAGCTCTTGATACTGGTAATGGCTCAAAAGGGCCACCACTTACGGGCTATTCATGCCCGTGCCACCTCTTGGGTGGCTTAATCTTCATCAATCAATCAATCGCTATATAGAGCATATATCTGACCAATGTTCAAGTGTGCAGTACCAGCATGTAACCCTTTCCTCAAAAACTAAAAAAAAAAAAAAAAAAAAAAAAAAAGACAGAATCTCGTTAATGCGATTTCTTTGTGAAAAAAACAATTGATAGATTACAAAGTTTGCTACAGTAGTCCCCGAACTGAGGGAACTTGGCTGCGAGGCTAGACTGAGGAAGCTCAACCTAATGACACTGGAAGAAAGCAGAAATGGAGAGGTTATGATCCTGATATACCAAATATACAGGGGTATCTTTTTTTCCATTCAGGAATATTCCTGTACACGCCCTAAGCCTCTACCTGGCCTACTAAGTGTTACTCATTTGATGACTGCACCTAGTGTGTACCTTGTGGGACGAATCCACTCAAATACTAGTTTCGTAACAACTTATGCGCTGTTAAATCTCAGTTGTAATCTGTATGGCATTTCTCCTCAATGTTGATATTCCTTCTATTACCTACTTGATACCTGCTTGATGGGGTTCTGGGAGTTCTTCTACTCCCCAAGCCCGGCCCGAGGCCAGGCTCGACTTGTGAGAGTTTGGTCCACCAGGATGTTGCTTGGAGCTGCCCGCAGGCCCACATACCCCCCACAGCCCGGCTGATCCGGAACTTGTCTTAGAAAACAGTCCAGTTTTCTCTTGAAGATATCACGGTTGTTCCGGCAATATTTCTTATAGTCGCTGGGAGGACGTTGAACAACCGCGGACCTCTGATGTCTATTCTTATGGAATCCAGAAAGCTAATTCCCCGCGAGCATTGGTGTCCAAGCCTGATGACGTTTAATTGCGCTTCTGTTCTTGTACTGTTCCTGTTCAACAGAACAAGTGGTTCATGGCTGGTTGGATTTTTGTAGCATCCCGCAGAGCCTTGCCTTGCAGGCGCTGCGTTACGGTCACCTTCACGCAGCAGCAGCAACATCACCATCTCTGCCATTGTATCCATGACATATATGGACACGATGTTATTTGGAGAGGAAAAAACGTAACGAGAGAATATTGATGCTAGAGACACAGCTGAGCCACGCTTCATCGCTCTTAATCTATGGATATATGTGGATAATTCCCCATATCTATTCTTCTATAGTTTAGCCAGCCTTTCCTGGTCTATGAAGCTGTGTTTTCTAAGCACGCAGCGCCACAGCCAGGCTGATCTGGTGACACCAGCATATAAACGCATTGTCTAGCTCTGCTGTCTCACCTTCCCTGAAAGGGAATACGAGGACTGAGTAACATTCCACAGCACCAGATCACTGAGGAGTACCATCATTGGTGTGGCCGTCCTCCTTGTATTGAAGGTTCTCATTATCCACCCTGTCATTTACCTGGCTCTTGCTGGGTTGTGATCTCTCAACCTTAGGGCTTCGGGCACTATTATTCTGAGATTTATGATTTGGTCGCTTTTTGTCCTATGAGGAGATGTGACTTGAGTCTTGTATCCTGTTCTCCTTTTAAGGTTTTCCGGTTTTTTTTTCCGTACCGAAGTAAGTGGAATTTATCACCAGAGCGTAATGTTTGTTTCTGTTGCTATTGAAAGACAGTGTTCATGTCTTATTGCATTTTTTGTTCTGTTTTTCACTGCTGCTATTTTTAGATTTATTTTGATGTCGTCCACGAAGGGTAACATGAAACTGTGACTTGTAATCCCTCTGTGGTTTCTTAGAGCGTGAGAGAGCACCGGCACCAGGATTATACCGTGTGTGACCAATCCACTCAAACACTCCCACCAATCCATTCACTCTTTTGCTCACACACCCAATCATACACTAACCTAGTAGCCCGCGCACCTTCCCAAAGATTAACTGACTCACCTTCTCATACACTATCTTGAGGTTAAATTGAGATGATTTCGGGGCTTTAGTGTCCGCGCGACCCGGTCCTCGACCAGGCCTCCACCCCCAGGAAGCAGCCCGTGACAGCTGACTAACACCCAGGTACCTATTTTACTACTAGGTAACAGAGGCATAGGGTGAAAGAAACTCTGCCCATTGTTTCTCGCCGGGTCCTGGGATCGAACCCAGGACCACAGGATCACAAATCCAGCGTGCTGTCCGCTCGGCCGACCGGCTCCACTAGCCCTCCCAACTTCCCTCTCTCGTTATTATAGAAAATATAATATACATGAGTTGCCTAGCACGGAGGAGGAGGAGGAGGCCTCCTTGAGTGTTGTGAGAGTGAGGAGGTCAAGACGGAGTAAGACATGGAGGTGGGGCGTGAGCAGCCAGCGGAAGGGCGGGTGGAGCTTGCACCAACCACACTCCCACCTTACTTACACCTCCCCTTCCACGACAAATACATCTTCGATTCTTTTCCTTGTGATATCCACGGCCAGTAAATGTCGTGTCCTCCTCCCTCCCCCCTTTCCCTCCTCCTTACCAGGACCCCCTCGTGGCCGTCCCTCACCCCCCCTTGGTCCCTCATTCATTGTCCACAAGCAAAGTAAGGGGAATTCACGATAGAACAAAGTGAGGAAAAGATAGGTTTCAACCTCTTCCTTTTCCACGAAGACTTCCCCTTCCCTCCCCACCCATCAATCCCTCCAACACATAGTGTTGATTGATTGATTGATGAAGATTAAGCCACCCAAAAGGTGGCACGGGCATGAATAGCCCCGTAAGTGGTTGCCCTTTTGAGCCATTATTAGTTAATAGATGATACTGGAGATCTGTGGAGGTGCGGCTGCACCCTGCGTGACGGGAGATGTCTCCCGTCATAGTGTTGAAGAGCTAACGAGCAGGGCTAACGAATAGACGAGCAAAGAAAGGGACAATTCGTAAAGCGACGTCAAAGAGCGATGATATGTGACCACAACGAAGTGCCGGTATGGGAGACGTGTATGACTCGTTGAGCTAACGAGACAGGGAAAGATAGACGTCACTGGGGATGTTGCGCCTCCAATCAGGTATTCTCATTCTCATATCGTACCTTTATTTTTTTTAGCTCACATATGACATCTTGCCACTTTGAGATCTCACCCTCGCCGAATTCTTATTCACAGGAGCACCTTTCCGACCACGTCTGCCTGCTACTAGAACTTATGCACTAGTCTTTTGTGAGGCATTAAGTCAAAGGCGTTCTGACACACATCAAATACAGGCAGTGTGTCTTGAACCCGAGCTGGTGGTGTTACAAAATACCTTGTCTCCAGATATGTACAATTGGTGCCTTTCACGAGGTTTTCCAACACATTGCATGGTATGGTAGTTAGAAACACTGGTTTGTAGTTCAGTGTCTCCTGTCGGGGAGCCGGTCGGCCGAGCGGACAGCACGCAGGACTTGTGATCCTGTGGTCCCGGGTTCGATCCCAGGACCCGGCGAGAAACAATGGGCAGAGTTTCTTTCACCCTATGCCCCTGTTACCTAGCAGTAAAATAGGTACCTGGGTGTTAGTCAGCCGTCACGGGCTGCTTCCTCAACCCGTCCTCTTAAAAATAACGTCACTTTTGGCTCGTATGTGCACTATGGCCAAATTTGGACGAAATTTGAAATGAAATCGACTCACAAAAGTGACGTACTGTTCCGTTTTCTGTTTGAGTCGTCCGGCTTACTCGGACAGCTTAGAAGAGAAACTTTCAATTAACGTTTTTCATGACGTTTTGAAACTTTATGAGAATTTCCTGCCCACCTAACCTATCAGAGGACCCTTAACTTACTGTTGTTGAAAAAAATCCAAAATTTATTTTCCATTTTTTTTTTCATTTTCAAATTACGTCCATATTCGGCCATACGGGCAAACGGCCAAAAGCGACGTTCTTATTAAGAGGACAGGTTGCTTCCTGGGGGTGGAGGTCTGGTCGAGGACCGGGTCGCGGGGACACAAAAGCCCCGAAATCATCTCAAGATAGAAGCAGCTTGACAGGACGGGCTGGATAGTTGCCTCACAAAACTGCAAAACACAAAATCAAAAACCCCAATAATGGGAATCAGATGATGAGATTCGAAGCATTTCTGTCCTAAATGCATAACATAAGCGTGTTCATGCTTCACAAAAATATAAAAAAAACATCAATGTTTATGTCCTCTCACAAACCCAATGTACCGTCTTGGATATATATAAATCAAAAAATATATATCGATGAGTGTGAGAGGCATGAATGGGTTAGGGAGGAGGGAGGAGCGGTCACCCTGAGAGGCAGTACCAGCATTCCACCCTGTGGGAGGTGACCTTGAACTGGGCGTGAGAAACAGAGTCATTGTGGCAGGCCGGCGGTGGTGGGGACTAGCGTGTCTCTCACCTCACTCACACTCACTAGCGTCTCTCTCACCTCACTCACACTCACTAGCGTGTGTCTCACCTCACTCACACTCACTAGCGTGTGTCTCACCTCGCCCAAAAGTTTCGGCACACTCCATGCTTTCCACAACAGACCCTTCCCTGCGAACTGTTGCTGTTTTTCCCATCAAACACACACACACACACACACACACACACACACACACACACACACACACACACACACACACACACACACACACACACACACACACAGTGTGTGTGTGTGTGTATTTACTATTTGTGTCTGCAGAATCGAGCTATTAGCTCTTGGACCTCGCCTTTCTGACCATTCTATTTTTCCAGTGTGTGTGTGTACTCGTCTAATTGTGCTTGCGGGGGTTAAGCTTAGGCTCTTTGGTCCCGCCTCTCAACCGTCAATCAACTGGTGTACAGGTTCCTGAGCCTATTGTGTGTGTGAGTGCGTGTGAGTGTGCAGGAGCACTTTGCTTACCACTCTCCATAGTGTATAGTAGGTCACTGGAAACGGGGGACCTACCAGAAATATGGTAGACTGCTAATGTGGTCCCAATATACAAAAAGGGTGACAGACAAGAGGCACTGAACTACAGGCCAGTGTCCTTAACTTGTATACCATGCAAGGTGATGGAGAAGATTGTGAGAAAAAACCTAGTAACACATCTGGAGAGAAGAGACTTCGTGACAATCCATCAATATGGGTTCAGGGAGGGTAAATCTTGCCTTACAGGCTTGATAGAATTCTACGATCAGGTGACAAAGATTAAACAAGAAAGAGAAGGGTGGGCGGACTGCATTTTTTTGGACTGTCGGAAAGCCTTTGACACAGTACCCCATAAAAGGTTGATGCATAAGCTGGAGAAACAGGCAAGAGTAACTGGTAGGGCGCTCCAGTGGATAAGGGAGTACCTAAACAATAGAAAGCAGAGAGTTACAGTGAGGAGTGAGACCTCAGACTGGCGTGAAGTCACCAGTGGAGTCCCACAGGGGTCTGTACTTGGACCTATCCTGTTTCTGATATACGTAAATGATCTCCCAGAGGGTATAGACTCATTCCTCTCAATGTTTGCTGACGACGCCAAAATTATGAGAAGGATTAAGACAGAGGAGGACAGCTTGAGGCTTCAAGAAGACCTGGACAAGCTGCAGGAATGGTCGAACAAATGGCTGTTAGAGTTTAACCCAAGCAAATGTAATGAAGATAGGGGTAGGAAGCAGGAGACCAGATACAAGGTATCACTTGGGAGATGAAATACTTCAAGAGTCAGAGAGAGAGAAAGACCTGAGGGTTGATATCACGCCAGACCTGTCCCCTGAAGCTCATATCAAGAGGATAACAGCAGCAGCGTATGCCAGGTTGGCTAACATAAGAACGGCCTTTAGAAACTTGTGTAAGGAATCTTTCAGAACATTATATACCACATATGTCAGACCAATCCTGGAGTATGCGGCTCCAGCATGGAGTCCATATCTAGTCAAGCATAAGACTAAAATGGAAAAGGTTCAAAGGTTTGCCACCAGACTAGTACCCGAGCTGAGAGGTATGAGCTACGAGGAGAGACTACGGGAATTAAACCTCACTTCGTTGGAAGACAGAAGAGTTAGGGGGACATGATCACCACATTCAAGATTCTCAAGGGAATCGACAGGGTTGATAAAGACAGGCTGTTTAACACAAGGGGCACACGCACTAGGGGACACAAGTGGAAACTGAGTGCCCAAATGAGTCACAGAGATATTAGAAAGAACTTTTTTAGTGTCAGAGTGGTTGACAAATGGAATGCATTAGGGGGTGATGTGGTGGAGGCTGACTCCATACACAGTTTCAAGTGTAGATATGATAGAGCCCGATAGGCTCAGGAACCTGTACACCTGTTGATTGATGGTTGAGAGGCGGGACCAAAGAGCCAGAGCTCAACCCCCGCAAACACAACTAGGTGAGTACACACACACACACACACACACACACACACACACACACACACACACACACACACACACACACAGTTCCAGTCTGTTCCAGTCTGTTCCAGTCTGTTCCAGTCTGTTCCAGTCTGTTCCGGTCCAGTTAGCAAATGGAATGCATTAGGAAGTGATGTGGTGGAGGCTGACTCCATACACAGTTTCAAATGTAGATATGATAGAGCCCAATAGGCTCAGGAATCTGTACACCAGTTGATTGACGGTTGAGAGGCGGGACCAAAGAGCCAGAGCTCAACCCCCGCAAGCACAATTAGGTGAGTACAATTAGGTGAGTACACACACACACACACACAGCAGTGTCAAGTTATGTTATGATCCTTTAGCAACATTGCTACACCCTTGTGGTTGTCTTGTGTGTGTGATTGTTAGCAGCTAACAATATGTTGCAACTGGTCGACTGAATACAAGTCCTCGACAGGTTTTGCTAAGACAAGTCTTCAACTTGAGGTGGTTATACAAGTTCTCAGACTGTATTTTGCTCGTGAAGGTAGCAACAAGTAACGTGTAATAAGTCTTTTGTAAGTCTTTTTTGTAAGTCTTTTTCGTCTTTCGCCTTTTGTAAGACGTGTAAGTCTTTACATAAATCCCACCCACGTCTACAAGTCTGTCTTCATAGATTCAGATTTATTTCTTTATTATGCACCCCATACCCATCTCGTGGGTTACAGTTACAGAGGGTTACAGAGACATGCCTTATCTTATCGGGGCTTAGCGTCTCCGCGGCCCGGTCCTCGATCAGGCCTCATTTTTATTACACATCCCCAGGAAGCAGCCCGTAGCAGCTGTCTAACACCCAGGTACCTGTTTACTGCTAGGTGAACAGGGGCATCGCGAGTGAAAGAAATTACCCCAATTGTTTCCGCCTCCGCCGGGGATCGAACCCGGAACCTTAGGGCTACTAATTCCGAGCGCTGTCCACTCAGCCGTCAGGCCCCACATAATGAGCATATATATATATATGCGAACAAGCCTGAATGGTCCCCAGGACAATATGCAACTGAAAACTCACACCCCAGAAGTGACTCGAACCCATACTCCCAGGAGCCACGCAACTGGTATGTACAAGACGCCTTAATCCACTTGACCATCACGACCGGACATAATGAGATGATAGCCGAGGCTATTTGAACCACCCCACCGCCGGCACTCGGATAGTAATATTGGGCATAGCATTTTACCAAATCACCTCATTCTTTGGGGCACACGTGAGGAACACAAATGCGAACAAGCCTGAATGGTCCCCAGGACAATATGCAACTGAAAACTCACACCCCAGAAGTGACTCGAACCCATACTCCCAGGAGCCACGCAACTGGTATGTACAAGACGCCTTAATCCACTTGACCATCACGACCGGACATAATGAGGTGATAGCCGAGGCTATTTGAACCACCCCACCGCCGGCACTCGGATAGTAATCTTGGGCATAGCATTTTACCAAATCACCTCATTCTTTGGGGCACACGTGAGGAACACAAATGCGAACAAGCCTGAATGGTCCCCAGGACAATATGCAACTGAAAACTCACACCCCAGAAGTGACTCGAACCCATACTCCCAGGAGCCACGCAACTGGTATGTACAAGACGCCTTAATCCACTTGGCCATCACGACCGGACATAATGAGGTGATAGCCGAGGCTATTTGAACCACCCCACCGCCGGCACTCGGATAGTAATCTTGGGCATAGCATTTTACTTGTGATGGTCAAGTGGATTAAGGCGTCTTGTACATACCAGTTGCGTGGCTCCTGGGAGTATGGGTTCGAGTCACTTCTGGGGTGTGAGTTTTCAGTTGCATATTGTCCTGGGGACCATTCAGGCTTGTTCGCATTTGTGTTCCTCACGTGTGCCCCAAAGAATGAGGTGATTTGGTAAAATGCTATGCCCAAGATTACTATCCGAGTGCCGGCGGTGGGGTGGTTCAAATAGCCTCGGCTATCACCTCATTATGTCCGGTCGTGATGGTCAAGTGGATTAAGGCGTCTTGTACATACCAGTTGCGTGGCTCCTGGGAGTATGGGTTCGAGTCACTTCTGGGGTGTGAGTTTTCAGTTGCATATTGTCCTGGGGACCATTCAGGCTTGTTCGCATTTGTGTTCCTCACGTGTGCCCCAAAGAATGAGGTGATTTGGTAAAATGCTATGCCCAAGATTACTATCCGAGTGCCGGCGGTGGGGTGGTTCAAATAGCCTCGGCTATCACCTCATTATGTCCGGTCGTGATGGTCAAGTGGATTAAGGCGTCTTGTACATACCAGTTGCGTGGCTCCTGGGAGTATGGGTTCGAGTCACTTCTGGGGTGTGAGTTTTCAGTTATATATATATATATATATATATATATATATATATATATATATATATATATATATATATATATATATATATATATATATATATATATATTATTAAATATGACCGAAAAAGTAAGATTAATAATTCTAACACGAATTTTCTCAATCTTTCGTACATTACGCTTCACTGTTGGAGGTAAATCAAAAATCACTTCTCCAAAATTCATTTTTATTTCTAGTCTGACGCGACACGGGCGCGTTTCGTAAAACTTATTACATTTTCAAAGACTTCACAAATACACAACTGATTAGAACTTACGTATCTCTGCTATTATATCTACATTTGAGTGAGATGGGAGGGATGATGTGGCATATAGTGATGTGGCATTAACACAAGACAGAACATGAGGGGATATTAATAGGGTATTAAAAGTATCAACACAAGACAGAACAGAAACAATGGGTATTAAATAGAAGTGTTTGTAGAAAGCCTATTGGTCCATATTTCTTGATGCTTCTATATTGGAGCGGAGTCTTGAGGTGGGTAGAATATAGTTGTGCAATAATTGGCTGTTGATTGCTGGTGTTGACTTCTTGATGTGTAGTGCCTCGCAAACGTCAAGCCGCCTGCTATCGCTGTATCTATCGATGATTTCTGTGTTGTTTACTAGGATTTCTCTGGCGATGGTTTGGTTATGGGAAGAGATTATATGTTCCTTAATGGAGCCCTGTTGCTTATGCATCGTTAAACGCCTAGAAAGAGATGTTGTTGTCTTGCCTATATACTGGGTTTTTTGGAGCTTACAGTCCCCAAGTGGGCATTTGAAGGCATAGACGACGTTAGTCTCTTTTAAAGCGTTCTGTTTTGTGTCTGGAGAGTTTCTCATGAGTAGGCTGGCCGTTTTTCTGGTTTTATAGTAAATCGTCAGTTGTATCCTCTGATTTTTGTCTGTAGGGATAACGTTTCTATTAACAATATCTTTCAGGACCCTTTCCTCCGTTTTATGAGCTGTGGAAAAGAAGTTCCTGTAAAATAGTCTAATAGGGGGTATAGGTGTTGTGTTAGTTGTCTCTTCAGAGGTTGCATGGCTTTTCACTTTCCTTCTTATGATGTCTTCGATGAAACCATTGGGGAAGCCGTTATTGACTACAACCTGCCTTACCCTACAGAGTTCTTCGTCGACTTGCTTCCATTCTGAGCTGTGGCTGAGAGCACGGTCGACGTATGCGTTAACAACACTCCTCTTGTACCTGTCAGGGCAGTCGCTGTTGGCATTTAGGCACATTCCTATGTTTGTTTCCTTAGTGTAGACTGCAGTGTGGAAACCTCCGCCCTTTTCCATGACTGTTACATCTAGAAAAGGCAGCTTCCCATCCTTTTCCGTCTCGTAAGTGAAACGCAGCACGGAACTCTGCTCAAATGCCTCCTTCAGCTCCTGCAGATGTCTGACATCAGGTACCTGTGTAAAAATGTCGTCAACATACCTGCAGTATATGGCCGGTTTCAAGTTCATGTCGACTAAGACTTTTTGCTCGATGGTACCCATGTAGAAGTTTGCAAACAGGACACCTAGGGGAGAACCCATGGCGACCCCATCTACTTGCTTATACATGTGCCCATCCGGGCTCAAGAAGGGTGCCTCTTTAGTACAAGCTTGGAGTAGTTTCCTCAGAATACTTTCTGGCATGTCAAGAGGAGTACAGGCTGGATCACGATACACTCTGTCGGCTATCATTCCGATTGTCTCGTCCACAGGTACGTTGGTAAACAGCGATTCTACGTCCAACGAGGCTCTTATCCCTGTGGCCCGTGTGCCCCGCAGTAAGTCCACAAATTCCTTTGGAGACTTCAGGCTGAAGGCGCAAGGAACATAAGGAGTCAGCAGGCCGTTGAGTCGCTTCGCCAGTCTGTACGTGGGTGTGGGTATCTGGCTAATGATTGGCCGAAGTGGGTTTCCAGGCTTGTGCGTCTTGACATTTCCATACGCATATCCAGGTTTATATTCCCCAATGATCTTTGGCAGGTGGAGTCCGGATTTCTTGGCGTTCACAGTTTCGATCAGTTTGTTGACCTTTGCTTTTAATTCGGCTGTAGTGTCCTTCGTTACCCTTTGGAACTTAGTTTGGTCAGAGAG
Source organism: Procambarus clarkii (assembly GCF_040958095.1). NCBI lineage: Eukaryota > Metazoa > Arthropoda > Malacostraca > Decapoda > Cambaridae > Procambarus > Procambarus clarkii. The sequence continues at coordinate 15,438,828 of NC_091186.1, forward strand.
TATGATGTTCATTTTCGCCAGATATTCGTCTTTTTTAAGAATGACATATATTGGCGACTTGTCACCTCTCCTGACAACTATCTCCTTGTTCTCACGAAGGCTTTTAGCTGCCGCTTTAAGCTCGGGGGACAGTATGGTGCTTCTGTAGTTGCCTCGATTCTTTCCTCCTTCTGCAATAAGTCCAATGGTTTCATCGAAGACATCATAAGAAGGAAAGTGAAAAGCCATGCAACCTCTGAAGAGACAACTAACACAACACCTATACCCCCTATTAGACTATTTTACAGGAACTTCTTTTCCACAGCTCATAAAACGGAGGAAAGGGTCCTGAAAGATATTGTTAATAGAAACGTTATCCCTACAGACAAAAATCAGAGGATACAACTGACGATTTACTATAAAACCAGAAAAACGGCCAGCCTACTCATGAGAAACTCTCCAGACACAAAACAGAACGCTTTAAAAGAGACTAACGTCGTCTATGCCTTCAAATGCCCACTTGGGGACTGTAAGCTCCAAAAAACCCAGTATATAGGCAAGACAACAACATCTCTTTCTAGGCGTTTAACGATGCATAAGCAACAGGGCTCCATTAAGGAACATATAATCTCTTCCCATAACCTAACCATCGCCAGAGAAATCCTAGTAAACAACACAGAAATCATCGATAGATACAGCGATAGCAGGCGGCTTGACGTTTGCGAGGCACTACACATCAAGAAGTCAACACCAGCAATCAACAGCCAATTATTGCACAACTATATTCTACCCACCTCAAGACTCCGCTCCAATATAGAAGCATCAAGAAATATGGACCAATAGGCTTTCTACAAACACTTCTATTCAATACCCATTGTTTCTGTTCTGTCTTGTGTTGATACTTTTAATACCCTATTAATATCCCCTCATGTTCTGTCTTGTGTTAATGCCACATCACTATATGCCACATCATCCCTCCCACCTCACTCAAATGTAGATATAATAGCAGAGATACGTAAGTTGTAATCAGTTGTGTATTTGTGAAGTCTTTGAAAATGTAATAAGTTTTACGAAACGCGCCCGTGTCGCGTCAGACTAGAAATAAAAATGAATTTTGGAGAAGTGATTTTTGATTTACCTCCAACAGTGAAGCGTAATGTACGAAAGATTGAGAAAATTCGTGTTAGAATTATTAATCTTACTTTTTCGGTCATATTTAATAATATATGTCTACAGGAAAGACTGCTACCAAAATATACTAATATATATATATATATATATATATATATATATATATATATATATATATATATATATATATATATATATATATATATATATATATATTCAATCATTTACACAAATGCATATACACATCGATTATCTTTGTATATCACAAGTGATTCAACAAGAGGCACAGAACAGTCACTATACAAGGCACTTTACATCTATGGTGAGTCACACAGTTACTAGTCTTGCTCCACACCCACCCAACTGGGCGGCAGCTTTACAGTCATGTGCTCCACACCCACCCAACTGGGCGGCAGCTTTACAGTCATGTGCTCCACACCCACCCAACTGGGCGGCAGCTTTACAGTCATGTGCTCCACACCCACCCAACTGGGCGGCAGCTTTACAGTCATGTGCTCCACACCCACCCAACTGGGCGGCAGCTTTACAGTCATGTGCTCCACACCCACCCAACTGGGCGGCAGCTTTACAGTCATGTGCTCCACACCCACCCAACTGGGCGGCAGCTTTACAGTCATGTGCTCCACACCCACCCAACTGGGCGGCAGCTTTACAGTCATGTGCTCCACACCCACCCAACTGGGCGGCAGCTTTACAGTCATGTGCTCCACACCCACCCAACTGGGCGGCAGCTTTACAGTCATGTGCTCCACACCCACCCAACTGGGCGGCAGCTTTACAGTCATGTGCTCCACACCCACCCAACTGGGCGGCAGCTTTACAGTCATGTGCTCCACACCCACCCAACTGGGCGGCAGCTTTACAGTCATGTGCTCCACACCCACCTAACTGGGCGGCAGCTTTACAGTCATGTGCTCCACACCTACCCAACTGGGCGGCAGCTTTACAGTCATGTGCTCCACACCTACCCAACTGGGCGGCAGCTTTACAGTCATGTGCTCCACACCCACCCAACTGGGCGGCAGCTTTACAGTCATGTGCTCCACACCCACCCAACTGGGCGGCAGCTTTACAGTCATGTGCATGCATTACCTACAGTAAACAAATTTTGGATACTTGCCTAAGATTCCCGGCAGTACATCGTTATGAATAAAGTACTGACACATGTCTTGGACACCATTGATGGTGTTATCTCTGAATTCTGCGATTTTTTTTTTTCACCTTCCATTATATAATGGCGCTCTTCACAGTGTTCCCGTTCTCACACTTGACTCAAAATAGGTCCTATTTATACAAGTTCCTATTTTATCAACAATAATTTAGTTGTACTCTATAACAACTAGTATAAGTCTCTTATTGACTGTGGAAGTTGTACAAGCACAGCTGTATAATTCTTGGTTATACAGGACTAAAGAGCAGCGTACACATGCTAAAGTATACTCAAAGTAGTATATACATTTTAAAACTATACATAGGTCATGCTCGCTTCCAGCACTTAGAATCTTGAAAACCTATACAATCATATATAAATTCATATCACATTCAGGACTATATATATTCACAACTATTCACAACTTCACTATATATTCACAACTATTTATACGAACCATAACAACTGTTGTTGGAGTGAACAAGTGAACATGACAACAAAATTGACCGAGACAAACTAATTAACATTTATAGCTTTGAAACTACATAGGCAGCAGTTATGGATGAGAGTTTGTTCCCAAGAATCTAGCTAGTAACTACATTTAGTTGCCAAAATTGTGTTTTTTTCTTCACGAAGGAAGATAAACTAATTAGTACATTTCACCGTAACGAAATATTAGGAGAGTTTACCTGGACATAAAAATGGAAACAGTTTGCACAACGTTAAGCAAAAACGGTCTTTATCACAACACAGCAATTTTAACGGAATTACAACTGCACTTTTAGCGGGCGTGGCGCCCAGTAGACAAACATTAGCTAATGGTGGTGATCCTGTCAATATGCCCACCTCCTCTATCCCCCCACCCTCTCTATCCCCGCTAGTCATGGGGCTCCAGGGGGGGCTAGTGTATCTATCCGATCATGGGGGTCCCACCACCTCTCCCTTACCCCTTTCCCAAGGTGTCCGGCTCACAATACCCAAGCTCCAGGAAATCCACCTGTTGCTTCCTCTCGCAACACTCACTCCCACACACTTACTCTCTCTCCCCCCTCACACACTCTCGCCCCACACTCAATATCTCCCCCACACACTCTCTTTCCCCCCCCCCTCACACACTCTCCCTCCCCTCCTCATTCACTCTTCCCACCTCAATAAACGTAATCAAAGAACATTGAAAATTGTATTCTTACAAATAACAGAACAAGAATTCTCTTAAGAGAAAATACAGGAAATCTAGTTTTTAATTATCCTAACTGATAATTATATCAGCTTATAATCATATAATATATGATAGGAGAGGATAGAGGGGCGGCAGCAGCAACAGTGTGACTGATCAAGTGTTCCTGAGCAAGCTACCTGGGCAGGAAGAGCCAGGGTAACCCAGGAGAGAGGGGGTTAGGTAGCGGAAGTAGCTCCTTAGTCAAGGAAGACCAAGACAAGCGAGCAACCCGCGTAGGCTATCAAGATTTCCAACCCTGTGACACGTGATGAATTGCACTATCACCATCTACAATCACCTATGGTCATTGCACGGAGCAATGACACCATCGCGTCTGTTTGGCATCGCTGGCACGTCCTTCTCGAGGCCCTTTGGAGGCACTTTTTGGAGGCACTTGCAAGAACACCGAGGCGTGACTTGTTGTTCCCGCCACCGTCAATCTTCCTCCACGCTCATCATCTGCTGTAGCAACTCCCAGACCTCCGTCTCCTGGCCACAAACCACTTAATATAGCTTTCTCAATTGTTTGCCCTCTCATATACCGTATAGATATATGAGAGGGCAAGAGAGGAGAGAGAAGGCATCTATACTGATACCGTATAGATGTAAAAAATGTGGTTTCTCTTGCGTTATCTTCAGTTGTTTTCGTGTATAGATCTGTAGATACAAGAATTATTGCCACAGTTCCTCAGCTGCATCATACTATAGGCCCTTGTGACCACTGTATTAACTGTAACATCACTGTATTAACTGTAACATTGCTGCTAGTCTAGGGAGATGGATTTCAGTGTTATCATTGCCAAGGACAACATTTTTTTAAATACATTTACACATATATTGGGTCTTTCCTTCCCCTTCAATGGTAACACTTCTATCGTAGCTTTGTAAAATTAAATATGATAGGCGAGACCCGAGAGCTCAAGCTCAACCTCCGCAAGAACAGCTGAGTACATACATATACATAAATACATATATACGTAATATAATTAATATGTAGATGACAGGACAGTTCAAAAGATCGATGCTAGACAAAATGACTGTATGATGGAGAATGTACTTTTATTATTATTATTATTATTTTCTACCACAGACGTGGCCAGTGTACTGATGGAGTGACTCGCCCTCTCTACTAACCCCGCTACATTATCCTCTCCTTCTCTCCCTTCTCCTCACCTCTCCTCTTCCTCCCTCATTCTCCCAATAATATGCACGAGAAACAACCTGCAACTCCTCTTTACTCCGCTAATCTCTTATGTGCAACATTATTGTAAGTTTCACATGTTTAGATGTATTGCAATCTTTATCACTGTCTACCGCTTCAAATACGGTTGGATAGCCATGTTAAGTGTCTTGTGTTCTTTTCTTTAAGTACAATTGGCACTTTCATCTCTTCAAGTGGACGATATATGTCTATGATTCATCTCCCTTTAACAGTGCCAAATTTAAATGATTTATCGAGCAAGCTCGACACGAGGTTAACCAAACACTTCCTGACATTCTTTTAAGACCCCCGAGGACACACACACGTGTCAGCCGCCCTCTCAGACCTCTCGAGGGGGGAACTTTGTGCAAAACTTGTGTCGAGGGTTTTAATGGAGCTGTGTTCTGCCTGGTGCGCCCCGCCTGGTTGGCCATCAGTCTCCGTAGAGCACCTGTCATCGTCATTACGGCGGAGAAAGCACACAAGATATTCCTGACACTCTCAACACAGTACATTACCGCTGCGTCGTTGGAAACACTGATAAACACTCTAAACTGCCGAGTGAACTTGTCAATTGGACATGCGTTAATAAAAAAAAAAAAAAAAAAAAAAAAAAAAAATAAAAAAAAAAAAAAAATATATATATATATATATATATATATATATATATATATATATATATATATATATATATATATATATATATATATATATATATATGCAATTGACGATCACAAAACACTGATCATTTTATGCAGAAAATCCACATATTTCTCTGTGGATTTTCTGCATATATATATATATATATATATATATATATATATATATATATATATATATATATATATATATATATATATATATATATATATATATATATATATATATATAAATATATAAGATCTGAGGAGCTGGAGGAGCTGTACAACTTGTGACAAGTAGTCTATAAAAAATATAAAAAGGGTTGGGAAGGGGGGGGGGGCAGCGCAGTGATATAACCTTAAAATGTTCCTTAAGGTTATTATCTTCAGGTGGTTAAGAGGGTCAATGTTTCCGCGGCCCGGTCTCTGCCCACTGGGGGGGGGGGTACGATCTGTTTAACTATAGGCTGTCAAGACACCTCTACTACACCACCTCTGCTTGGATAGATGACACTATAAGGCCTGAGGGAGATGAGTTGGGAGTGAACAAGTTACAGCCCCGCTCCTATACCAGGTAAGTTACGGGCTCACCATAGCCCGTGCTACTTACCGCTCCTGTGCCAGGTAAGTCCACTCCAGGCTCACCATAGCTCGTGCTACTTGATATCAGTGGGTGGTAATGTCAGAGGGTGGGGTTGATATCAGTGGGTGGTAATGTCAGTGGGTATTGGTGTCAGTGGGTAGTGGCGTCAGCCAGTAGTGGGGTTAGTGGGTGGCAACATGAATCGGTGTTAATATCAGTGGGTGGTGGTGTCAGTGGGTGGTGGTGGTGTCAGTGGATGGTGGTGGTGTCAGTGGGTGGTGGTGTTAGTGGGTGGTGGGGTTAGTGGGTGGTGGTGTCAGTGGGTGGTGGTGTCAGTGGGTGGTGGGGTTAGTGGGTGGTGGTGTCAGTGGGTGGTGGTGGCTGAGGTGAGGTTCTGGTCAGGGTTAGCTGACCTCGCTCCCCCAGCCCCGGGGGCGTGGGGGGGAGAGGGGGGCAGGGCACACCCTCACCCTCTTTACTTGTATATAATCATTGGTATTTTGATCATCTAATTATATATATATATATATATATATATATATATATATATATATATATATATATATATATATATATATATATATATATATATATATATATATGTAAGTATATCTTTCATTAAATATGACTATATATTCAGTGTTGATTACTTCCGAATGTCATATTTATTCAAGGTTGACTAAAAGAATACAAACTGTATAATGTATTATACGTATTATAATTAACACAACGTTTCAAACCTGTAAAGGTTCATCTCTCTATACTTCTTTCCGGATTATTTCCTACGTTCTTCTTTCCTCCCTCCCTCTTGTGCTCACTATGCATGGTCTATAATATTATTTGAGTGAAGTTTTTGAATTTTCTATTCTTGGATGAAGGTTGTACCAGTGGTCCAAGTACCGTCTTACAGTGGTGGTGATCTCGTGGTATTGTTCTTCATCTTCGTTGCATTCATCGTGGCTATAAGCATTGTTCACCCAGGGTTATCAGTGTTATTCACACTTGTGTTATTCTTTCAAACTCTTTACTCACGCTGCTCCATTCAGTGCAGAGGGATTAAGGGTTCGAGAACACTGCCTATTGTATCAGGGCATTCACCCTTTTCCATTCAGGCATAATCGTAGGTTTGTAGGCTTGGTATATACGCTGGTGCTTAGAGATATGTCTGGTTTTGCTATTAACACATCCGGGAAAGGCAGACTGTTATTGTTACTATTCTCATGCGTGAATCATGAGAATCATGACTCTCTCTCTCTCTCTCTCTCTAGATGGCCTTCAACAACTTGGGCTGGACGGTAGAGCGACGGTCTCGATTCATGCAGGTCGGCGTTCAATCCCCGACCGTCCAAGTGGTTGGGCACCATTCCATTCCCACCGTCCCACCCCAAATCCTTATCCTGACCCCTTCCCAATGCTATATAGTCGTAATGGCTTGGCGCTCTCCCTGAAAATTCCCTTCCCTCTAGATGGCCATTTTAGACCAATTAATTATTCTAGGTCTTTTACTATTACGAATATGTCGACATAACGGCAGCATACTCTTGGTTTTGCCTTCTACTGGATACTTTCTCCAAGATGGTGCCCATGTCAGAATTAGCAAACAGCACCCCTAAGGGGGAAGCCCATTGGTACTGCGTCTCTCTGTAAATACATGTTACCTTGTGGACTTATGAAAGGAGCTTTCTTTGTGCATGGCTTCGAGGCTCTTCAAGTGTGGCTCAGGTATGTCTTATTTAGGGGTATACTCTCGTCTCTGTATACTCTGTCCAGTGTCATCTGTAAAACAGTGTCAATCGTGAAGTTGGAAAATAGGATATATATATATATATATATATATATATATATATATATATATATATATATATATATATATATATATATATATATATATATATATATATATATACATATATACATACATACCCGAGGGTTACATATACCCGAGGTTTGCCTGTAGTCGGTTTCCAGAGTTTTTCTACTCTCCACACCTGGCCAGGGGGTGGAGACGTGTGATAACTTAATCTGTTAAGGTAGTTGCTGGCAGCGGCCGCAGCCTCATATTTATGTTCAGTTCAGTTTGTCGTCTCGAGGGAAGAAATAAACAAGAACTATTAATAAGTACCGAGACTTCCGCCAATAGGCAAAGGGAAGGAAAACAAAAGAAAATGGTCGTCTTCCTTTGGGCCTCGGAACCAACTCAAGGTATGGTGGTGACGCCGGGAGGGGGAGGGGGAGACACTGACCACAGATCCCACACAAGACTACAGGATCCCCCACAGGATTTCCCACAGGATCCCACCCAAGACCACAGAAGAACAATTACACTCTCGTCAGGTCGTAACCACCGCTCGGCTTCCATAAAGCTTGACCACAATAATATTAAAATTATCGCGAGAACATGGTGATCACATGTGGCTTGAGCACATGTGGCTACATATGGGGGTCACTCTTCTATAGTCAACCTGCAGGAGTCTGAGTCTTATAAGGTGGGCAGTGATATCTGGTTGATACCTGGTTGATACCTGGTTGATGGGCTTCTGGGAGTTCTTCTACTCCCCAAGCAAGGCCTGAGGCCAGGCTTGACTTGTGAGAGTTTGGTCCACCAGGCTGTTGCTTGGAGCGGCCCGCAGGCCCACATATCCACCACAGTCCGGTACTCCTTGAAGAAATGTATCTAGTTTTCCCTGGAAGATGTCCACGGTTGTTCCGGCAATATTTCGTATGCTCGCTGGGAGGACGTTGAACAACCGTTGACCTCTGATGTTTATACAGTGTTCTCTGATTGTGCCTATGGCACCTCTGCTCTTCACTGGTTCTATTCTACATTTTCTTCCATATCGTTCACTCCAGTACGTTGTTATTTTACTGTGTAGATTTGGTACTTGGCCCTCCAGTATCTTCCAGGTGTATATTATTTGATATCTCTCTCGTCTTCTTTCTAGTGAGTACATTTGGAGAGCTTTGAAGCGATCCCAATAATTTAGGTGCTTTATCGCGTCTATGTTCCCTGTACTCCTTCTATTTCAGCAATCTCTCCTGCTCTGAAGGAGAACGTGATCCACACACCGAGGGTGGGGGGACAGGCACTACAGCCCGGTTGCTAAAGGTATTCTTTGAGATTATTTGTGCACATCCTGCCGTGCCTTTCCCCTGGTCCCTAAAGGCATTATTTCCGCGTGCAGGTTCAAAACCAGTTCCTGGAGATATTGTCTCGGTAAATTATGATGCATCTCTCTCTCTCTCATCTTGAAGGAGAACAGATTGAGAGGCTTCAAGCGGTCGTTATTATTAGATGTTATACCGAATGGATTCGTAGTGGAAAGATTCTCATCCACATGTCCTTATGGTACCTCCTAATCCACCAATCCCTGATGGTACCTTCAACACCATCATATATACCTCTGAATATATATCATATATATATTCTCTGAGCTATATATCTCCTCTACCCCCATAATCTCTTCAAAGAGTGACACGATGAACCATACTCGCTCCGCCTGCAGCCCACACACCAGCGCAGTCATCACAGCCAGGAAGATCCAATATTTTTCTTCAGTCAAACACGAGAATTTCTCGATATTTATATATATATATATATTTGCAACGAGATAGTTTTTTTGTTTACTATTTCCAGCTAGGTGCTTAGGGACGTAGACCACGATGCCTGGCACCACCCAGGTACTGGACCCAGATTCATGAAGCAGTTACGCAAGCATTTACGAACGTGTACATCTTTCCTCAATCTTTGACGGCTTTAGTTACATTTATTAAACAGTTTACAAGCATGAAAACTTGCCAATCAGCTGTAGTTATTGCTATAAACAGCCTCCTGGTGCTTCGGAGCTCATTAACTGTTTAAAAGTTGTAAACAAAGCCGCCAAAGATTGAGAAAAGATGTACAGGTTCGGAAGTGCTGGCGTAACTGTTTCGTGAATCTGGCCCCTGGTCTAGTTGTGCTGGCCGAGGTTGAGCTCCGGCCAAAAACCTACACAGACCCACCAATAGTCTGAGACTCGTTACATAACGAGTCAAGAGACGAACGGAGGACCTATTGGTCTGCACTCCAATTGGTTCTCAAGTGAGCAGTGTTGTCACCTGTGATGCTAGGCTCCGTCACGTGGTGTCGCAGGTGTGGGGGGTCTGGTGTGTGACGCAGGTGTGGGGGGCCTGATGTGTGACGCAGGGGTTGCTGCTGCATGATGACGAAGGACGAGTCGAGAGAAAGCAAGGAAGGATCTGTGGCGACGGAATCTGCCAGCCACCACGATCCGCGCGGCACCGGATCAGCTGCCTCCCGCGTTGACCAGCTTCACGCCGCGAGCTGCGCTTCACGTCGCGAGCTGCGCTTCACGCCGCGAGCTGCGCTTCACGTCGCGAGCTGCGCTTCACAGCAATCTGCGCAACCGATGGAACCCGGACGACAAGCCAAGACCAACGGAGGAATAACCAAATCACATTAATAAATCTGACGCGTCGGAGACGGCCGTTCCAACAGACTAAACCTGTGTGTGTGTGGAGGCCCACGACGAGGAGTGGGTGCTGGTCTAGCCCAGAGGTCGTGAGGGCTGCCGGGGTAGACCCAGATGGAGATCCGACTCCATATAAAACACACACATCAAAGGGCTCATAATCTGTTGCTTCACGCTTCACCTGCCACCGAGGACACGTCTCCAAACGTCGCCTTAATCATATCGTCCGCCGGACGATATGATTAATAACTCCCGCTGTTGGGAACAGGACCCTAGATAACCCTAACAGCCTCTTAGGGTTATCTAGGGTTGCCTTCCCCTAGGTATACTACTGACACAGGATGAAACCCACAACAAGTGTATAGCTCCAGGGGGGGGGGGTTATATAGGAAGAGCCTGACGGCTAAGTGGACAGCGTCGGGATTCGTAGTCCTAAGGTTCCGGGTTCAATTCCCGGCGGAGGCGGAAACAAATGGGCAAAGTTTCTTTCGGCCCTGTTCACCTAGCAGTAAATAGGTACCTGGGAGTCAGACAGTTGCTACGGGCTGCAGTTTCCTGGGGGATGTTTAACAAAAAGGAGGCCTGGTCGAGGACCGGGCCGCGGGAACGCTAATCATCTTGAGATGATTTCGGTACCTCCCAGGTACCTATATTACCAAGTGAACAGGTGAATGGAAATGTGCCCAAATCGTTTCTGTCCTGCCCGGGGATCGAACCCGGGTCCCTCGATTCAGTAGTCTGGAGAGGGAGAGTGTACAATATTACTCGTCGGGGTCAGAAATCTTGTGCACATACATATATACCTTCTCAAGATGGTATATATGTATGTATACATACACATGTTAGGCTACACAACTGTAGCCTAACTCCTGGACACCAATTTATTGATGGTGAACAGTTGTATTAGGCGAAAGGAAACGTGCCCCAAATGTTCTCTGTCCCGTCTGGGAATCGAACACGGTATCGCCGATTGCGAGTCGAGAACAAAGCCATCTGTTCTACAATCGTGGATAAGAATAAATATATCAAATAAAAATGAGGTGAATCGAAACAATAAGATTTGAATATTATTTGTTGAGAAGGAAACCTAGTAAAAATATGAACTGTTAAAATTAATATATAGAGCATGCAAATATTGGACAGTAACTACACACACACACACACACACACACACTCACACTCACACACACACACACACACACCCACACACACACACACACACACACACACACGCAATGTATACAACAGTTATACAACATCCTACACTTGTCTGCATAACAAGGGAAAAAAAAAAGTAGGCAGAGTAGGAGGAAGCGGAGGAAGAAAGACAGGTAGGGACAAAGGTAAGGAACGATGGAAGTATAGGGAGGGAGGATACATAGGGAAAGGAGAATGATAGGGAGGAATAAAATGGTAAGAAAAGGAGTCATATAGATATTGAGGTAAAGAGAGAGATTCGAAGGGAGGGAGGTAGGAAGGGAGGGAGGTGGGAAGGGAGGGAAGGAGGTAGGGAGGACATCACCAAACTGGGATGGTGTGTGTCAACACCACAACAAAAAAGTTTCCTCACACCATCTCTTTTTCCACCTCCAAGAGTCATATCTTTGGCCCGTCTTCCTCAGTGCACATTTACGATATATTCCTCCCTACATCCAAACCCATCACTCTTCACCCCCGCTCAACCATAGCCTTGACCACTAGTGTCTAGGCTCAACGTCCTGGCGGCGGTTGGGTGTGTGACCAAGGCTCCTGCTTGCTGGGCTAGTTAACAGTGGAACACAGTAGCACAACACAGTAGATATGCGACAAATGTCTCAAAATATTTCTGGGGAAATGCTGTTATATTCCCTTTTTTTACAGCTTTAATTTGTAAATTCTATTCCACTAGTAACTACACTGAATGAGTTGTTGCAGGACCCTATCTAAAAATAAATCTCAGAGGAATTGATAGTATCATTGGTGAGGGCCAGGGACTAAGCACCACTTATTTCAAGCATAGTCAGGTATGAAAAGCCGCTAAAGACACACGTGACTTAATATTTCAATATACACACCTGTCTTACTGGACAGCTGTCATGAACAAATTTAATATCAAGGCAAGTATCCCTGACAATCCAGCCCGTCTTTCAAAGTTTCCCAACGTCAAAAACCTATCGTACTAAAGTGCCCTTATCCTAACCTACCAGAGGACCTGAAAACACAAAACGGGACAGTATATCAAATTCGCGAGCCGCTACTGTTTTCTAGTACGGCAATTGTTGGCCTTAGGTAGAGTATACGTCAAAATTCGACGTTCTATTAGGAGGACGGATTGAACACTCACCCCCCTGTTATAAAACGTCAAAGACCAACCTACTTAGTCCAGTGTTACCACTTTCTCACACTTTTCGGTAACCCTGCCACTTCGACTGGCCGATACAGCTACGAAGTCACTTCTTGCAGGTCAGGGGCCAGATTCACGAAGCAGTTACTCAAGCACTTATGAACCTGTACATCTTTTCTCAATCTTTAGCGGTTTTGTTTACAATTATTAAACAGTTAATGCGCTCCGAAGCACCAGGAGGCTGTTTATAACAATAACAACAGTTGAATGAGAAGTTTTCATGCTTGTAAACTGTTTAATAAATGTAAACAAAGCCGTCAAAGATTAAGGAAAGATGTACACGTTCGTAAGAACTTGAGTAACTGCTTCGTGAATCTGGCCCCAGGTGTTCGATCTCCGACAGTCTTGGTGATTGGGAACCATTCCCTCCTTCTGTCCCTATCTCTCCGACCTTACGCCGTCCTCATATCCCAAATCCTACACCGTCATATCCCAGCTCCTATCCTGTCCCCCCTATCCCTTTCACGGGATGTATATTAATAGTGACAGTCACACACACAGAGATCACAATAACGTGATTAAGGCAGTGTCTGGGATGCTCCAGGACGCAGGTTCGAATCCTCGTCACGGCCCTTGTGGATTTATTCATTTAATAGTGACAGTGTTCACTATTAAATTCTCTACAACTAATTCTCTTGCACCTATTGCCGTTCTCTTACAATCTGACACACCCACACAAAGATTGCAATATTGCATAATAAAGAAGAATGAGAAAATCTCCCGAAACTAATAAAGCTAGAAGAAACAAAAGAGCATCAAATTAAATTAAAAACTTTATTCGTAAATGTTTGAACATTTATAATTGGGTTTGCATAACATATTACAGTACATTATTGAAGACTCACAATAGTGAAAGAGGGTGAAATAAAGGAGCAATTGCTGGGGGCCATGAAGGTCCTGGGGCCATGAAAATGCTGGGACCATGAAGACGCTGGGACCATGAAGACCCTGGGACCATGAAGGGGGATGGTGGGGCGCGGGACTGGGGGGGGTGCCGCACATCAGTATTAGAGTCGCGTCGCCTCACACACTTTTAAGGTTGGGAGAGGCAGGCAGGACCCACCTGTCCCTGAGGTGTACACGGCTCAACCCATACCCGCTCCTCCCAACCCACTGAGCATATGAGTACGACCCACACACACACACACCAATGGAATGCATTAGACAGTGATGTGGTGGAGGCTGACTCCATACACACACAGTTTCAAGTGTAGATATGATAGAGCCCAGTAGGCTCAGGAACCTGTACACCAGTTGACTGACAGTTGAGAGGCGGGACCAAAGAACCAGAGCTCAACCCCCCACAAGCACAACTAGGTAAGTACACACACACACCCTCAGGAACCTGTACACCTGTTGATTGACGGTTGAGAGGCGGGATCAAAGAGCCAGAGCTCAACCCCCGCAAGCACAACTAGGTAAGTACACACACACACCCTCAGGAACCTGTACACCTGTTGATTGACGGTTGAGAGGCGGGATCAAAGAGCCAGAGCTCAACCCCCGCAAGCACAATTAGGTGATTAGGTGAGTACACACACACACACACACACAACCAATCTCAATCTCACTCCTAAATTGGAGATTGCCTATGCAGTGAACATAACAATAATGAAAATCGAAAGATCTGGTACGCCGATGAAAGTCCTGGGGACAAACCCTGATGTGATAACAATAATGGAGACTAAATTAACTGGTATGATTATTAATGCAATATTTAGAAGGGAATATCAGGTAATGCAAAGAAAGCAACCGGAGCTATGAAAGGGTTTCTGTGATTGAATGTGTGTGTGTATTCACCTAGTTGTGCTTGCGGGGGTTGAGCTCTGGCTCTTTGGTCCCGCCTCTCAACCGTCAATCAACTGATGTACAGGTTCCTGAGCCTATTGGGCTCTATCATATCTACATTTGAAACTGTGTATGGAGTTTGCCTCCACCACATCACTGTCTGATGCATTCCATCTGTTAACTACTCTGACACTGAAAAAGTTTTTCTAACGTCCCTGTGGCTCATTTGGGTACTCAGTCGCCACCTGTGTCCCCTTGTTCGCGTACAGCCCCTGTTAAAAAGTTTATCTTTATCTTCCCTGTCAATTCCTCTGAGAATTTTGTAGGTAGTGATCATGTGTCAACTTACTCACACGCAATAGAAACCGTAAATGTTTGCGAGGCGCTATAATTTATAGTACACTCTATTTTGTCCGCTGGGGATTTTGATAGCAAAATGCGATGTATTATTCGAGAGTGGAGAGCATGAACACACTGTTACAATCTACCATCTCTAAGACCAAGATATACTTCAGCAGCCACCTTAACAACACCAGGAGGTAAGGAGGCTGCAACAGGCCTCTTGGGTCATACTCCGCCTTATTTCACCCCATTCTCGGTTATATATCTGCTGCAGCTAAATTGTATTCACTTATACCTATGAAAATGTTGACATCATCAACGAAGCGCGTGTAATCAAACTGTAAAATGGACTTTTGGATAATTATTTTTCAACTTCCTTCTCAGGTGAAGAACATAAAGAAATATAGATAAGATTCGTGCTAGAATCATCGATCTAACAGTACTCTAATCCACTTGGAGAGTGGGCGGAGGAGAGAGTGTGAGGTGGGCGGAGGTGGGTGGCGGAGAGGGCGTGAGGGCGGAGGAGTGGGCGGCATGAGAGGTGTATAGTGTGGCCGGCATGAGAGGTGTATAGTGTGGGCGGCATGAGAGGTGTATAGTGTGGGCGGCATGAGAGGTGTATAGTGTGGACGGCATGAGAGGTGTATAGTGTGGGCGGCATGAGAGGTGTATAGTGTGGCCGGCATGAGAGGTGTATAGTGTGGGCGGCATGAGAGGTGTATAGTGTGGGCGGGAAGAACACATTAGCCCTGGGAGTATCACCACCACTCGCCCATCGCCGCTTTCAGCCAGCAAACGACCATCATTACCTTACGATTCACAAACTCTTACGCCGCCGACAAGCGCATAAAGGATCCCTTACCTCTGGGAACGTGGTGCTTCACTTTCACTAGTAACCACAGCTTTAGCGTTTAACAAATTTCTACTCTGCATATTGTAAAAAAAACTGTTGTTTCATCTCAAAGGCATAAATTGTCTTAAAGCTCTATTGCATCTTTGTGTTCAGGAAACTAAAGTATTATGTGGTATCTGTCATTTATAATAGATCTCCAACTCACTTATTATCTTTCAGTTCAAGAACCTGTCTCTTTCTTCCATACAATTGTGTAGTTCATCATTTTATGTGAGCACGCAGGTCATTCAGCACCCCGACCTAACTATAGGCAACACATGCATAAGACAGCAGTCTGCCAGGGTTCTCAGGCTCTTCTAAGACGCAGCCGGACAGTCTCACGTTAAGACTTCGTCCTGGTATAAAGTTTAGCCTTAATGAACACATCCACCACATTACCTTTTAATGTTTGACTACACAACATTTATGTATGAATATTACAGTGAACATTTCGCCAAGTTCACGGTAGGCACAGATCTTTGCTTTAATTCAGTAGTCACGCAACCGTTTGGTCCACCTGTCATTTGCAGAGGTCCACCTCTAGGCTAACATCGACACCCAATTTACCCCCTCTGTTGTCATTGGCGTGATTTACCCCCTCTGTTGTCATTGGCGTGATTTACCCCCTCTGTTGTCATTGGCGTGATTTACCCCCTCTGTTGTCATTGGCGTGATTTACCCCCTCTGTTGTCATTGGCGTGATTTACCCCCTCTGTTGTCATTGGCGTGATTTACCCCCTCTGTTGTCATTGGCGTGATTTACCCCCTCTGTTGTCATTGGCGTGATTTACCCTCTCTGTTGTCATTGGTATGATTTACCCCTCTGTTGTCATTGGCATGATTTACCCCCTCTGTTGTCATTGGTATGATTTACCCCCTCTGTTGTCATTGGCGTGATTTACCCCCTCTGTTGTCATTGGCATGATTTACCCCCTCTGTTGTCATTGGCGTGATTTACCCCCTCTGTTGTCATTGGCGTGATTTACCCCCTCTGTTGTCATTGGCATGATTTACCCCCTCTGTTGTCATTGGCATGATTTACCCCCTCTGTTGTCATTGGTATGATTTACCCTCTCTGTTGTCATTGGCATGATTTACCCTCTCTGTTGTCATTGGCATGATTTACCCCCCTCTGTTGTCATTGGCATGATTTACCCCCTCTGTTGTCATTAGCATGATTTACCCCCTCTGTTGTCATTAGCATGATTTACCCCCTCTGTCGCCATTGGCATGATTTACCCCCTCTGTCGCCATTGGCATGATTTACCCCCTCTGTCGCCATTGGCATGATTTACCCCCTCTGTCGCCATTGGCATGATTTACCCCCTCTGTCGCCATTGGCATGACTTACCCCCTCTGTCGCCATTGGCATGATTTACCCCCTCTGTCGCCATTGGCATGATTTACCCCCTCTGTTGTCATTGGCATGATTTACCCCCTCTGTTGTCACTGGCATGATTTACCCCCTCTGTCGTAAATCCAACACACCGACCACACTTAAAGATATCCTCCTCTGTCACGGTTCTTTCTTATGTTGGCATCATTCCTACGAACTCTTCTGTTACCTGCAAATCATCAACACCACCACCACATGTATTATGTACAAGTTGTATCATACACGATACATCTATACTTTTATCACTTGCTAAAACAAATGAGTATATAGGCCTTTATTGTCTCTTAAAGATGACTTGAAACACGTCTGATAGTCTACAACAGAACCGTAAATAACTTGATATATAATGGACAGCCATTTATAAACATATACGCTACAAGGGCCCCACGAGTATCTCCTGGATTGTACCTTTAAATGGGCACAATAGACAAAAAACTGAGTAATTTTGCCAGTACATATTCAGTATTTTTAACTTCAACCGTGTTAGCTGTGTGGTCAAAGGTACCGCTGAAGCAGCGAGGAGATAGAGTCGCGGGCCAAATGTTTGACACCCCAGAGATAGACCTTACTACCCCGAAGTCACTCTCAGGTAAGCACTATACCCTCCACCTTCACTCTCACCACACCCACCACCTCCACTCTCACCACACCCACCACTACACCCACCACCACCACCACAACAAGGGGCGTGTCACCGGACGTGAGGTGTGCCAGGCACTCCCCCGTACTCGTCACTTTCCAATCCTCCTCCTGCTCCCGAATGACTGACGAGAAGCAGCCAAGACGGCCCTTGTGACCAGAAGAATACGCTAAACTTTCGTAAAGAATATTTAAACTATTGTACAGCAGTTCGTGACTTCCGTGACTCAAAGCAACGAGAAACGATTCAAAACAGTTAAAACACAAGGTAAAAATAAAACAGTCCGGTGAACAGTAACTGCAGTGGTCACCAGTCTTATTATGTCAAGACTGATTCATGTAGCCATCGGGGGAGAGGAGAAAGCCTGAGACAAAGATCACGATTGAGAAATCAATCAGTTCACGCTACAATGAAACATTTTCCGTATTCTGATGGCGACAGAGGGGGTAAATCATGCCAGTGGCAACAGAGGGGTTAAATTATGCCAATGACAACAGAGGGGGTAAATCATGTCAATGGCAACAGAGGGGTTAAATTATGCCAATGACAATAGAGGGGGTAAATCATGTCAATGGCAACAGAGGGGGTAAATCATGTCAATGGCAACAGAGGGGTTAAATTATGCCAATGACAACAGAGGGGGTAAATCATGTCAATGGCAACAGAGGGGGGGTAAAGGAATGCGGGGTTCGAACCCAACGTACTGGACACAGTTCATCAATTACTCATCCACTTACGAAGCCTGTACATCTTTCAACAATCTTGGTGTTTCCTTTACATTCATTAAAAAGAGTTAAAAAGATTCGAATCATAATCCATGGTTACTATTTTCCTAAACAACATCTCGAGGCTTCAGAGCTTATACACGGTCTAGTAAATGAAGACAAAACCGCCACGATTGTTGAAAGATGTACAGGTTTCGTAAGAGGTTGCATAAATGCTTGATCAATCCTGGTGCTGGCCCGGCGGGCGCCAAGTAGCGTGGAACAGTGTGCTTGGGAGGGCGCCAGCCAGGGGCGAATTTGCATAAGGAATGACCACGGGAGGCAGTTAGGCGCAAGGTCTGCACCACCTGCCTTCTCCTTTGGGGGAACATGAGCACCACCCTCACTATCATGTGTGGTGAACATGACCACCACCCTCACTATCATGTGTGGTGAACATGACCACCACCCTCACTATCATGTGTGGTGAACATGACCACCACCCTCACTATCATGTGTGGTGAACATGACCACCACCCTCACTATCATGTGTGTGGTGAACATGAGCACCACCCTCACTATCATGTGTGGTGAACATGAGCACCACCCTCACTATCATGTGTGTGGTGAACATGAGCACCACCCTCACTATCATGTGTGTGGTGAACATGACCACCACCCTCACTATCATGTGTGGTGAACATGACCACCACCCTCACTATCATGTGTGTGGTGAACATGACCACCACCCTCACTATCATGTGTGTGGTGAACATGAGCACCACCCTCACTATCATGTGTGGTGAACATGAGCACCACCCTCACTATCATGTGTGTGGTGAACATGAGCACCACCCTCACTATCATGTGTGTGGTGAACATGAGCACCACCCTCACTATCATGTGTGTGGTGAACATAAGCACCACCCTCACTATCATGTGTGTGGTGAACATGAGCACCACCCTCACTATCATGTGTGTGGTGAACATGAGCACCACCCTCACTATCATGTGTGTGGTGAACATGACCACCACCCTCACTATCATGTGTGGTGAACATGAGCACCACCCTCACTATCATGTGTGGTGAACATGACCACCACCCCTCACTATCATGTGTGGTGAACATGACCACCACCCCTCACTATCATGTGTGGTGAACATGACCACCACCCTCACTATCATGTGTGGTGAACATGAGCACCACCCTCACTATCATGTGTGGTGAACATGACCACCACCCTCACTATCATGTGTGTGGTGAACATGAGCACCACCCTCACTATCATGTGTGTGGTGAACATGACCACCACCCTCACTATCATGCATGGTTGCAATAAGAGAGCAGTACACAGTAGAATAACATGAACAGCATAACATCATGAACCCGCCACAGGGGTGCACTCACCATAGCCCGTGCTACTTGTCGCTCCTGTGCCAGGTAAGTCCACTACGGGCTCACCATAGCCCGTGCTACTTGTCCCGCTCCTGTGCCAGGTAAGTCCACTACGGGCTCACCATAGCCCGTGCTACTTGCCCCGCTCCTGTGCCAGGTAAGTCCACTACGGGCTCACCATAGCCCGTGCTACTTGCCCCGCTCCTGTGCCAGGTAAGTCCACTACGGGCTCACCATAGCCCGTGCTACTTGTCCCGCTCCTGTGCCAGGTAGGTCCACTACGGGCTCACCATAGCCCGTGCTACTTGCCCCGCTCCTGTGCCAGGTAAGTCCACTACGGGCTCACCATAGCCCGTGCTACTTGTCCCGCTCCTGTGCCAGGTAAGTCCACTACGGGCTCACCATAGCCCGTGCTACTTGCCCCGCTCCTGTGCCAGGTAAGTCCACTACGGGCTCACCATAGCCCGTGCTACTTGCAACTTTTGGTTCCGACTTGCTGAATCTATAACAAGTCAAGTTCGGCTGGATAGGAGAGATAACATCGAGAGAACAGTGGGAGAAGTGGTCGGGGTTGGCAGCGTGGTTGTGGGTCCGGGAAGAACATCGTCTCAAGGTCACATGTGAACAACCGGTATTAGTAAGTAGGGCTCTCCTGTACTAAAGCATCTTACCATTCAATTATCTTGGCCTCTTTTGGGGAGCATGGGTTAAGAAGTGTCTATTTCAAAGTATTAAATAAACTCCTATTTTTTTCAAGTATCATCCTGGTTCCTGTCTTAGTGATATTGGGCTTACCGTCCCCCTTTGACCCCTAGTGACCCTTAATTATCCAGTACTCCTTCTCCCGTCAGTCCCTCGGACAGGTGTAATACAAGGAGTGTACCCGTCTTGTTCCCGTTTATTCTATAATACACTCCAAGTGGTTGCAGGATTATTCGAGTGACAGGCCAGGATCCTGTTGCCATTCATATGTTCCTTACACCTGATTGATGAAGATTAAGCCACCCAAGAGGTGGCACGGGCATGAATAGCCCGTAAGATATTATACAATCTACAAGTCCTACGGTTCTTTCCGGTCCCCTGTCCGGTAAACTCAGGGGTGGTGACCGCATTATTTTTTATTTGGTAAGTCATACGGAGGCTGTAGCAGCTAATATTTCCCCCTCACACACTCTCTCACTAGCTCTCACTCTCCCTCACTTTCTATCCCCCTTTAGTTGTCTACGTAGATCTCAATCTATATTAAGGAATTGTTTAGGTCCTCGTATGATGGACCGAGTGTTAATATATTACAAGATCGCTAGAGCATCCGTTATTTCAATGGTGACAGCGGTGCTCCTATACGGTAGTATATGGTGGGAGAACATGTGCACCACCCTCACTATCATGTGTGTGTGTGGGGAACATGAGCACCACCCTCACTATCATGTGTGTGTGTGGGGAACATGAGCACCACCCTCACTATCATGTATGTGTGGTGAACATGATCACCACCCTCACTATCATGTGTATGTGTGGTGAACATGAGCACCACCCTCACTATCACGTGTGTGTGGTGAACATGAGCACCACCCTCACTATCATGTGTGTGTGTGGGGAACATGAGCACCACCCTCACTATCATGTATGTGTGGTGAACATGATCACCACCCTCACTATCATGTGTATGTGTGGTGAACATGAGCACCACCCTCACTATCACGTGTGTGTGGTGAACATGAGCACCACCCTCACTATCACGTGTGTGTGGTGAACATGAGCACCACCCTCACTATCATTGTGTGTGTGTGGTGAACATGAGCACCACCCTCACTATCACGTGTGTGTGGTGAACATGAGCACCACCCTCACTATCACGTGTGTGTGGTGAACATGAGCACCACCCTCACTATCATTGTGTGTGTGGGGCAGTGAACACAATCAATCCCCAACTGCAATAAAACCAAAACAGAATTACCTGGACAAAACTGTACATGCAAAAAAAAAATATTGCATGGTCAGTGAAGGTGTTATAATAACCGAGGAGAGAATACCAGATCTTAAGGAGGAAGGCGGAAGTAAGGAGAGAGAGAGTTCCCAGCACGCCGGCGTGTGCTGCAGTTAAAATGTCTTAACTACTGGGAAAATACCAGATCTCGCAGACTCTGGCCGCTGGAACCTCACAAGGCGACGCTCACCGTTATTTTCACGGTGAATATCACATTAGTTCTCATTCATCTCTCACTGGCACTCCGGGAGCTCTCTCACTTTCACCCATGGGGCTTTATCGCGGGTTTTCAAATGTCACCTGTCACCGACAGTCACACAATGTCGACAGACCGACATCGGCACCGGTCAAATTATTTTGCATACTCTTGGTGCTGTACGAAAAGAATTTAACATGGCGTCCAAATGGCATCATTTAGGACCGCATGTGGCGGCGCTAAACCCACTCTTATATATCCCACCCGTCACCCTAATACAACGTCGCAGTTTGACGTATACTCTGAGGCCAAGAACCCTCATCCTAGAAAACTTTTAGCGGCTCGCGAAATTAACACATGCTGTCCCATTTCCCTGTTTTGGGTCCTGTGGTAGGTTAGGATAAGGGGCACATTAGCACGACAGTTCCTCGACGGTGGCAAACCTTAGGATGTTGTTGTTGTTATAGATTCAGCTACTCGGCACAAGTTCCAAGTAGCACGGGCTATGGTGAGCCCGTAACTTACCTGGCACAGGAGCGGGGCAAGTAGCAAGGGCTATGGTAAGCCCGTAGTGGACTTACCTGGCACAGGAGCGGTGCTGTGCCTGAAACCTTAGGAGGACGGGCTGATATCTCCGCGGGCATTACTGGGCAGCCATTGAAAGAAAACGTAACACCTTCGAGGAGAGACTAAACCACAACCACCCCTGAATAGTATGGTTTCCCCGGAGTCGGGGACAGGCAGTCTCTTAGGGGGTGTATCAAGGTCCCTTTAAGCCCTAAGCTAACCGCTGATCTTCCCCCATGTAACCCACAACAGTTGTCTAATTCTCGTGTACATGTTTACTGATATGTGGATATCACAATCGACTTGAGAATAGTCCAGGACGGACCGAAACGTCGTCGTCCCTTCACCTTCTAGTGTGTGGTCTGGTCAACATGTGCATATCAGGTTTAAGCTTGCTTGGGAATTGAGCCCGGGATCGTTCCGTTGCAAGGCGACTACGCTGCCCCCACAGGATGGTTATGGGGTCCGTAATAAACTAAGTCAATTACAACGATTAATACAGTCACTAACGAATGCCCAGGAATATATTTATTTAGGCGTGTACTTGGGAGTACCCAGGGTGAAGGTTCGAGTCCACTCCATGACTCAAGTTGATTTTCTCATACATATATATATATATATTAAGAATAACTGCGCGGACCGCTAAAGTATTCCCAAGTCAGCCATGCGTATTACAGCTTCCCAGAAGACATCAAATCCCCGTGGCGTAGTGGTAAGACCACTACGAAGTTAGCCTGGCGTTCCGCGAGCGCTTCGTCCTGGGTTCGTATCCTACCCGGGGAGGATTTCCTGGGCGTCAATCCTTAACACTAACCTTTGTTTAACCCAACAGTAAAATGGGTGCCTGGTTGTTAAACAATTTGGCGGGTCGTATTCCGGGGAACATAGGACAAGGACCTGCCCAAAACGCTACGCGTCCTATACAAGAATATAAGAACTCTTGTATATATTTACATAAAATCAAAGAACAGGACTTTGTTATTCCGTAACGCTGCCGGGTATTGTGATACAGTCAACTGTTGTTATGGTGACGTGTGTGCTTAACAGTTCACCATAATATGAACAGGTAACAGCTTGGTAGTGATTGTTAAACTTGTAGTTTTAACAAGGTAATTAAACTGAACTAGGACAAACACTCGTGTTAGGATTTAGAAGCACTGTAATTACTGTAGACCGTAAACCCTACACTTATATACAGTAATGAACTGTATCAATGAATACGGTTTACATAGAAGAGGCTTAGTGGAAGTAGTGAGTGTAGGGTGAGAGGAGAGAGCCACAGGGGAGAGGAGGGAGCCACTGGAGAGAGGAGAGAGCCACCGGGGAGAGGAGGGAGCCACCGGGGAGAGGAGAGAGCCACTGGGGAGAGGAGGGAGCCACTGGGGAGAGGAGAGAGCCACCGGGGAGAGGAGAGAGCCACAGGGGAGAGGAGAGAGCCACAGGGGAGAGGAGAGAGCCACTGGGGAGAGGAGAGATCCACCGGGGGGGAGGAGAGAGCCACTGGGGAGAGGAGAGAGCCACAGGGGAGAGGAGAGAGCCACTGGGGAGAGGAGAGAGCCACCGGGGGGAGGAGAGAGCCACTGGGGAGAGGAGAGAGCCACTGGGGGGAGGAGAGAGCCACTGGGGAGAAGAGAGAGCCACTGGGGAGAGGAGAGAGCCACCGGGGGAGAGGAGGGAGCCACTGGGGAGAGGAGAGAGTCACTGGGGAGAAGAGAGAGCCACCGGGGGAGAGGAGAGAGCCACTGGGGAGAGGAGCCACCGGGGAGAAGAGAGAGCCACCGGGGGAGAGGAGAGAGCCACTGGGGAGAGGAGAGAGCCACCGGGGAGAGGAGAAAGCCACCGGGGAAGAGGAGGGAGCCACCGGCGTCAACACCAGCCGGGTTACTGGTAATGGGGGTCGGAGGGCTTCCTGTTCCACGCCCCGTGCGGCCGGCCTTGATCTTCACCCTACCGGTGCCTAGCCACCTAGCTGCCCTCCTTTCCCTCCTCCCTAGCTGCCCTCCTTTCCCTCCTCCCTAGCTGCCCTCCTTCCCTGTCCTCCCTAGCTGCCCTCCTTCCCTGTCCTCCCTAGCTGCCCTCCTTCCCTGTCCTCCTTCCCTGTCCTCCCTAGCTGCCCTCCTTCCCTGTCCTCCCTAGCTGCCCTCCTTCCCTGTCCTCCCTAGCTGCCCTCCTTCCCTGTCCTCCCTAGGTGTCACCTGTCCTTCCTCCATGTCTTCCTTAGCTCCCCTCTCTCTTATTGACAACTTATACGTCTTACAAGGGCTCAGGTAAGGGCCAGGGTTGGCAGTGTCCGCGAGAGATGTATGGTATGGGGGAGACAGATCTCCCAGGATGCACAATGCCTGTCATAACAGTTATGTCTGCCAGAGCACTGGCAGCCAGCTGGACGCGCAGTGACGTCCACCAGTCAAGTCACGGTCGTCAAGAAGTTGCTGCTGACTCAACATGCTCCACTTACCAGTTAAACTGGAGACACTGCTACATCACCTCAGCTACTGTCACTTCAGATTAACAAGAGATGGTGTACCTTCTTGCAAATTATTAATTATTATTAGTATTAAGTACCCATCTTCTTGAGATTATCTTGAGATTATTTCGGGGCTTTTTAGTGTCCCCGCGGCCCGGTCCTCGACCAGGCCTCCACCCCCAGGAAGCAGCCCGTGACAGCTGACTAACACCAAGGTACCTATTTACTGCTAGGTAACAGGGGCATTCAGGGTGAAAGAAACTTTGCCCATTTGTTTCTGCCTCGTGCGGGAATCGAACCCGCGCCACAGAATTACGAGTCCTGCGCGCTATCCACCAGGCTACGAGGACACCCCATGCATTATAATATGTTTCATGACTCGAGACAATTATACACATGTATACAAGACACCTCACACGTTGTTGTTGTTGTTTAAGATTCGCTACACAGAACGATCAGTTCCAGTAGCACGGGCTATGGTGAGCCCGTAATGTATTTACACCTCACACGTGTGTACACCATTTAATAGTGAACTGGAAGTGACGAGACTAACACTTGACCCACAAATCTGAAAATAAAAGAATTGACGACGTTTCGGTCCGTTACTGTAGCGTTATTAAGTCGTGACAACACGACTGGAAAACCTGTAGAAAGTATAGCCCGTATAGAGCCCCGGGCTCTACACGGGCTATATCAGGGGCCAGGGGCTATATCACGGCCCCCCCCCCCCCGGCGACCAGCGCCTCGACAGGCCAGGGGCCAGATTCACGAAGCAGTTACGCAAGCACTTACAAACGTGTACATCTTTCCTCAATCTTTGACGGCTTTGGTTACATTTATTAAACAGTTTACAAGCATGAAAACTTGCCATTCAACTGTTGTTATTGTTATAAACAGCCTCCTGGTGCTTCGGAGCTCATTAACTGTTTAATAATTGTAAACAAAGCCGCCAAAGATTGAGAAAAGATGTACAGGTTCGTAAGTGCTTGCGTAACTGCTTCGTGAATCTGGCCCCAGACCATTAGTGCCCACCGTGGCCAGTGTTCTCTCGCAGTCGCCAACCTGACCCCAACCTGACCCCCCCCCCCCCTAGGGAGGCACAACACGGTCCTGGGGTCACTTGGGAGTGAACGCAGGCGGGGCAAGACAGTGTTGGGAAGGATACTGACAAACGTCCCTTCACTCTTGATGCTGGGGGGAGGGGTGTTGGTGGGGAGTGCTTAGGGGGAGGGGTGCTGGCTGGGACTGCTTTAGGGGTGATGGTGCCAGGAGGAAGGGGAAAGGGTGACGAAGGGAAGATGGCGCTAGAATGGGGAGGATAGGTCCGGCTGAAGACTGCTTGTGGGACGCACATCAAATATGTTACTCATACCCACATCTCCACCTTCCTGTGCGTGCGCGCGCGCGCGCACACACACACACACACACACACACACACACACACACACACACACACACACACACACACACACACACACACACACACACACACACACACCTGTTGATTGACGGTTGAGAGGCGGGACCAAAGAGCCAGAGCTCAACCCCCGCAGACACAACTAGGTGAGTACAACTAGGTGAGTACACACAGTCTTATCAACACTCACATGACCTATGACACTTGTACTAAATATAGAGCAACATTCAGAGTAAGATATGTAACCCCAGCTGGGGAATACAGTTAATTTTGATGTTGATGCACACGGAAATAGAGCAGCTCCTGAGGCTAGAATCATGAAGTAATCATGTTTTCTTGTGATTGATGATTGATAAAGATTAAGCCACCCAAGAGGTGGCACGGGCATGAATAGCCCGTAAATGTCCTCTTATATTCACAAACGTCTTAAATATCCACAAGATCACCTTTCAATGATCATCACCCCCCCCTCCTTTCACCTTCCTCCTCCTCCCTTCACACTCTCTCACTCACGGCAGACCGGTCCACGGTACGGGTCTCTTGCCCCCCACCTTGTCCAAAACAAATCAGGAAGCCAGCAAGATTTACGGGCTATTCATGCCCGTTTCATGCCCGTGCCACCTCTTCGGTGGCTTAATCTTCATCAATCAATCACCAGCAAGATACATTTCCTCGACTCTTATAGCACGGAATAGATCCCTTACTGCTCTAAACCTCCCCCCGCCTCCCCCCCGGGGAGGGGTCTCAGCGTGGTATTGAAAGGGAATGTAGGCATGGATTCATCAAGCATTTAAGTGTCCGTTTACGAAACCAGTACATCTTGCCTCAATTATAGAGACCTAGTCTCGATTTTTATACAGTTTATGACCTTGTCAACCTTAACTTGTCAACCCTAGGTTATTGTTGTTATGGAAGCCTCGTAGCGATACGGAGCTTATAACCTGTTTAATGTAAACTGAAGCCGCCATGATTAGGAAAGATGTACATGTTCCGCAAGTGGACACGGAAATGCTTGATGTCTTCTGCCCCTGGTATTAAACCCGCCGATGGTCGGCGTTCAATCCCCGGCCGTCCAAGTGGTTCGCCACCATTCCTTACCCCCCGTCCCATCCCAAATCCTTATCCTGACTCCCTTCCAGGTGCTAATATAGTCGTAATGGCTTGGCGCTTTTCGCTGATAAATTCCCCTTCCCATAGCGCCTGAGAAACACCAGGAATAATAAGAAAATATATTCCCAAATACCTTACTTTAAAAATTTAATTTGATACATCTTTCAGTTTTGTCAAGTTATTGGCGAAATTATCGGCACTTACCCCCCCCCGTTTAGGAAACAATTTCAGGTGCTGGTACACCTTATGAGAGATTGTTAGGAAACACCGCACTGGTTTACCAATCCACGCTCGTATCACAACCCGTTCTCGCACTTGCTCATAGTCAATATTGGCTTATTAATGAGTACATATGTGACATACTAATTTATCGTGAATATTTTCGTATCAAGGGGGCTTTAAGTGTCGTTGACTCAAGAGGAGGGGTAGGGGGGTAGGGGGGGATTAAGTAAACACTGTTTAATCTACATCAAATTCCTGGTCGTGGTGTGTAACCTCTTGGTGTGTGTGTGGCACAGTGTATATACAGCCAGTGACTTATGAAGTCAGCAACACTGTGAGTATCCTCAACACCACCACCACACGGGTGACTAGTGGTAAACAAGGTTGGTAGGTGGGTGCAAGCACCAGCCAGGTGCTTGTTCAACAGGTTGTTCAACACCCTCCCAGCAAGCATAAGAAATATTGCCGGAACAACCGTGGACACCTACAAGAGGAAACTAGATTTATTCCTCCAAGGAGTGCCGGACCAACCGGGCTGTGGTGGGTATGTGGGCCTGCGGGCCGCTCCAAGCAACAGCCTGGTGGACCAAACTCTCACAAGTCAAGCCTATGACCTCGGGCCGGGCTTGGGGGAGTAGGAGAACTCCCAGAACCCCATCAACCAGGTATCAACCAGCCACACTCCGGCGTTCACCAGTGGTGAAGGGAGCTGCTAGGTACGGGACGGACACAGGCTGGTCGGTATAGGCCAAAGTTAAATCCTTTAACAAGTATTAGCAATTATAGACACCCCAACCCCAAGTGATTTTTAGAGATTCAAGTGTGAAATACATGGCGCGATTCCCATGGAGTTTTTCGCGAGTGTAATATATTTTCTAGCAAGCGGCCCCATCCACTATTACCCACAGCTCCCACGTACGTAGGTTAGCTTAGCATTTTAAAAGCACTACAATCACCTTCTGTGGTTGAGTGTTCAATAAACCCATGAACTATATGTTTAACACATCTCTAACACTGTCCATGGAGGACAGAAGGAAATGTATATATGCTGGTTAGCATTGTAAATGTCTGGCCACGTCTGTGGTAGAAAATAATAATAATAATAATAAAAAACAGCTCCCGCTCCATCACTCACACCTCACACGAACCTCTAACGATAGAGCATACAGACATTGCGTAAGTAACTCCCCAGTTACAAATACTTTCATTTAACTTTTCACTTTTTACCGTCTCTCTGCCGTCATGGGTTTGTCCTGGGCGTCCGCCTCCCCCACGTCCACGGCTCCAGGAGGATCTGGAGTTTCTCAGCACGGTCCTTCACGGTACTCCAAAGCCTTTTTCCCCAGGCGATGCTTATATCCCGCCGATAACGCCTTCAATGGCGGCCTTGTGGGACTCCCACTTGAGCTGGGGGTAAGGGGGGTTATGGGGGAGGAGGTTGGCGAGGCGTGGAGGTTAGTGGGGTGGGAGGTCAGTGGGGTGGGGGGGGGGAGATATTTGGGGTGGAAGAAGGGGGAGTGGATGGGGGTCAGAGGTGGTTCAGGTCGAGGGGCGTTAGCACGAGACGCAAGACGGGATATAACTCGGGACTCGAGCCGACAAGAGACCAAATTATATGACTGAGACAGTATATCAGGGTGGCAAAGGCTTCGTGCATTCTTCGTTTTTACGGGCTCACCATAGCCCGTGCTACATGGACACTTCGTCCTAATAGCTAAATCTGAACAACTTCGTGCATTCCATCTTCTGGCATGAAGTATATAATGGGTAAGAAACTGGCTAGGTTACCTTGAGGTGTTTCCGGGGCTTAGCATCCCCGCGGCCCGGTCGTCGACCAGGCCTCCTCGTTGCTGGACTGGCGTCTTAGATAAGATTATAATTTGTAATGTTTAACATTATCTGGATACTTCCCAGCCCCGCATGGCCGCCCACACAACACCTGTGGCTCAAAAGTTAGGGCATTATGTGGTTACATTTCCTTACACCTGATACCTCTGTTCACCAAGTAGTAAACAGGTACCTAGGAGTTAATCAACTGTTGTGGGTTGCTTCCCGGACAAGGTCAGTCGTTGACCTGGACCCTATAAGGACCTAGATAAGCCTAACAGATTTCCTTTACCCCACAAGAGAGAAAAGCAAATCATTATCGCATATTAATTTGATCCACTTCAATAAGTTATACCGTGATCTAATTCTGCCTAAACAGTGGGTAAATACCGTGAATGTTCCCCAAGTGCAAACCTAACAATCCTGCTATAGGCCTAGTGCCTATAGTGCCTATATTGAGTGCCTATAAGCCTCATCATGCACAAGATGCGTGAAAGAAACATTCACCGTCGCCTCCATAGACCAGGCGAAGGAGTTCATCGACTTAACAAGCACAACTAACTGCATGGTCAGTATTGACGCACCAACACACACACACACACACACATACGCGTGTGTGTGTGTGTGTGTGTGTGTGTGTGTGTGTGTGTGTGTGTGTGTGTGTGTGTGTGTGTGTGTGTGTGTGTGTGTGTGTTGCTTGACCTCGGGGCAGCTGTTGATAAAGCAACACCAGACTGTGATCCCGCGTGTGCTTGTGTGCTTGCTGGTAAACTGCTGGTATTAGGAAAGATGTACATGTTCCGCAAGTGGACACGGAAATGCTTGATGCCTTCTGCCCCTGGTATTAAACCCACTTTCTCAGTGGACTGGGTGCTGAGTGCCAGCTTCCTAAGTGGAATGGGAGTTAAGTGTCGACTTCATGAGTGAAAATGGGCGCTAAGTGGGGATTTCTTAAATGGATTGGGAGTTAAGTGACGGTTAAGTGTGATTAAAGATTAGTTTAAGTGAAATGGAAGGA
Organism: Procambarus clarkii; assembly: GCF_040958095.1. Lineage (NCBI taxonomy): Eukaryota > Metazoa > Arthropoda > Malacostraca > Decapoda > Cambaridae > Procambarus > Procambarus clarkii. The sequence goes on from NC_091186.1 coordinate 15,469,574, forward strand.
GGAGGAGGAGGGGGTTAAGGGGCAACATTTAAAGTGGAATGTGGGTTAAGAGGAAGCTTCTTAAGTGGAAATGAAGCCCAAGGTTCCCTTTGATGAACTCGTCTGAAGACCAGGTCGCTTGGAACCCTTCAAGAATGAGGGCCACCAACCTGTCCTCTCACTTAATCCCTCGCATTTGTTTGTGGAATCTACCAATCCGTTTAAAATGCGACGTATTCCTAAAATAATAAACCAGCGTAATATTGACGCATTCCATGCATCGGCCTCGATAGGTTCGGTGGGTTAATTGGGTTTGTACGTTTGTAGATAATGAGTCACAATAACGTGGCTGAAGATATGATGAGTCACAATAACGTGGCTGAAGATATAATGAGTCACAATAACGTGGCTGAAGATATGATGAGTCACAATAACGTGGCTGAAGATATAATGAGTCACAATAACGTGGCTGAAGATATGATGAGTCACAATAACGTGGCTGAAGATATAATGAGTCACAATAACGTGGCTGAAGATATGATGAGCCACAATAACGTGGCTGAAGATATGATGACCAAAACGCACACACCAGAAGATATGATGAGACGACGACGTTTCGGTCCGTCCTGGACCAGTATCAAGCCCCCATACGATTAGATAATGGTCCTGGATGGACCGAAACGTCGTCGTTTTTTCATCTTGTGGTCTGAACGTTTCTGATTAGGCAGAACGGTTGCCTTATTATCCGGAGTGGCAAACTGGGAGAACGAGCCGAGTCAACATCCTATAATGACCATTATTGCTAATATTTAATTGTCGGAAGGATGGGTAGATGGCGTCCTGGTGTACGCTCCAGATCTGGGCGAGTTGAAACAGTCAATTGAACTTCTTGGTTCACTGGTGTTGACAAGGTGTCCACTGGTGTTGACCAGGTGTTCACTGGTGTTGACAAGGTGTTCACTGGTGTTGACCAGGTGTTCACTGGTGTTGACAAGGTGTTCACTGGTGTTGACCAGGTGTCCACTGGTGTTGACAAGGTGTCCACTGGTGTTGACAAGGTGTCCACTGGTGTTGACCAGGTGTCCACTGGTGTTGACAAGGTGTTCACTGGTGTTGACAAGGTGTCCACTGTTGGCTGGAGGGAACTCAGTATAACAATGTTCCCTCACTTCTCAAATAATCAGACCAAACATACAAAGATGTCACACAACATTAACCCTAAATTAACCTGTCCTCACACTTGCAGAAATGTTGACGATATCGCAACACCGTCAAAACTCCGGTAATTTTAGTGGAAAGATTAATAGCCTCACAATATGGACGCATCGCCCGATAGAGTGGGTGGGGTTGCGTGGGTGGGTACGCTAGTAGTTACGCACAACCACTTCAGATTTGACGCTTGGTATAACAGAGTGAACCGGCACTCTACAAGAACGTAAACAAACATAGGTTGGCACTATCACTTCAGGACACGCCGGATCCTGATTTTGTTTTGTTTTTGTACAGAAGATGGAGAGGTGTAGTAGAGGGGAACTTTTATATATATATGGGAAATATAGTATGTATGATACACGCACATTCAGCACCGCTTCTGTGTCAGGTAAGTCCACCACGGGCTCACCATAGCCCGTGCTACTTGCCCCGCTCCTGTGCCAGGTAAGTTACGGGCTCACCATAGCCCGTGCCACTTGCCCCGCTCCTCTGCCAGGTAAGTTACGGGCTCACCATAGCCCGTGCTACTTGGAACTTGTTCCGAGTAGCTGAATCTATAACAACAACATACATATGATACACGGGAGACATCTCCCGTCACGCAGGGTGCAGTCGCACCTCCACAGATCTCCAGTATCATCTATTGATACTGGTAATGGCTCAAAAGGGCCACCACTTATGGGCTATTCATGCCCGTACCACCTTTTGGGCGGCTTAATCTTCATCAATCAATATATATGATAGGAGGCGGGCTGTACGCCTTGCTGGCACGACGTGTATGTACTTGGTAACTAAGCTAATTTAGATACTATAAACACAGTAAAACCCTAAGGTTATTGGCGCTATTTACGGGTCGGATCGTGGCGCGTCTAACATGGACTTCTGAACGGCCTTCTTCCTTTGAGTGAGGCGTAAATGCCTTTCCATTGGAGACTTTCAGCACCGTGGGGAGTGGGGACCTGCTGCATGGGTAACAGCTTTTCCTCCGTATCAATGTACCCTGGTTTTGCGCCCTGGTGAGGCCACTCCAGACCGACAACCAGAGCGCAACTCCATAGTCTCCTGAGACTGAGGGATGCCTACTACTATAATCGTTCAATAGGTAGTTACAGCCCCGCTCCTGTGCCAGGTTAAGTCCACTACGGGCTCTCCATAGCCCGTGCTACTTTCAGCTATTGGGAACAAAAAGTTGCATCTAAAACAACAACGTTCAATACAACGAAGAACATTCTGACCATGCAGTTGATAGTTCTTCAGACTGTCAAAAATGTGATTCTAGTATCAATTTTGAAGTATTATATGTACTGAAGGAGGTTATATCTTGAGGTTATCTTGAGATAATTTCGGGGCTTTTTAGTGTCCCCGCGGCCCGGTCCTCGACCAGGCCTCCACCCCCAGGAAGCAGCCCGTGACAGCTGACTAACACCCAGGTACCTATTTTACTGCTAGGTAACAGGGGCATAGGGTGAAAGAAACTCTGCCCATTGTTTCTCGCCAGCGCCTGGGATCGAACCCAGGAAGACAGGATCACAAGTCCAGCGTGCTGTCCGCTCGGCCGACCGGCTCCCGAAGGAAGCGACGACTAATCCGCAAAATAATAGTTTATGTTAATTAATGGCCGATCCTTTGAAAACACTTCGAACAGTTTAATAGATTTACAAATCCACATTTTTCGAATTTTATAACTATGATAAATCTTGCCAATATAATAGGCTTTGCACACTACCAATAAACTTGCCCCTCGTGGCAAATTTAGTTTTTAAATATTCCAGGACGGACCGAAACGTCGTCGTTTCTTCATTTTCTGATGTGTGGTTTGATCGTCAATAGGCTTTGCATTGCAGTAAACTTCCCGTCTACTCAATATACATTGTCCACAGGATGAACAACCCAGCGGGGTTTTCTTCCTTCTGGGGAGTGTTGCACATGCTGCTATGGCGGTATGTCCGTTGTACATACTAAGAAGGTTAGGTTAGGTTGTGGTTTTCTATTCAGCTTTTCAAGGTAAACTCAAATATTCACAATAAATTAGTATGCTACATATGCACTTATTCATAAGCAAGATATTGACTATAAGCAAGTACGAGAACGGGTCTACTCACAAGATGAGTGGCGCTGTTCAATAAACTCGCCCCTCGGGGGGGGGGGGGGGGGTAAAATTTAAATTCAGTATTCACCGTAACCTAAACCGAGTCAATGTGTGTCAAGGTAAACTATATGCCACATTTTTCACTCAAATCGGCTGACCGTTCGGGCGCTAGAGCAATCACAGACATATTAGAGGAGGTACAGGAAAGACAGGAAGTGGTGCGGCATGAACACTATACTGGACAATATGACAACAGGATGTGTATGTCCGTCAGTGTACCGTCCCCTCCGTGACCGGTGACGGGCACTGCCGGGTTACACACACACACACACACACACACACACACACACACACACACACACACACACACACACACACACACACACACACACACACACACACACAAGAATCATTCAGAACTTTGTATACCACATATGTCAGGCCAATCCTGGAGTATGCGGCACCAGCATGGAGTCCATATCTAGTCAAGCATAAGACTAAACTGGAAAAGGTTCAAAGGTTTGCCACCAGACTAGTACCCGAGCTGAGAGGAATGAGCTACGAGGAGAGACTACGGGAATTAAACCTCACTTCGCTGGAAGACAGAAGAGTTAGGGGGGGACATGATCACCACATTCAAGATTCTGAAGGGAATTGATAGGGTAGATAAAGAGAGGCTATTTAACACAAGGGGCACACGCACTAGGGGACACAGGTGGAAACTGAGTGCCCAAATGAGCCACAGAGATATTAGAAAGAACTTTTTTAGTGTCAGAGTGGTTGACAAATGGAATACATTAGGCAGTGATGTGGTGGAGGCTGACTCCATACACAGTTTCAAGTGTAGATATGATAGAGCCCAATAGGCTCAGGAACCTGTACACCTGTTGATTGACGGTTGAGAGGCGGGACCAAAGAGCCAGAGCTCAACCTCCGCAAGCACAAATAGGTGAGTGCACACACACACACACACACACACACACACACACACACACACACACACACACACACACACACACACACACACACACACACACACACGCGCGCGCGCGCGCGCGCGCGGCATACATGAACCTGTATTTCCCTCGCGGGAGTGTTGCTGGGCTGAAGCCTCGCGCACAGGATATACTCCCTGAAGAATAAGGGAAATAATTTCACATAAAAAAACTGTTTTACATTAATTTGGTGGTCATCGAGGAGGTTGATCTCGGACAACTGGAGACCGAAGGATCCTCCGGTACCAACGCTAGAAGGGAACGGAATTATGAGGAGAAAACGTCAAGGCATTACGACTACCAATGCCAGAGATCACCAAGGGCCAGATTCACGAAAGCACTTACGCCAGCACTTACGAACCTGTACATCTTTTTTCAATCTTTGGCGGCTTTGTTTCCAATTATTAAACAGTTAATGAGCTCCGAAGCACCAGGAGGCTGTTTATAACAATAACAACAGTTGAATGGGAAGTTTTCATGCTTGTAAACTGGTTAAGAAATGTAACCAAAGCCGTCAAAGATTGAGGAAAGATGTACAAGTTCGTAAGTGCTTGCGTAAGTGGTTTCGTGAATCTGGCCCCAGAACCTTGGAGCCAGAGACAACGTTAGCAATAGCCTGAATATAAGCTTAGGAACTCTGCTAAATAAGAACAACTAAGAACATTGGCATAAAAGAAACTGCAGAAGGTTTATTGGGCCATACAAGAGCTAAAAAGATTTATAGCTAACAATTAAGAGTGGTGAGGCTTATATTGATAATACATAGCATTATGTTAGCATGATGAGATCTATATATGCTAGTATAACATCGCTTTATAGGAGTCTGCACTGTCTTTGAATTGAAACGAACATGATACAAATATATTTACAAAACACACATTGCCTGTTAATAATAAACTTCTCCCTCCACTGAAGCTCTGATGGACGAAACGTCGTCAAAAAACGGGCCAAGATGGTCCGAAACGTCGTCTCTTCCATTTAACATGTGTGTGGATCGAGTTATGTATAAGTGTATTATGGTGAGAGATGTCATTATTACTAAATTACTTGCGGGTGTACGCGTGGGAAACTTGGATATACCTTTCAGGACATTTACCTGTCTTATGTGTGAAATTTCCCTTCTGAAGATAAATTTTCTTCAGATTAAAACCGAGAGACACACTTCCTGGTAATATTATTTTGAACTGCTATGCTCTTATTAATCCCACAATCATCTTATCTCGGTGTTCATTAGGAAACTTGATAAAACATTTATAAAGAGTACCTGATCAACAGGGTTGAAATTCATACGTCGGACTGCGAGCAGCGGCGACTAACAGCCTGGTTGACCAGACCACCAAACCAGGAAGCATAGTCAAAAGACTGGGCCGCGAGGACATTGATCCTCAGAACTTCCTAAAGATATGACCTAGAATTTGGAAAGTGTTTGGTAATTATTGTATAACTGGGGCGGGGGGGGGGGAGGGTTAATAGCTACAATTAATGGGTTGTTAGTAGAGTTGTCTTGTACAAGGCTGTCATGCTGGGCTGATGACACTCCGGGGGGGGGGGCGTGTGAAGGAGTGACCAGTTACCTGGTCAGGGGTTAATACCTTGCGTTACTGTGTACGTGGAGTTCCCACGGCCATTGCCTGCAGTCTCACTCCGGATCTGTCCTGTTTAAATATAACTGTACTCACCACCTTGCATTCTCAGCACCGCTCCTGTGCCAGTAAGTCCACTACGGGCTAACCATAGCCCGTGCTACTTGCCCCGCTCCTGTGCCAGGTAAGTTACGGGCTCACCATAGCCCGTGCTACTTGCCCCGCTCCTGTGCCAGGTAAGTTACGGGCTCACCATTGCCCGTGCTACTTGCCCCGCTCCTGTTCCAGGTAAGTTACGGGCTCACCATAGCCCGTGCTACTTGCCCCGCTCCTGTGCCAGGTAAGTTACGGGCTCACCATAGCCCGTGCTACTTGCCCCGCTCCTGTGCCAGGTAAGTTACGGGCTCACCATAGCCCGTGCTACTTGCCCCGCTCCTGTGCCAGGTAAGTTACGGGCTCACCATAGCCCGTGCTACTTGCCCCGCTCCTGTGCCAGGTAAGTTACGGGCTCACCATAGCCCGTGCTACTTGCCCCGCTCCTGTGCCAGATAAGTTACGGGCTCACCATAGCCCGTGCTACTTGCCCCGCTCCTGTGCCAGGTAAGTTACGGGCTCACCATAGCCCGTGCTACTTGGAACTTGTTCCGAGTAGCTGAATCTATAACAACAACAACAACATTGCATTCACCCACTTGTGCTTGCGAGGGTTTGAGCTTAGGCTCTTTGGTCCCATCTTTCAACTGTCAGTTAACTGGTGTACAGATCCGCGAGCCTGTTGGACTACACCAATAGTAGAGTCTGGTGGTGCGAGTAGTCAATAAAATAGTTTGTCTTTATCTACCCTATAAATTTTGTATGTGGTAATCATGTCTCCCAAAAATCTTCTGTGTTCCAACGACGTGATCTCGCAGTCTTTCCTCAAAACTCATACATCGTAGTTCTGGAAGAAGTCTAGTGGTATACCTTTGAACCTTCAACTTCGTCTTATGTTTGACAAGGTATGGTCTCCATGCTGGAGCCGAATACTCCAGGATTGGGATTGGTCTTACATATGTGGTATACAAGGCTCTAAATTACTTCTTACACAAGTTTCTAAAGGCAGTTCTGATGTTAGCCAGTTTCACATATGCCGCTGATAACATATTTTGATGTGAGCCTCAGGAGACAGGGTAATTATATTTACTATTTGTATCTGCATAATCGAGCTGTTTAATTCTAGAACTCCGCCTTTCTAAGACGGGGCTCTAGAATTAGAACCAATGTCTGGTCTTCCTTGGGTCAACGAAGTACGCAATCCCCGCCACCAAGAAAAGATTGCTATCCATGGATAGCAGAGGAGGGGGAGGGGAGGGGGAGAGACTGAATTAGGCATGCGAGCGCATGTGCGTGAATGTATTTTGCGGTTACAATACAGGAGCAGCGAGTTTGCTCGCACGTTAGAAGGAATAATCATTGTGCTGGCACCGATTACAGCAGTGACTTGTTTGTGGTCAGCCTGGTGAAATCTGCGGTCGGGGAGGTAATGAAGTTTGAGTCGGGAGGGGGGGGGGGAGTGGAGGAAGGGGGGGAGAGGGGGAAGGGGGGAAGGGGGGGAGAGGGGGAGAGGGGAAGGGGAGGAGGAAGAGGACAAAGCGTTCACGTTCTCTACGTGATCTGGGGGGAGAGGTAAAGAGGAGGTAAATAAGCGAATGTGAGAAGGCGAAAAGCCAACATGACTATATATAGGATTTGGAAACATGTGACGTGGCCACATGCGACCTCAGAACACTGAAAAGATTTACTGAACACAAAATATGTACCACTTACGGGCTATTCATGCCCGTGCCACCTCTTAGGTGGCTTAATCCTTATCAATCAATCAATCAGTGATGTGACCGCAGTGAAGGAACGGTGCCCATACAACCCGTCCTCCTAAATAAAACGTCGCATTTTGACGTACACTCCACCTAGAGCCCAAAAATGTCGTGCTAGAAAATGTTCGCGGCTCGCGAAATTAACATACTGTCCCGTTTTCTGTTTTGGGTCCTCTGGTAGGTTAGGATAAAAGGCACTTAAGTACGACACTTTCTTGAAGCTGGGAAACCTTAGGAGTACGGGGGGGGGGGGGGGGGGGCTGGTCCATCCACTCGAACCATCGGAGATGGAGTACAGACCCGCATGATGCGCGGTCGTTACTGTACCGATCACCGGGATACAGACTAATGATCCGAAGAGCCTTTTGTGATCAAAATTACACCATATATATATATATATATATATATATATATATATATATATATATATATATATATATATATATATATATATATATATATATATATATATATATATATATATATATTAAAGCGTTCACTAAGTACTCGGAATCCATTAATTGATAAACATGGACAAGTGCCAGTCGACCCCTGATAAGGTGGTATCTGGTCCTTACAAGCGAGTTGTTACACGCCTTGTACCGGATATATATACAAATTCCGAACAATTTTAGTCATTACCCACCGCCTTAATAAACAACTCTAAACGCAAAGAAATATAAACAAAATTGTTGCAATAAACGCTTTAAGTATTATATATTAAACCGTAAACACACACAAACATTAAGTTAATGTGAGACTGAAATGTTATGATAGAACAACATACTCGAACCCCCATGGTAATAAACTAGAAGTAAATACCTCAGACACAACCATTTAGGTGAACTACTCCTCTCAATGATGCTCTATGAAATTGAAATTAAATTTAAGTTTATTGAGGTATAAATACACGCAAAGGGATGTGGTTAGGGGATGGAACGATCAGGAGAAGAGCGCTAAGTCATTCCGACTATATAGCACTTGGAAGGGGTCAGGATAAGGATCTGGGATGGGACAAAGGGGAAGGAATGGTGCCCAACCACTTGGACGGTCGGGGATTGAACGCCGACCTGCATGAAGCAAGACTTTCGCTGTACTGTCCAGCCCAAGTTAGGTTAGTTCTGGATATATCCACCTGTCACAGCATACAAAAGCCCTCCCCTTCCCCCCCCCCCAACACCAATCCATTAGCTTGACCAAACTTCAAGATGTTCTGATGACGGCTTTATCAACTTGACTATTTTTGTTTAAGTTTGCCCCAAAGGGCGAGTTTATTGGGCAGCGCCACTCATCCTGTGAGTGGACACTCCGCCATAGTGACAGTATCGGGCAGCGCCACTCATCCTGTGAGTGGACACACCGCCATAGTGACAGTATTGGGCAGCGCCCTCATGCTGTGAGTGGACACACCGCCATAGTGACAGTATTGGGCAGCGCCACTCATCCTGCGAGTGAACACACCGCCATAGTGACAGTATTGGGCAGCGCCACTCATCCTGTGAGTGAACACACCGCCATAGTGACATGTACAACACTCCCCAATAGGAAGAAAACCCGCTGGGTTGTCCATCCAGTCACTTACTAGGCTATTGTTTTTGCATTTCTCACGCTTAGTCACGGAAACCTAGTTGCTCAAGCATTTGATGAGGGTGCAATTTCTGCCGTAAACAGATGCATGTCATCCTGGTATCGAATGTTACGTCATGCAAATACCTGCGGACTCTAAAACAATGTTAAGAACAGAGAAGTAGGCTACAAGCGATCCAGCCAGGAGTTTGTAATACAGCTGAATTTTATCTCAAAAATCAAAACGGAAAGATGGAAGATATCATCCGGCACTGTCTCGCGCAAGAAATTCCTAAGTTATGTATAATACATGCTACCTACCGGGAAGGAAACAGAGGGTCACAGTATAATGAGAGAATCAGATTAGACATATAACGAGAACATCACAAAGGTCGGTAGCCTATTGCAACCTCTACTCTTGAATAACACATTGTATTTGGACGTAAAAATCATCAACGTCAGTGAGTTGAATAAATCATTTTGCGACTCGCAAAATTGACAGATTGTCCCGTTTTCTATTCGTAGGTCCTCGGTTAGGGCAAGTTCGGGCAATTTCGTCCATTATGTCTGTGACGTGACAACTGGAAAGAACGGGATGCACTAATGGCTATCCTGCTCCCAGTACTTTACGTCAACGATATGACAAGAGAGATTTGGCTTCTTCAAGATCAATGTTTGCCGGTGATGAGCAACTAATGAGAAAAATCAAATAAAAGGTGGGAATAAAAAAAATGGCCATTGGACTTTTATCACAACGAAATGGAAATTTTTGATAATAGGAACGAGTGAGAAGGCCCTTGCAGTCACCAAGATGGACTGTAAGGGCCTTCATTCAAGATAATGACAGTACAGTCATCATCTTGAACTAAATCTATAACTATTCAAGATAGGATTACGACATTAATCTTTTTCTGCAAGCTGACAGCACTAATTATGTACACCACAGAAATAAGTTGCAACGTAGTCTGCAACTTAGACTGTCATAATGTAACAATAATTTACATTATGGTCTGCAGTTTATACTTATGTAGTGTACGTAAGTATTCCAGTAACAAAACTTAATATCTAACAGTGGCAGCAAACGGGAGTAAGATATTCTGAGCGTTACATATCTCCACCGTGTGTGTGTGTGTGTGTGTGTGTGTGTGTGTGTGTGTGTGTGTGTGTGTGTGTGTGTGTGTGTGTGTGTGTGTGCGCTCACCTAGTTGTGCTCTGGCTGTTTGGTCCCGCCTCTCAACCGTCAATCAACAGGTGTACAGGTTCCTGAGCCTACTGGGCTCTCTATCATATCTACATCTGAAACTGTGTATGGAGTTAGCCTCCACCACATCACTGCCTAATGCATTCCCATTTTGCATTCCATTTGTGTGTGTGTGTGTGTGTGTGTGTACTCACCTAGTTGTACTCACCTAGTTGTGTTTGCGGGGGTTGAGCTCTGGCTCTTTGGTCCCGCCTCTCAACCGTCAATCAACAGGTGTACAGATTCCTGAGCCTATCGGGCTCTGTCATATCTACACTTGAAACTGTGTATGGAGTCAGCCTCCACCACATCACCCCCTAATGCATTCCATTTGTCAACCACTCTGACACTAAAAAAGTTCTTTCTAATATCTCTGTGGCTCATTTGGGCACTCAGTTTCCACCTGTGTCCCCTTGTGCGTGTTCCCCTTGTGTTAAATAGACTGTCTTTATCTACCCTATCAATCCCCTTCAGAATCTTGAATGTGGTGATCATGTCCCCCCTAACTCTTCTGTCTTCCAGCGAAGTGAGGTTTAATTCCCGTAGTCTCTCCTCGTAGCTCATACCTCTCAGCTCGGGTACTAGTCTGGTGGCAAACCTTTGAACCTTTTCCAGTTTAGTCTTATCCTTGACTAGATATGGACTCCATGCTGGGGCTGCATACTCCAGGATTGGCCTGACATATGTGGTATACAAAGTTCTGAATGATTCTTTACACAAGTTTCTGAATGCCGTTCGTATGTTGGCCAGCCTGGCATATGCCGCTGATGTTATCCGCTTGATATGTGCTGCAGGAGACAGGTCTGGCGTGATATCAACCCCCAAGTCTTTTTCCTTCTCTGACTCCTGAAGAATTTCCTCTCCCAGATGATACCTTGTATCTGGCCTCCTGCTCCCTACACCTATCTTCATTACATTACATTTGGTTGGGTTAAACTCTAACAACCATTTGTTCGACCATTCCTTCAGCTTGTCTAGGTCTTCTTGAAGCCTCAAACAGTCCTCTTCTGTTTTAATCCTTCTCATAATTTTAGCATCGTCCGCAAACATTGAGAGAAATGAATCGATACCCTCCGGGAGATCATTTACATATATCAGAAACAAGATAGGACCGAGTACAGAGCCCTGTGGGACTCCACTGGTGACTTCACGCCAATCGGAGGTCTCACCCCTCACCGTAACTCTCTGCTTCCTATTGCTTAGATACTCCCTTATCCACTGGAGCACCTTACCAGCTACACCTGCCTGTCTCTCCAGCTTATGTACCAGCCTCTTATGCGGTACTGTGTCAAAGGCTTTCCGACAATCCAAGAAAATGCAGTCCGCCCAGCCCTCTCTTTCTTGCTTAATCTGTGTCACCTGATCGTAGATTAAGCAAGAAAGAGAGGGCTGGGCGTGTGTGTGTGTGTGTGTGTGTGTGTGTGTGTGTGTGTGTGTGTGTGTGTGTGTGTGTGTGTGTGTGTGTGTGTGTGTGTGTGTGTGTGTGTGTGTGTGTGTGTGTGTATGTGTGTGTGTGTGTGTGTGTGTGTGTGTGTGTCGCAACACACTCTCACCCATATTTATATACACGAACACATTTCAGATCAGTTTCAATTGCGGTTGCGAAACGTGTCAACTTGTCTTTCTAAGACCGAGCGTTGCTAACAGCTGACGTGGCAAGTCTGCTTCATCAACTCATCATCATCCTCCAACAATCTCCTACGGCAACTATGGATGGAATGTACGAACCCGGTGCGTTCGATCAATTTATGATTCCTCAGGACTACAAATCCGAAACGCTGTCCATCCAGCTGTCAGCTGGTGTCAGTACGATAAATAAATGTATAAGCTGGGTAGAGTGTAAACTAATAATCATAAACAGACTCTTGTATTATCCTGTAAAATCTGATATTTAAAAAAAAAGTTATTTTACGGTGTCTGGGATGCTCCCGGACGCAGGTTCGAATCCTCGTCACGGCCCTCGTGGATTTGTTCGTGTGTCGCAATATATTGTCAATACATATAGATGTTGCAGTGCCAAAAGTTTGTTACTAGCTGCCATTATAACTACAAGATGTTTACGTTAAATGCAATTGTTAATGTAAAAATTCCCATTGAGGTGTGATTAAGATCTTTTTGTGTCCTCTGTAATCCTGTTTACCTCTGCCGCTCACAGGATGAGTATAGGTACACAATAATCTAGCCTACTCCAGCGGCAATACTCAAATCGTTTATTGCCTTCCTTTTAGGGCATAAAAAATTACAACAATTAAAAAGACTAACTTTATTTTGAGTCAAACTGTTCAAATTACATACATTCCATCCAGTAAATTCAGGTACTACCAATTTTTTTTTGGATTGTAGTTTTCGTGCAACCAATTTCATGCATATTATTTTTAAATGCATCTCCGTGCCAATTTCATGGATATTCATGTTTAAATTACAGCCCAATCACTTGGGTTGGCATTACAGGAGAGGGTAGAGCGACGGTCTCGCTTTATGCAAGTCGGTGTTCAATCCCCGACTGTCCAAGGGGTTGGACACCATTTCTTCCCTCCTTCCCATCCCAAATCCCGATCCCCTACAAATGCTGTATAGTCGTAATGGCTTGGCGCTTTCATATTAAAATACGCTATACACTGTAAAGTATAACACTGATATACAATAAAATATTTAAAAACGCGCTATTTGTACCGGTCTCAAATGTATATTTTAGCAGTGTGTTTTAGGCTATATGATTACAATTTATCAGCATGAATAATATAGCATACTGGCTATCGCTCTAGTGGTCAGTGATTCTAGGCTCCGATAGCCTCCAAGTGAATGAAATATTATTATCCACGTTTATAGTGGTTATCAATTTATGAATCGGGAGTAATGAAGTACTTACTATTCTGATAGTGAATCTCGACTGTACTGGTTTGGCTAACAATTCTCACCAGTTGCAACACAAGTAGAGTAGAAAGCAGACATTCATGCGTGCTACGCCAAGAGAATCATGACCAGGGGCCAGATTCACGAAGCAGCTACGCAAGTACTTACGAACGTGCACATCTTTCCTCAATCTTTGACGGCTTTGGTTACGTTTATTAAACAGTTTACAAGCATGAAAACTTGTCAATCAACTGTTGTTATTGTTATAAACAGCCTCCTGGTGCTTCGGAGCTCATTAACTGTTTAACAATTGTAAACAAAGCCGCCAAAAATTGAGACAAGATGTACAAGTTCGTAAGTGCTTGCGTAACTGCTTCGTGAATCTGGCCCCAGGCAGACTACGCCTCTTATTCTCAGAGCTCTCTACACTATGTGCTAGTAGTCACTGCTAGACAAGTTATTTATGGTTACACACATCATTTTACGGCTGTTTTTATATTGCATTACAGCTTTCATTCAATGTGCAGGCGATGAGTCACAATAACGTGGTTAAAATAAGTTGACCAGACCACACACTAGAAGGTGAAGGGACGACGACGTTTCGGTCCGTCCTGGTCCATTCTCAAGTCGATTGTGGGGACCATTCTCAAGTCGATATCCCAATCGACTTGAGAATGGTCCAGGACGGACCGAAACGTCGTCGTCCTTTCACCTTCTAGTGTGTGGTCTGGTCAACTTCATTCAATATATGATACTCTGTTGTGTCATACTCGGCGCCAACTAGGCTATTGTAATATAATGTGAAAATCCCAGATTTTAAAGATAAATAGCACCAATGTTCAAGAAATGTCTAAATATTTATTTCATAATTGTATAATAAAAAAAATATCATGGCCCGAAATTTGGTCCACGTGACTATAACCTTCGTATCGTCACCCACGGGATGGGTGGCGGTGCATGATAGGCAAATAATGAAATACGTATGAAACTAGTTCACCACAAATGTATATTGCTTAGCTTAAAGAACATTGGGGTTCCAGTTCCTGATCCCAATATGTGGCTTCCTTACCTTTCCGCCACCTCCAACAAGGATAGGCATGAGGTCCATACTAAATATTTTAATCAAAACGATCCTCTTCCCAAATCACTCCTCATCCTCGTCCCTTACTGGGGCGTTCACACTCGCTCCCAGCTTCCTCACGCACCAACCCGTCCACTTAATTTAATTAATTAATTATTAAATTAAACACTTTCGCACGGGAACGACGCAGCATTGCGTCGCATTTTGACGTATACTTTACCTCAAGCCAAAAACTATCGTACTAGAAAATGGTAGCAACTCGCGAAATTGACGTAATGTTCCGTTTTCTGCTCGCGGGTCCTCTGGTAGGTTAGGATAAGGCACTTTAGAACGAGTTTCTTGATGTTGAGAACGCAAGGGAACGCTAGCGAGAACGGGCTGCACACACACTCATTACACCCACCTTCTTCCCGGACTTATTCTCATACTTTGTCTAATTCAGGGGTTCTTAATTTTTTTTTTACGATTACAGATCCCTCAATGGCTTAAATAATATGTCGCCATTACCCCGTCCGTCAGACTGTCGAAATCATCACCAGTCCAAGGTACCTGTGTGACTTCAAGTGATGTTAATAGCTTGGTTTTTACTTTACATAGCAAGGAACAGAACTGCTGAAAGAAAATCATTAGGATTTTTATAATTTATGTATAGAAAAATGGCATATGACAAATACACAAGATAGTTACAACTAGTGAGATTGGTGCTGTTGTTTTTGTGCAATCAAAACATGGAACCGCCTCAATCCGTATTGGCAACGGTGATAGTTAATTCTAATTTAACAACTATTTTTAATTGTTCAGAGATCGAGCCCCATTATTTGATTCCTATACCTCTTCAGCTACATGCTCTCTGTTCATGAGAAAGTTTTGACAAGGTCCTCCTAAGTGGTCCTGATCATTCAGGCTGAGATACCTTAGGCTACTTCAGAATGCGAGCTGAAAGCATCAGCAGTCTAGCTGATAAGGTCGCCAACCTGAAGGCCTATTCAGACTGGGCTATGCTGAAGATGAATAAAATAAAGGTAGACGGGTGTGTGTAGCAGTTTTTCAGACTAATAGGGAGTGTTGGAAGAGACGATCCCTACCCGTTCATGTGTGAGAGCGTAGGTTCAATTTTTATAAATAAGTTTTACTGGTGGAAATCCGCCATTTGTGTATTACGCCATGAAGACATCGGTTCCCGTAACGGTATCCTGTATCTAACAAGAGCGTATTAGTAATGAATGTCTTCGACACAGGGCTTGTAGCAGCCAATTAACTCGTTAACTCCGAGGGTGGGAGGGTGGGGCCCTCCCTCTTGATCACTTCAATGTTACATTCCCTCAAAAATACCGTCTTACTCCTGTGCCGGCAAGGTTCCTCAAAGGCTCCCTGGCCGCCAGCAAACTACTCACATAACCTGAGGGCCACCATCTCTAGTGGCTTCGACAGGGCTGGAAGCCGGCGGCTTGTCAGAGGTCCTCCCATTGTTCCCGATTATTTTTTCTAACTGATTTTTGAATTGGAATACAGTCATGTCTTTGCATTAGGCTTCAGCAGGTAGGCAGTTCCATGATTTATATTCTTAAAGGTGATAAAGCGTTTTCAGTCCAACACTGGGTTATTGAGCTTCAAGCTGTTGCCCCTTGTATGCGTTACATTTGACCTTTTAATAAATAAATAAATAAATAAATATGTTTATTCAGGTAAGGTACATACATACAAGTGATGTTACATTAATGGATTGATATATAGATAGAGCTAGTACATACAATGCCTAAAGCCACTATTACGCAATGCGTTTCGGGCAAGAAAAACATTAATATCTAGAACTTAATACTAATTGAGCATAAAGAATAAAAAGTGTTGAAAACAAATACAAATAAAGATAAAAAAAAGGGGGAACATGACTGAAAAAGCAGCACAAATACAATAGGTTGACAAACAGTGTTGATTAAAAAAAAAAAAAATAATAATAATAAAATAAAATAACAGACATGGGTTGACAATAAAGGAGTGAGGTGGGTTACAGGGAATTTATTAGGTATTGTTTAGTTTTTATCTTAAACTGGTTGAGAGAGGTACAGTCTTTAACATGGTTGGGAAGGTCATTCCACATTCTGGGTCCCTTGATTTGTAGAGCATTTCTAGTTTGATTAAGTCGTACTCTAGGAATATCAAAACTGTATTTATTCCTGGTGTGGTGCTCATGGGTTCTGTTACAACCTTCAATGAAGCTTTTGAGGTCAGGATTGGCATTACAGTTCAGCGTTTTATATATGTATAATACACAAGAGAGAATGTGCAGTGACTTAATATCTAACATATTCAGAGATTTGAGTAAGTTTAGATTTGAGTATTTAATATTAATATTAAGATTTTAAGAATATTAAGATTAAGAGTATTAGATTTGATTTAAGTAAGATTTGAGTTTAAAAGAAGTCTAGATTAATATTCTCTTGTAGTACACGAACACAATTTTCCACACACTCGCTTCAATTCTGAATACTGGGCTAATATAAGCCTAAATAGAATTATCAATCTTGAACTCTCCGGTTAATTTGAAGAGAAGATTTCAAATAGGAACTAGCAAATATATTGGCTACCACAATGTGTCAAAACATTGTACGTGGCAAGAAACAAAATAATTAGACTGGTAGATGTTGTCACAGGGGGTAATAATAACTAGGCTACATGTATCTCGAGCAGGTCAGCTTGTAACGGGATTTAGATTACTCGAAATGTAAAGTGTGTGTGGATAAAGACTGGATCACACACACATATATAGTGTATTACTTCTTTGACGGTGTGAAAATAGTGCCGAATGCCTGAAATGACACATTACTTTATTGTTAATGCGAAACAATAAAGTGTTTGTATCATACTTGGTAAATTGTATTCAGTCTTCCGCCATTAGTGTTTGTCTTCCTTTATCTAACTAAGCAATTAACCAGCTTCGGCTCAGCACCCTAAGATGCTGCCTTATTATTTATCGAGTGACAGGTTAATTGCCTATTATGCTCTAACCACACTGTACCACCTTTACAGCCTGACACTTTGTTATTAACTGCGACTTCAAGATCTTTATATATCACCGGGTAATTGATTGTTTAACAAATCATGTGTATTCAAGCCGACTTCCGTCTCTGCTACATTATTCAAACATTTAATGAATTTTTCTAATTTACATTTAATTCATATTAAATAAATTAAATGTTCCCATTCCTGCTGTGTTCTCTCTTTAAACAATAGAGAAACACCACAAAATAAAGTAGGTAAACCTTACAGCTGTAGAGACAGTGGTTGCAGCAACAACTAGCAGCCGTTAGGCTATGAGGATGTCCCAAGCCAACGTGGGAATCAGGAAGACACCACAGATTTACTGGCTAACATGCCTCCCACACCTAGGCTCGCACACTCATATACTCTTGCAACAGCACGGAGCGTCAGTGCATGCAAGGTTTACAGACTATATTATACTCAGATATTGCAGCAGTATATCTTGAGGTTATCTTGAGATGATTTCGGGGCTTAGTGTCCCCGCGGCCCGGTCCTCGACCAGGCCTCCGCCGACTCCCTTACGTACCAAGTTTCTCCATCCATTCTTTCGTGTTCTAGTGTGTTTTATATGTTTAAAACTTTCTTTATGCTACATACTCAAATGATCCATTTATATACTTCAATCATAGCAACCCCCTAATTCCTCATTGTCTTTCTAGATTATGCAAATTAAGACCTATCGAGGCGACCCTTGGTCAACTATATTGACGATTCCCAGGATGCAACCCACAACAGTTGTCTCTCCCGGGTGAGTACTTACTTCTATGTGAACCAGATGAATGATTGATTGATTGATGAAGATTAAGCCACC
This sequence comes from Procambarus clarkii, assembly GCF_040958095.1. Classification (NCBI taxonomy): domain Eukaryota; kingdom Metazoa; phylum Arthropoda; class Malacostraca; order Decapoda; family Cambaridae; genus Procambarus; species Procambarus clarkii. The sequence continues at coordinate 15,487,875 of NC_091186.1, forward strand.
TTAAAGGTGGCACGGGCATGAATAGCCCGTAAGTGGTGGCCCTCTTGAGCCATTACCAGTATCAATAGATGATACTGGAGATCTGTGGAGGTGCGACTGCACCCTGCGTGACGGGAGATGTCTCCCGTGAACCAGATGAAAGGAAACGTTGCCTAAAAGCTTCTGCTTTGCCGCAGCAAGGGAAGTGAACTATCAGAAGGACGCGCCAAGCCATTAGGTCTATATAGCACTTGGAAGGGGTCAGGATAAGGATTTAGGGATGGGACGGAGGGAAGGAATGGGGCCCAACCACTTGGACGGTCGGCAGCAAGAATTGAACCGGGACCCCCACTGACGTTTACACCTGCACCAAAGTATCCATTATATAGAAGATTCTCCAACTGCAGCGTACAGGAATATGTCTTACCTTACGTCGCATTTTACACACATTATGTTGTTGTTGTTTAAGATTCGCTACTTGGAACAAAAAGTTCCAAGCAACACGGGCTATGGGGAGCCCGTAGTCCATGTGTGGTAGGCCTTCTATAGCACAGAATATGCAACAGACCAGCTATGACATGTTTGGAATCGAGAATTCTATGTACGGGCATCACAAAAACATCCACTAGACAGGGTGACATTGTAATTGCCAGAATTAGGCTGGAATATCGATATCTATGGCAGGTGGCTGTAGGTAATGAATCCCCCCAATGGTGAACATTCCAATTGTAAACTATGTGAACAAGAGCTGGGACATACTCTCCAACACTATATCTTTGATTGTCCTGTTACCATTGACTTCAGACCAAATGATATGAGGTACTTTGAGCTCTGTAATTACTTCAATATTGGAAGATATTCTTGTGTTGTACTCGGATTTTGCTAGTGGAGGCTAATAGAACAGGTTTGCATTTCATGTTCTTTCTTGATTCCATGTATGACTAACCATCCTGTGAGATGGGGGATATTATATGAACTTATAGCTAGGTTTTTGTTATCTACACTGTGTACATTTCATACTGGATAGAGTAGCAGCACATTTCTGTGTATACCTAAGTTGGTTAATAAAGAAAAAATAACAAACATATCTATATACACACACGAAACCGAAAGTACTAATCTCTATAATTAACTGGGTGCTTCTTACCTTATTAAGTTGACTGCCGATTAATTGTTTATCAGATTCCAGTTTGGCACTAATGAAGACATTGACAGATAAAATACTAATTTCACACGAAAACGTTGCACACAATCACTGGGCTTGAAGAGTATAATCTTATCTTTCACAACACTAGCCACTTAGATTCACCACCAAAAAAATTTCTATCGCAGTTTAATATATGATATCATGAAGAAGTTGCGAGCTACAGGAAATTACCGGCATGCAAGCACCAGGACCGACGCGACGCACATCCTCCCTCACCAACACCCAAGAGCGCACTGGCTGGCCCAGCGAGGCTGTGTTGAAGTCACCAGTTGTTGTTATAGATTCAGCTACTCGGAACAAGTTCCAAGTAGCACGGGCTATGGTGAGCCCGTAACTTACCTGGCACAGGAGCGGGGCAAGTAGCACGGGCTATGGTGAGCCCGTAACTTACCTGGCACAGGAGCGGAGCAAGTAGCACGGGCTATGGTGAGCCCGTAACTTACCTAGCACAGGAGCGGAGCAAGTGGCACGGGCTATGGTGAGCCCGTAACTTACCTGGCACAGGAGCGGAGCAAGTGGCACGGGCTATGGTGAGCCCGTAGTGGACTAGTGCTGGAGCCTATGTATATAGCTAGTCTAAAAAAAAAGACCTAAGAGTTATGTCGTTTCACATTAAAGCAAACTTACTCAATTCTAACCTAACCTGCCATAAATAAAAAAAGATACTTTTTTGTGTTTAATATAGTGTGTGGTGTGTGGGGGGGGGGGAGGTGTGTGACGTCATCTGCATATCTCTGGAAACCTTTCTGGGAGATTTTTAATTCCTGACCAAACGACGTTTTCTACTATTTTGAGTAGAAGTAAACAAACAATTATCAAAAGAAGGCGCCAAGTCGGGGAGACTATGTAGCACATTTTGAGTAAAAAAGTTCGTATAATAACTGAACGAGTGTGTGTAATTACAGATGAGTTTCTCATCTACAGTATACCGTATACCATTCTGCATAGTAATTTATGTATTTTTTTGTAGAACCTTTGTTTCTGTAGCTTAAATCAATGACCTCTTTTCCTCGAAAATGCAAATATGAGATATTTGTTATTAAGTTTGTAATTCTTATTATAATTTTGCACGTGGTAATCATTTCATCTTCCGTTTTTGATGCGCGAGTTAATTGTAGGAAATAAATATATACTTAAGTGGTTCTGTTAGTTTTTTTTTACTCCCAAAGCCCAGCCTGAGCAAAGCTTGACTGATGATAACTTGGTCCAACAGGCTGTTGCTTAGAATGGCCCGCACATTCACTACAACTCAATTACTCTGATACTTCTTTCAGGAAATTAATATTGTTTTGAAGATATCCACTTTTGTTGCTGGGAGGATATTGAACAGCTGTGGACTCATGATTTTCATACACTGTTCTGTGTGTCTATGGCATCTCTACTCTTCACTGACTCCATACTATATTTCCTGCCCATTCATTCCCCCCAGCATGTTTGTATTCTACTGTGCAAATTTGAGACCTGGCCTAGTATTTTCCATGTACTGTATATATTTGTGATACCTCTCTCATCTCCTTTCCAGAGAGTACATTTTGAGAGCCTTGAGACAAGTCTCAATAATTTTGGTGCTTTAGTGTATCTATGCATGCTGTAGATGTTCTCTGTATTACCTCTATTTCAGCAGTCTCTCCTGCTCTGCAGGGGAGGGAGGGAGGGAGGGGAAGGGGAAAGCGCCAAGCCTTTACGACTATATAGCACTGGAAAAGGGTCAGGATAAGGATTTGGGATAGGACGGGGGAAAGGAAAGGTGCCCAACCATTTAGACGGTCGGGGATTGAACACCGACCTGCATGAAGCGAGACCGTCGTTCTACCGTCCAGTACAAGTGCTCTGCAGGGGCGAAGCGAGTATCAAGCAATACTCAAGGTGCGACGACAGCACTAGTGATTTGAATGTTATGAGCACTGGAATGGGATCCCTGGATTTGGTTGTTCTCATAATTCATCCAGTTACTTTTCTAGCTTTTTATTAGCTTGGTTATGTTCCCTAAATGTTAGGTCATCAGCAATAACTGACCAATAAACAGTGTTTTGTAAAGCAATACATTAATGCTTATTTGAGAACTTGTGTTAAGTACACAAGTTCTGTTTATACTGTGCTAAGTTTTAACTAAATTTTCTG